>NC_069386.1:29696666-30012083 GCF_027475565.1 Acinonyx jubatus
TATTTTTGAGAGAGAGAGACAGAGAGTGAGTGGGGGAGGGGTAGAGAGAGAGGGAGAGAGAGAGAATCCCAGGCAGGCTCTACGCTGTCAGCACGGAGCCCGATGTGGGCCTCGAACTCACACTGTGAGATCATGACCTGAGCTGAAACTAAGAGTCAGACTCAGCTGACTGAGCCACCCAGGCGCCCCTCCCATAACCTAATTCTTAAACTTTCAGCATTAGCTGTGAATAAGTAGATAATTATGATACCAAATCTGAAATTTACTATCAGGATAGACTTAGTTACTGCTTTGGTAACAACACCACTATGGAATCTCAGTGGCTTTTTTCCTCACTCATGCTACTTGTCCAAAGTGGGTTAACAGGGCTATACTATTTTTGGTCAGTTAGGCAAGGATGATGACAGAAACTCCATTGAAATATATGAGTTGACTCTCAGTTCCATGGTGTAATCTTACTCTATTCCTGAAAGGAGAACTAAAAATATTTGTAAATAGCTATAATGACTGTCACAGTTAATTTGGTTATATTACTTATCCTCTGTGTGAATCAGTTTGTTCACTATAAAACAGAGGCTAATGGTAGTATCTGCCTCATATGGTAGTTGTGAGGATTAAATGGGATAATACATGTAAAACCCTTAGAATAGTGCTGTTACTTAGTAAATAATACAAATGCTTGCCACTATTACTGCTATCATTATTAGGCTCTTACCGTGTGATAGATACCATACTACTTGCTTAACATGGATTAATTCTTCAAATAACTTCTGTAGTAGGCACTATTATTATCCTCATTTACAGGTGAAAGAACAGGTTCAGAGATACTAACTTGCCCAATTTCCATAGCTAAAAAATAAAAGATGGGATCTGAATCCAGACAGTCTGATAATAGAGCCTTCACTATTTAACCATGACTCACTTCCAGATAGCAAATAAATACTAACAGAAGAATTCAGAAATGCATACTGTGCTTAAAGAACTTTGTTTATGTACATGTATGTTCATGGTTATGATTTTTCTTTTTTTTTTTATTTTAGAGAAAGAGCATGAAAGCAGGGGAGAGGGGTAGAGGGAGAGGGAGAGGGGGAGAGAGAGAGAGAGAGAGAGAGAGGATGTTGAGCAGGCTCCATGCCCAGTGCAGAACCCAACACGAGACTCGGTTGCACAACCCTGGGATCATGACCTGAGCTGAAATCAAGAGTCGGGGGCGCCTGGGTGGCAGTTGGTTGAGTGTCCAACTTCGGCTCAGGTCATGATCTCATAGCTCATGAGTTCGAGCCCCGCAACGGGCTCTGTGCTGACATTTCAGAGCCTGAAGCCTGCTTCAGATTCTGTGTCTCCCTCTCTCTCTGCCCTACCCCTGCTTGTGCCCTGTCTCTCAAAAGTGAATAAATGTTAAAAAATTAAAAAAAAAAAAAATGAAATCAAGAGTTGGATGCCCAACTGACTGGGCCACCCAGGTGCCCCCATGGTTATGGTTTGATTTTGTAATGTATGTAAATTATTATAAATTTATGTACATTATAAGTTATAGAATTATATTTATAATATATATTTATATAAATGTATTATATAAAGAAATAAATATTGGATTTTTAATATATTCCTATAGAATTGTTTTTAGTTCTGTCACTTAGTTTAATGTATTCTTTCATGGTGTTCAGTCATGGTGTGGCACCTAAACAAATTTAGAATTGATTTTGTCCTTCATTAGCAGATGAAGAAACTTGGGCCAGATCAGTTTAATGGTCCCAGAAGACACAGCTAGTTGGTGGCATGGCCTGAACTCAGAACCAGACTCCCTGACTCCGCAGCTCTTTCTGTTGCCTCAGGTTGCCCTGCTAAGTAGTTCATACAGCACATAATTCTTTCTCAAAAATTTGAAGTCCTTCGGTTCCGCCACTAAAATTGTGAGTGAATTTGTTGTAGAATTTCCTCATAGTTCACATTGGTACATCTTGATTTTAAGTTACCAATTTTTTCTTTTAAATATGCTAATGTTACTAAACACCCAGAGCCAAATTAGATATTTCAAGAGACTTTGTAATAAGAATAAATGCCTCCAGAGAAGATGCTTCTGTGGAAAAACACTGTAATGATGAGCTTTTTCGTCTAACCAGATTTGGAGTCAAATTTCTGAAGGGAAAGAAATGACAGTGGAATTGGAGATGGAGTAAATATATTCTGTTTGAAGTATATCTGAAGATATATTAGCAAGAAGTAAAATGATAACTTATTTATAAAAAGCTTGTTACTTTTTCTACCAGTGACATAAGAATATACATTTATCAACCTCAGATGTATTGTAATGTTCAGAATTAAACCTTTTAGGGAGATGCCAAGCCATATTAAACTCATGGTCATGGATTGTTTTCCCATAATTAAATGAGATTTTTGTATGATAATTGCAGTGTGTTGTCATATAATTTTATCTGGAAAATTAACAGAGTATAAATTGAGTAAACCATACACTTCTAGACAATAGCAGGATTTGTCATTATATTGCTGTATGGTAGAGAAGAAAGAGGAAGTCACAACACTTCTTTTTCTCAGTATCAAAATCTCTCTGTTATCTCTCAGGAAAGCAAACCTAATCTGTGCTATGTGGTATTGCACTCATAAGGAAATATATTACTATTTTAAGAGTACAAGATGCTTTCCCCTGGTCTCCTGTAGTTTCAAACATTCATGTGTTAAGATAAACAGTTTCATAAAATTGAATGCAGAATTTAAATGAATTTTTTAATATAAAACACAAAGTTCATAAACTATACCCTCATACGTTTCCTGCTAGACATATTTACTCTTCTCTGCCCTGTAGGGCTAATTCTGATTTGAGAAAGAGAGAAAATGAATATATCACTAGAAATTCTCTCTAAGACTCCTTTCAGCAGTAAGCTGTTAACTCCTCTAATGGTGTATTTTTCTGGAGAGGGGGGTGGAGAGAATCTGGTCAAAGAGAATTTTAGCTTTATGTGTAGTCAAATGTTAGAAAAGAAAGTGTATTCATATATTGTGTGTCAGATTAAAATTTAAGTTTAAAAAGCCTGTGATTCTTGGGGGTGCCTGGGTGGCTCAGTCGGTCAAGCAACCGACTTGATTTTGGCTCAGGTCCTGATCCCAGGGTCGTGGAATTGAGCCCTGCATTGGGCTCAACACTGAGCATGGAGCCTGCTTAAGATTCTTTCTCTCTATCCCTCTGTCTCTTAAAAAAAGAAAAAAGTCTAGGATTCTTGATGGCATTTCCTCTTTTTAAAGTAACATAACCATCAGGGCGCCTGTGTGGCCAACTTCTGCTCAGGTCATGATCTCACAGTCGAGCCCTGCATCAAGCTCTCTGCTGTCAGCACAGAGCCTGCCTCGCATCCTCTGCCGCCTTTCTCTCTGCCCCTCCCTCCTCTCAAAAATAAACATTAAATAAACATTAAAAAAATTTTGTTTAATCATTAAAGAAAATAAAGTAACATGACCATATTACTGGATGTTGGAAAGTTAAAACAAAGTAGAAAGTAATTATTCATAATTCTACCACCCTAACATAATTACTTTGAGTATTTTGGTTTCCTTACAATCTATTTCTTTTGTATATGGTCTTCTAATATAATTATAGTCTGTATAATACTTTCTCATAAATATTTCGTTGACAACTTTGTAATGTGATTAGCAAAAATAGCTTTCACGTTCTTTTATGGTTTGCAGAGCACGTAAAGAAATATTTATTTGTCCTTTACAACATCTTTTTGAGTTAAGTAGGGAAGGTATCAGCCCCATTTTACATATGAAAGTATTGAAAGCAGATAATCATATAATGCCTCTACTTGGTTGCATAGTGGATTTTTGTTCTTGACAGAAGTAATTTGCACTAACACAAGGAAGTAGATGTATTTAATGCAGAAGGAAGAGCAAAATAAATCGTTGTATACATTCTTACTCCCTGGGACCTAGTCCTGCCTTACTGGACAAGTGAGTCTCGCAACAGCAGTAGGCAACTCTGGAAATACAGATTTTGTCAGATTTTAGTAAATACACTAAACACAAGAATCTTTGAGGTGATTTAATTAGTCTGGTTACTCTTCAGTTAGAGTTACAACTAAAGTGGTGTTAAACCTGTTTTTCTGTTACCTGAAAACAATGGAAACAAAATCATAAGCTTATAATAACCAGGAAGGTAACATCCATCCACTTGGTCTGAATTGCTTGGGTAGAGTGAGAGCCTAGAGGCCCTGTGTATGAAGGGCAGGCCTTATATTGGGTAGGTTACTTAAGGGAAAAATGTTCCTAGGAAACTGGACTTGTAGAGCATGATATATGTCAAATTTGAATTGGGTAGCCATTTGATTTACTGAAGCCCTGAGCATTGTGACAATTTAGGATTTATAAGCAAAATATAGAGGGGCACTTGGGTGGGTGGCTCAGTCAGTTTAACATCTGACTTAAGCTCAGGCCACGATCTCATGGTTTGTGAGTTCGAGCTCCACGTCAGACTCTGTGCTGACAGCTCAGAGCCTGGAGCCTGCTTCAGATTCTGTGTCTCTCCCTATGCCTGTCTGTCTGTCTGTCTGTCTCTCTGTCTCTCTCTCTCTAAAAAATCAATAAACATTTAAAAAAAATTTTAATAAATTTAAAAAATAAAAGCAAAATATATAAATATAATTCTGAGTTTTAAATATTCTCCATTTTAAACTGTTATATTAAGTACATTGCAATTGTGTCTTATTTGTTTTGTGAGGACAACTGAATTTCATTTTACTGTTCACAGTAGTGAAGACAATATATTACTGCTGGGCCTCCCTGCATCTAAAGTGTTTTTGGTATTTTGTCTTCAACTTTTGGCTGAAGAAAAATTCCCTACTGCCCAAAGCTCTGTTTTTCTTTTAGGAATTCTCCCTAAGAAGAGAATTTTTTGTAAGTGAGTTGATTAAAATGAAGAATGCTTTCTTTGATGGAGTCTCTTTCCTTTTATTACACTATCGTTTTTATAAACAGTTCAATTTTCCTTCTCAAAACATGCCCTCTTCTAGTATTCATTGGCTTTGAAAGGGTAAAAGATTTGGGAGTTATTGCTTGTAATAGAAAGGAACATTCTTTCCTTCTCTTCTTCACAGTGTTGTTTCACAGCTGCAGGTTTCAGCTGAAGAGAACAGTGTAAAATGTAAGAAAATAGAGGAGCACTGTTCCTTGAACCAGTAAGGACCCTTACCCTAGAACTGTTAACCAGGAAGTTTTTGTTTGGGTCAAAATACTAGGGACCTTTGTTTCTTCTGCTTTCTCATATTTTGCCTTCCTCAGATTCTAGGCTTGAATCATTTTGTTTTAGAGCAAGAAAGGAATCCTATCTACCTCCTTGATAACGAAAGTGGATTCCAAACATGTGAGTACTCTGTTCTTAGTGTTCCTTCTCAGGCATTCACTCAGCTGGTATTTTCTGTGTCCTTCAGATCTCAGATGTGATTTGTGAATTTATTATGATAATTAACAGTTATCTTAGCTCTTCACTCCATCTGTTCATCTGTATCTCTTCCCTATTTTTCTCATACATTTAAATAAATAAATAAATAAATATCATTATACACATCAGCTACAACCTTTACTTTTTTTTTTTTTTTACTGTTTGTCCATCTGTCCCCCACTACATCATGAACTATAAAAGGACAAGAATTTCCTGTCAAATCTCATTTAGCACTGTGTCTTCAATGCATGTCATAGTTACATATAATCTGCTGTGAAAAGCAGTATTTTTCAGCTTTAAAACTCATTTCAAACTCATTGAAAACTCATTTCCCCTCTTGATAAACATAAAATTCCTCTATTCTAATATACCCTCCATGAGAATCACCCAGAAGTAAGTGAAAAAATATACAAATGTAGCTTCACCAAACAAGAACATTAACTTTCTGTACTTTGTGTACTTAATTGCTTTGGGTTTCCAAATGTAAATTAGATTATAACATTGTGTATCATTGAAAATGCCTTTTTGTATACCTATGGCCTCCCAGAGGGAGTATGCCCTTTATGGCATTCCCCTTCCCCACCTACCTCCCACCCTCCACCCCCCCCACCTCATGCACACCCACTTTTTACTGTTTCATAGTACCCTGGTGTCCCAGGAAATTGTTTGGCAAAGCACTCTACACAGAGTAATGCCAAGTTTTATTGGGTTACTTTAACTCTTAGTTCCGGTGCTATGCCAGAAGTTGTCCTACTTGGGCAGTTATCTCCTTGTTTACAAATATAAAAGCAGTGGTTAGGTAGTCTGTGTAGGAAGGGCCACTTGGGACCCGCAGTCACCATGAAAAAGCCAGATAGGTGGACCGTGAACTCAAAAGGCAACACCCTGCTTGTAAAATGACAAATTTTGCTTTGGAAGAGGTGTTTATTTTCCCTGTGTCGCTGCTGTGCTTTACACCAATAATGCAAAACATTGTTTCGAGATGTTTGGGGTTTTCTTTCTCTTCACAACACATTTTGTGTCCTAATGGTAACAATTCTCCATCAAGGTTCCATTGAGGGGAAACAGTTCGTGTACAGTAATCAAACTGTCTAGAAGGAAATCTAAACAGTGCTCAGTTTCTTTTGATGATCTAATACTTCCATATTTTTAAAAGAAAATATCTGACTCAAAAGTTTGTAAAACTTTCACTTCCAAAAATCATAAAGAAGGAAGATTTATGTTTGTTTCTAATTCTGGCCTCGTCTTCCCACTTCTCACTGTTTTGAAAACAGTATCTCTAGACCAAGGACAATAAGACTATAAAATTCTGTAAAGCAATTCTACGTACCACTTGACACTAAGCACAGTCTTGGTCACACAGTAAAGGTGCTCAACAAATGCTTGTTGTTGAAATATAAACTCTACAAGCATTTGCATTAAATGAGGCTGGATTATTTCTTTGGTGGCCCCCAAAAACACTATACGATATTTAACTTCACAAAAACTACAAGTAGTGTATTGTCAGTATAGCCTGCCCTTTATCATTAAACAAGTTACGAGTCTGCAGTTGAAATATATGCAGGCCACAACTTATAGATTTTATTCCTAATTTCTTTTCAGTTATTTTGAACTGAGAAATTGGTTCTACCTCCAAAAATTCGTCAAGAATCTAACCACTTCTCACCACCTCCACTACTACCACTGTGAGCCAAGCCATCATCTTTCAGATGGATTATTGCAGTAGATTTCCAAATGAACTCCTTACTTCCACCCTTGACCCTCTCCACTCTTCATTCTGTTCTCAAAACAGCAGCCAGAGTGATCCTATAAAAACGTTAGACCCCATGTCTACGTGAGGTTTACTCAAACCCTCTAGTGGCTTCTCTGACTAAAAAGCAAGTCCTTACCATGACTTACAAATCCCTCTGGAGTCTGGTACCCAGTCAGCTCTGGATCTCACCTACTATTTTTGTCCCTATGTCAATCCACCACATTTGCCTCCTTCAGTCACTTTCCATTGTACTAGTTGTTCCTCCTGCCTGGACCACTCTGTGCTCACATACATGCATAGCTCTCTGCTTCATCTCCTTCGGGTCTCAGTAAACTCTTTACTGGCCTCTACTTAAAATTCCAAGCACCCTCTTCCCTTGAACTCTTCCTGGCCTCTCTATGGGCTCTGTTTTTTTCTTAGTGCTTATCACTATGTGACATTATTCATTTTACTTTTTTTTTATCTTGTTTTTTGTCTGTCTTTCCCAGTATACTGTGAGATATGGGAGGGCAGGGATTTTTGCCTGTTTTGATCTGCACAGTATCACTAGTGCACAGAAAGTGCCTAGAATGTTAGATGCTCAATAAATATTTGTTGATGAATGAATCCATTTCCTTATTGTTTAATTCCTATACTACCCTAACAACATTTTTAAAAATTACTAATATTTATAGTTATAGGAGCCTAGGCTCTAGATTTTAGAAATAGAAAGCCATATTTTCTGCCCACCCCTGCCTAACCCCCAGCCAGACATACACCTCCTTATACCCTTCTCTTGAAGTAACCCTAAGCCTTATATGTATACTCTAATTATCTCCCCCGTACTAACTACCTCACCCCACCCAAAAGTAAGTACTTAATTATCTTTTTCCCTCTCATCTACCATATCAAAACCTACAGTGAAAGAGTTCTTAGCTGAATTACACTTAACTGAACCCCAGTTAACTGCCTGATGGGATTAGCCAGTGTTCTTATTCGCTCTGTAAAACATATTGATTAATGCCTACAGCCTACTGACTGCTCTTAGCTTAATGTTCATGGCTGGTAGACAATTCTCTTTGTGCTATCATGAACTCCGGTTAAAGAACTTGCATATCAAAATCAGTTTTATTTATTCCTAAACATGTTTATAGGACTATCTTCTTATAAATTATGTAATTATAATACATTAAATATGTAATATTTATGGTAATTTTTAATTCATAAACTTTATATTTTATACTGGTTTTAGGTTCACAACAAAATCTAGCAGAAAGTACTAGAAGAAAGTACTAAGAATTCCCATATATTCCCTGTCCTCACACATGCCACAACCTCTTCCATTATCAGCATCCCCAACCAGAGTTGTCCATTTGTTACAGTCAGTGAGCTTACATTGACATAATCATCACCCAAAATCCTAGTTTACATTAGGGTTCACCCTTGGTGTTGTACCTTCTATGGGATTTAACAAACCTATGATATATATCCACTGTTGTAGTATTGTACAGAATAGTTCACTGCCCTAAAAATCCTTTGTGTTCTGCCTGTTCACCCCCGCCTCCCCTCTAATCCTGGCAATCACTTATCTTTTTACTATGTGCACAGTTTTGCCTTATCTGGATGTCATATGGTTGGAATCAGAGTATATAGCCTTTTCAGATTGACTTCTTTCACTTGGTAATATGCATTTAAGTTTACTCCATATCTTTTCATGGCTTGATAACGCATTTGTTTTTAGCACTGAATAATAGTCCATTATCTGGATGTGCCACAGTTTATCAGCTTGCCTACTGAAAGACATCATGGTTGTGTCCAAATTTTGATGTGATGAATAAAACTGCTATAAACATTCATGTGCAGGTTTTTAGTGAACGTAGGTTTTTAGTTCCTTTGAGTAAATACCAAGGAATGCAATTGCTGGTAAGGAAAGTGAATAGTTTTGGGGCACCTGGGTGACTCAGTTAAGTGGCTGACTCTTGATTTCAGCTCATGTCATGATCTCACAGTTCGTGGTATCGAGCCCCATGTCAGGCTCTGAGCTGGGCATAGAGCCTGCTTAAGAATCTCTCTGTCCCTCTCCCTGTACCCCTTCCCTATTCATGATCTCTCTCTCTCTCTCTCTTTCTCTTTCTCTCTCCCTTAAAAAAAAAAAAGGAAGAAAGAAAAAAGAATATGACACACCAAATGGTCTTCCATAGTGGCTGACCCATTTTGTGTTCATTCCCACCAGCAATGAATAGAGTTCCTGTTCTAAATCCACATCAGCATTTGGTGTTGTCACTGTTTTGGATTTTTTTTTAATTTTTTTTTTTAATGTTCATTTATTTTTTGAGAGAGAGACAGAACACAAACAAGGGAGGGGCAGCACAGAACCTGAAGCAGGCTCCGTGCTCTGAGCTGTCAGTGCAGAACCCAATGCCCAGCTCTAAATCACAAACCGCCAAGATCATGACTTGAGCTGAAGTTGGATGCTTAACAGACTGAGCTACCCAGGTGCCCCTGAGTTGGATTTTTAATAGCCATTGTAATCATTTTAATAGCTATATAGTTGTATCTCGTTTTAATTTTCAGTTTCTTAATGACGTGATATTGAACATCTTTTCGTATGCATACTTGCCATCTGTATATCTTCTTTGATGAGGAGTCTGTTCAAGTCTTCTGCCCATTTTTAAAATGAATTGTTTATTTCTTACCGTTAAGATTTACGAGTTCTTTGTGTATTTTTGGTAAAAGTTTTTTTATCAAATGTGTCTTCTGCATATACTTTCTCCAAATCTGTGGCTTGTCTCCTCATTCTTTTGACATTGTCCTTTTCAGAGGAACAGATTTTCATTATAATGAAGTCCAGCTTATAAGTTCTTTCTTTCATGGATCATGCCTTTGTTGTTTTGTCTAAAAAGTCATTGCCATACCCAAAATCATCTAGATTTTCTCTATGTTATCCTGTAGGAATGTTGTAGTTCTGTGCTTTACATTTAGATTTCTGATCTATTTTGAGTTACTTTTTGTGAAGGGTGTAAGGTCTGTGTCTAGATTCTTTTTTTTTTAATGTTTATTTACTTTTGAGAGAGAGACAGAATGAGAGCAGAGGTGGGGGTGGGGGGCGGGCAGAGAGGGAGACAGAATCCAAAGCAGGCTCCATCCTCTGAGCTGTCAGCACAGATCCAACGTGGGGCTCAAACCCACAAACTGTGAGATCATGACCTGAGCCAAAGTTGGACACTTAACTGACTGAGCCACCCAGGCACACCTCCAGCACCATTTGTTAAGAGACAGTCTGCTTTATTGTATTGCCTTTGCTTCTTTGTCAGAGATGGGTTGACTATTTTTATATGGGTTTATTTCTGGACTCTCTATTCTATTCCATTGATCTATTTGTCTTGTCTTTTACCAGTACCACACTATCTTGATTATTGTAACTTAATAGGAAATCTTGAAGTTAGGTACTGTTGGTCTCCCACCTTTGTTCTTCTCCTTCAGTATTGAGTTGGCTATTTTGGGTCTTGTGCCTCTCCATATAAACTTTAGAATCATTTTTTTTACATCCACAAAATAACTTGCTGGGATTTTTACTGAAATTGAGTTGAATCTATATATCAAGCTGAAAAGAACTGGCATCTTGACAATATTGAGTTTTCCTGTTCGTTAACATAGAATATTTCTCCACTTATTTATTACTTCTTTGACATCTTTCATCAGAGTTTTAGGGTTTTTCTCATATAGGCCTCATAGATCTTACCTAAGTACTTCATTTTGGGGAATGCTTATATAAATGGTAATGTGTTTTTAATTTCAAATCCTACTTGTTCATTGCTGATACATACTGCATTGTATTGCATGATGCAATTAACGCCTATATATTAACCTAGTATCCTGCAGCCTTGCTATACTCGCTTATTAGTTTCAGGAGTTTTTGTCAATTCATTCAGATTTTCTACATATTCAATCATGTCATCTCTGAACAAAGAGTTATTTCTAACTTCCCAATCTATATGTCTTTCATTTGCTTTTCGTGACTTATTGCATTAGCTAGGACTTCCACTATAATGTTGGAAAGCTTTTGGGGTGGGGGCTGGACATCTTTGCTTCGTCCCTGATTTTGGAGGAGAAGCTTTATGTTTCTCACCGTGAATTTTGGTGTTAGCTGTAAGGTTTTTCAGGTGTTCTTTATCAAGTTGAAGAAGTCTCTTCTATTCCTAGTTTGCTGAGAATTTGTATCATGAATGGGTGTTAGATTTTATCAAATGCTTTTCCTGTATCTGATCATGTGATTCTTCTTTATCCTATGGATATAATGGATTACATTAATTAATTTTTGAATGTTGAACCTGCATTACATATCTATGATGAATTTCACTTGGTCATGGTGTATAATTCTTTTTATACATTGTTTGATTCACTTTGCTAATATTCTGCTGAGGATTTTTATATCTATGTTCATGAGAGCTATTGGTCTATATTTTTCTGTGTGTAATGTCTTTGTTTGGATATTAGAGTGATGCTAGCCACATAAAATGAATTAGAAAGTATTCTTTCTGCTTCTGTTCTCTGAAAGAGATTGTCAAAGATTGTTAATTTCTTCCTTAAATGTTTGGTAGAATTCACCAGTGAACCCATCTGTGTCTGCTTTCTGTTTTGGAAAGTTATTAACTATTGATTCAATTTATTTAATAGATAGTCCTAATCAGATTATCTGTTTCTTTGTGAGTTTTGGCAGATTGTATCTTTCAAAGAATTGGTTCATTTCATCTTTGTTATCACTTTATGCCCACAAAGTTGTCCATAGTATCCCTTTATTATCCTTTTAATGTCCATGAGATCTGTAGTAGTGTCCCCTCTTTCATTTCTTACAATAGTAATTTGTGTCATTCCTCTTTTATTCTTAGTTAGCCTGGCCAGAGGCTGACTGATTGACCTTTTAAAAGAACCACCTTTTGGTTTTGCTGATTTTTCTTGATTGATTTCCTATTTTCAATCTTACTGATTTCTTTTTTTTTTTTTAACATTTTAAAGTTTGTATATTTATTTCTTTTAAGAGAGAAAGAGAAAGAGCAGGGGAGGTGAAGAGAGAGAATCCCAAACAAGCCACATGCTGTCAGCATAGAGCCCAATGTAGGGCTTGATCCCATGAACCTTGAGATCATGACTTGAGCCGAGATCAAAAGTTGGACATTCAACCAACTGAGCCACCCAGGCGCCCCTCAATTTTACTGATTTCTTCTCTAATTTTTATTATATCTTATCTTGTGCTTACTTTGAATTTAATGTGCTCTATGTTTTCCAGTTTCCTAAAGTAAAAGCTTAGATTATGGATTTTAACTCTTTCTTGTTTTCTAATGTATGCATTCAGTGCTGTAAATTTACTTTTAAGCACTGCTTTTGCTGCATCCCACAAATTTTCATAAACTGTATTTTCTTTTTTTTTTTTAATATTAATGTATTTATTTTGAGCAAGAACATGACAGGGGGAGGGGCAGAGAGAGAGGGAGAGACAGAATCCCAAGCAGGCTCCGTGCTGTCAGCACAGAACCTGACATGGGGCTCTTTTCCACAAACTGAGATTATGACTTGAGCTGAAAGCAAGACTTGGACATTCAACTGACTGGGCCACTCAGGCACCCCCATAAATTATAATTTCATCTTTTTTTAGTTGAAAGTATTTTTCAATTTCTCTTGGTTTCTTCTTTGACTCATGTGTTATTTATAAGTATGTTGTTTAATTTCCAAGTATTTTAGGATTTTCCAGCCTTCTTTCTGTTACTGATTTCTAGGTTAATTTCATTGTGGTCTGAAAGTAAACATTATATGAATTCTATTCTTTTAAATTTAAGATATGTTCTGGTATATCTTGGTGAATGTGCCATGTGAGCTTGAGAAAAATATGTAATCTGCTGTTGTTAGATGAAGTAGTCCTACAGATATCAATTATATCCAATTGATATATGGTGCTGTTGAGTTCAACATTGTTCTTAATGATTTTCTGTCTTCTTAAATATCTATTTCTGTTACAGGCGTGTTAAAGTCTCTAGCTATAATTGTGGATTCATCTGTTTCTCCTTGCACTTCTATTAGTTTTTGCCTCACCTGTTTTGACCCTCTGTGGTTAGACATATAAATATTAAAGATTATTATGTCTTCTTTGATTGTCCTCTGTCATTATGTAATGCCCCTCTTTCTCCCTGATCACTTTCTTTGCTCTGAAATCTGCTCTGTCTGAAATTAATATAGCTACTCTCTCTTTCTTTTAATTGGTATCATATCATTTCCATTCCTTCTTCTCTGATCCTTCTCTTGCTCTCTATCACAGTTTTCTGGCTTTCTTTAGTGATATATTTAGATTTCTTTCTCTTTATTCTTGTGCATCTCTTTCTGGTTTTTGATTTATAATTACCATTAGGTTTGTATGTCACATCTTCTGCATATAGCAGTATATATTAAGTTGATGGTCACTTAAGTTTGAACCCAGTCTTTCCCCTTTCTCTCCCCCATGTTTTAGGTGTATGATACCGTATTTTACATTATTTTCTTTTGTGAATCCCTTGATTGACTTCTACAGATATACTTATTTTTACTACCTTTGTATTTCCTACTTTTATTTCTCTTACTTATAGTCTTTCCTTTCCACTCAAAGATTCCCCTTTAACATTTGTTGTAGGGCTGGTTTAATGGTCATTATCCTTTAGATTTTGTCTAAGAAAGTCTTTATCATTCCCTACTATTGGGAATGATAACCTTGCTAAATAGTATATTCTTGGCTACAGATTTTTTCCTTTCAATACTTTGAATGTATCATGCCATTCCCTTCTGGCCTGCAAAGTTTCTACAGAAAAATCCACTTATAGCCTTATAGGGTTTTCCTTGTGTGTAACATTTCCCAGGAAAAGTCTTCTTTTCTCTTGCTGCTTTTAAAATTCTCTTTTAATCACTACTTTTTGACATTTTAATTACTGTGTGTGTTGGTGTAGACTTTCTAGGGTTGATTTTTGTTGAGGGAATTTCTCTGCCTTCTGGATCTGGATATCTGTTTCCTTACAGAAGTTTTCAGCTATTATTTCTTCAAATAAATTTTGTGCCCCTTGTTTGTCTCTTCTCCTGGGACCCCTATAATGTGAATGTTGTTATACTTGATGGAGTCACTGAGTTCCCTAAGTCTATTCTCATTTTGCATAATTTTTTTTCTCACCTGCTCAGCTTGGTTACTTTCCATTACTCTGTCTCCCAGATCATTAATTCATTCCTCTGCTCTTTCTAGCCTGCTGTTTATTTCATCTAGTTAATTTTTAATTTCATTTATTGTGTTCGTCATCTCTGATTGGTTCTTTTTTATCTCTATTTTAAGGGTCTCACTGATGTTCTCCATTCTTTTCTCAAGTCCAGTGAGTATCTTTATGATCATTACTTTAAATTCTCTATCAGGGGGAGCCTAGGTGGCTCAGTCAGTCAAGCATCCAACTTCGGCTCAGTTCATGATCTCACGGTTCATGAGTTCGAGGCCGGCATCAGACTCTCTGCTGTCAGAACAGAGCCCACTTTGGATCCTCTATCCTCCTCTGTCTCTGCAACTTCCCTGCTTTCACGTGTGCTCTTTCTCTCTCAAAATTAAATAAATGTTTTTTTTTAAAAAGAGTGAATAGAGGTTTGTGTGGTTAGAGGTCAGTTGTAGAAGTAATTGAGAAAGCTGAAATGACAGGAAATAGTGGTCAGACACATTTGAATTTGAGGTTGGTTAGCCAAATGACATGATTTTGAAAAGAATTGAAAGTTTTATATAAGGGTTTAATGTGGACAAAGAAGACAGAATCCCACCTCTGAACTCTGAGGTATGTGATGGGAGGGAATGTTGTGCATCTCCATGAAAGAACTTAATGAAGTGGGATTAACATGTAAAGTAAGGAAAGGTTGCTTGAAAAGAGCCAGCCCCAGAAAATCTAGGTATAAATTAGGCTTCCAGCACCGTCCAACACATTTGGAGTAATGTCTCATTGTTGAGATCATCCCTTTTGTTGGGAAGGGTTACTAGGAAAATCTTAGTTGAAAAACATTTAAGCTCCACCTATATTGACCAAAGCAATGTTCTGAATATAGTTTGGCTCCCCATATTACTACAGGGAGAAAATGTGTTGATTGGCCAATAAATACCTAGTGTGCTTAAGATAATTATCATTATAATTTGTATAATTGTTATTAAAATATCTTAAATTGGCATCATGTTTTATACATCCATTTTTTTCAGTGAGTGGTTAGTGTTAGAGGGAATTTTTGGATTTTGAAAGCTACAGTCTGGACCCTGGTTTAAACTATAAGCCTCAACGTAATACCATTTTTTTGAGGCCTCCTGGTAGAAGCCTTCACTTGGTACAGAACCTGTCTGCCAGGAAACATCTGCATGATATGCTTACTTATGTAAACTGCAGCAGAGAACCAGATTTGTATGTTGCTTTGTCTTTGTGCATATTTCTCTTCTTTTCCCTTCCAGAGTAGCATTCATTACATTTCTTAAGTGCTTCACATAGAATTTCAAAGTTCAGTTTGACCTCTGTACTGAGACATTATCAGACACAGATGCTACACTGAGAGGCTTTTTGGCAATCAATGGCTTAGTAGCCGTGATTCAGTTTGAATCACCCCCTCATGGACCATATGAAAGCAGAACCTTTCAGGATCCCAGCCATATTCTTGGGAATCATTTTCTTTTCCAACTTATTGGACTAGTTTAGAGGCTTTTGGATTTTCCTGGACTTTTTCCTCATTTCCTTCTTTTGTTGATCTTGGCCCCTTAACCTTCCACCCACTTTATTACTCATTTCTTAGGGACCTGACTACTCAGTAACACTAGAGAAAATATACCTGAAGCCATATGGGTTCAGTAAAACAAACTTAAGAAAAAGAAGCAAGACATTTGTGTTCTCTCAACTTCCTTTGTTTATATGATCTGTTTATATGTTGCTAAGGTTGTGTTGTCCAGCTGCCTCCCAATCTTGCTCCCAATACCTCAACAATGACTGAAGAGAACTGGGAAACACTTGAAGACAGTCATGTTGGCACAGAGAATGAAAAGAGTTCATTTGGCGCCACCACCCCCACCCCCCCCCCACCCCCCGCCAGATAATATATCACCTTTGAGGTTCAGTAAGAGATGCCAGGAACTTCAAATGCTGAATCTTAAAGTTATTGAAAGGCCATTTACTTTTAGGGAGACTTTAATAAGAAGCCAGCTAAATGGGTCCTTTTAAGGTTTGGGAGTGAATACCTATTTGAATGTTTTCCTGTGGTTTACAGTTAGACTGTACGACATTTAATTGATTAGGGGTTTTTTTTGGTAAGATGAATATCAGTGTAAGGTGATGTTAGCAGCCCTTAAAGCCCAGGCTCTAATCTGGTCTGTGCATAATGTGAATTAAAATCAAATTAAAATGTAAATACACCTATGTCAGGATTATTCTAGAAAACATCTAGAATGGGATGTTGCAGTATTTGTCAGAGCCCCTTGTAAATCCCCTTGTCTTGAAGGAATTGAGAAGGGTTAGCAAGCATCCTGGCACATGGAATAAACTCCTGATTGAGTCTGAAGTTTCTCTCTCTGCTTTCCATGCTCTACCCACTGCAATGGGTATTAGTCATACAGAGATGCATTTTTTCACATTAAGCTATTTATGAAACCGGTCTGCTAAATAAAAATTTAGAAGCAAAAACAAGAAAATAAGAATAAGAAATAAGCCATCAGTGTCACCATTTTT
The DNA here is from genome assembly GCF_027475565.1 of Acinonyx jubatus. Taxonomy (NCBI): domain Eukaryota; kingdom Metazoa; phylum Chordata; class Mammalia; order Carnivora; family Felidae; genus Acinonyx; species Acinonyx jubatus. The sequence continues at coordinate 29,713,591 of NC_069386.1, forward strand.
GAAGTAAATTATTCTGTCGAACATTTAGAATTTGGTGTCAGTGTCATCTGCATCTTCCTCTGGTTTCCACCTCAGTGGGATGAATCCTAGCTCTGCTTGGGCTGCCCTGCTTTCCTCTTAATTGCAGTTTCACTAGGTCTCCTCAGCATCAGCCCCCGAAATAACTGCTGAGGGAGCTCCTAAGTGAATTCTCATAATTTGCTTCTCAATTCTCCCCGTTTGATTGAAGCACTCTCTTTCTTGAGTGGTTTGCAGTTCCCCTTAAGTGGTTACTGTTTGGGGTCACTGTTGAATGTTTTGTTCGAATATCACTTTCACGATGAATGGAAGGCTGCTGCTTTTGGCTCTATGGGGTGATACCACCATTGGTGGTAAGCCTTGGAAGAGAAAAATCTTTCTTTGTAGTGAGATGCTAAGTGAAATTACTCTCTTTGTCACTTTGTCCTTTTATCCTTTCAGTCTGATAACCTTCAAGTTCTTGTAATTTATTTTGTTTTCTTCAATTAAGCTTAGTTGTTTCCTGTACCCAGGTGCATGCTATTTCCGTTGGTCGTCATGGTGATGTGGAACATATTTCTGACCTGGAAGTGAGGTTTCTTTACCTCTGCTCCACATCAGTATGCCTTCCAGCCTCCACTTCCTTTGCATTATTTCCTTTTGGAGGGCTCAGTTTGTTACCACTTAATCTAAGGATGATTCATCTGGGACTGAGACCCAGTAATGCTGTAATAACAATACCTTGCTTTATATAATAATACTCAAAGCACTTACCATCTTAGCCTTTCTCTGTTTATGAAGCTCTTTCAGTTTAATCCTTCACAATAACCCTGTGGGTCAAGTCAGCAATCGTGTATGTGTCTAAGATGGTGAAATAGTATCTCATAGAAGTTGAATAACTTGTTCAGGGTTGCTGAGTTACTCTGTGCTTCTGACTTACTCTGCTCAACAGTTTTTACAGTAAATGAAGAATACTTTTGAAGGTATTCTTAATGAACAAAAAGGAATTTCCAAACTCTGTCCCATTTATTAAAATCTAACGCTTTTTAGTCTAGTCGGTCAGTAAGACCAAAGTTAAGAACCCATTAACCAGTGTTTAAATTGACTTACGTGCAAATCAAGAAAATAAACATTTAGGTCCATTTCTATTCTGCTGCTGATGTGATAAATTTAAGGAAGGCTGGCTTATATTAATGGAACTTCAACTGGAAGTAATTAAGCCATTATAATTATTTTCTTATTGTCTCTTCCTTTCAGAGAGATGGAAACCTTGATGACGAGCTCTACCCTGCCACCCCTTTTTGCAGAGGAAGATGGCTCCAAGGAGAGTAATGATCTGGCCACAACTGGGTAAGCAGCTGCTCTGGGACACTGGGCCTCCACCAAGCTTTAAAACAAAGCTTCTGATAATGGATGAGGTGCTAAAGAGACTGTTTTATATCATAAAACCAGAAGTTATGTTTATTAGGCTTCACAAAAGAGAGAGTGAGAGCCATTGTAAGCTGCTTTGTGATCTGCATTCAGCTGTCATTTGCCGTGTTCTGGTGCCTGTGAACTGGCACAGCAATATGTGGATCTAGGAAACATCAGTTCCTCCTGGTTAAGAGAATTACATAGCTACCATTATGTAAATAACCTGCCACAGGGCTAGCTCTAAAAATCAAGTTCATTTTCTGTTTGAATTGCCACAGATATGAAAATAATTTTTCCCCCAGAGGTCTGATTTTTTTTTTTTTTTTTTAAGATCAGATTTTTTTAATATGGCTCTTTATTCAAGATGCCTAGGAGCTCTGACTTGACTGACTTCTCTTCCTTTCTTTCCCCCCATCTCCTTTCTTTGGTATTTTTGGGGCAGATGTATAAAGGAATATAGAAAAGCACTAATAGCAATAGTCCCTCTTCCCTCGAAAATCTCTGTTCCACTTGAATTTTTATCTTTTCTATTTAGAAGTTATTTGCCACGGAAGAAATACATTCACTGATTGAAGTGCTAGCTAATCCCTGGGATGAATTATTTTAATATTCTTTAGAGCTCTTGAAAAATGGACTAGACTTTGTAATTATTCTGTTTCCTTACCTCACATATATTTCTTCATTAATATCTGCCTTCTGACCTTACTATTCAGATAAAGCTGTTCTCCAAGACTTTTCTAAAAGCTGCCTAGTTGTTAAATCCAATTCATTCAAGAAAAATTTTCTGAGTGTCTCCTATGTGCCAGACACTGTTCTAGGCACTGGATACTAAGCAATGAACAAAGCAGACAAAAATACCAATCCCCGTAGAGCTTAAATTCTACTGGGGACATCAGGGAGTAAACAGGATAATTAAGTAAAATACATACTATGTTGTTAAAAACTATGGATTAACAAAGCAGGGAAGAGGGTTGGGAAGGCTTTGGGGTGCAGTTTTAGATAAGATGGCCCAGAAATGCTTTCAAAGTGAATTGAATAAAGACCTGAAGGAAGCAATCTGGGGAAGATTATTCTAGGCAGAAGGAAAAGGAAGTGCAAAAACCCTGGGTTAGAAATGTTTTTACCTTTTAGAAATACCCAGGAAGCCAGTGTAGCTGGAGCAGAGTATATATACCAAGGGGAAGGTAGTAGAGGACTACATCGGTGCTTTCTGAGTCAGAAAGTCTGAGTGAGGGCTAGAGATTTTACATGGTAGTATGTTCCCAGGCAATGTCAGTGCTGCTGGTATGAGGGCCATACTTTTGAGTAGCAAGGACTAGACCATGTACAATCTTATAGGTCAGAGTAAGCACTTTTAACTGGCACTCTGAGAGAGGTGAGAAAGCATTGGAGGATTTTGAGCAGAATGATCTGATATTTATTTTTTAATAGGATCCCTGTGGCTGTTATATTGAGAATAGAGTGAAGGGAGCAGGGGCTGAAGCAAGGACACGAGTTAAGCTCCTGAAATAATTCAAGTGAGAGATGATGAGTTAAAGAACATCACTAGTGACAAGAGTATTTTTGTTGGAGTAGTAGGGGTGAGACCTCATTGGAGAGGGTTTCAGGGATAATGGGAATGGGGTTTGGTGCCATGTAGAATTTGACGTATATTTTGAAGATAAACCAAGTTAAGATTTGCTTGAAAAACCAGATGAGATGTGAGAAGGGAGAAACAAGCAATCAAGGACAACTCCAAACTGTTGGCCTAAGCGACCGAAGGGATGACTTAGATGGGGAAAACTAAGCAGGAGATTTTAAATTTGAGATGCTTGTTAGATATCCAAGCAGAAATGTCAAATAGACAGCTTGATATAGGGCTTAGGGGCTAGGGGAGGTCTAGACTAGAAAAAGAAACACGGGAATCATCGGCATATACCTGATATTTAAAGCCAGAGACTGGCTGAGATCACTGAAGAAATGAGCACTATGTAGATAGAAAAGAGAAGAGATCTAATGCCTGAGCTCTGGGATACACTAGCATTTAAGCCAGGCAGAAGAGGAAAAGTCAACAAAGAACACTAAAGGGAATAGCTAAAAAGGTAGCAGAAAAACCAGAGGAGTGCCATGTCCTGGAGAACAAGTTAAAAAAAGGTATTTCAAGAGGAAGAGATCAACTGTGTTAAAAACTTTTGGAAGATCGGGTGAGATGAAGGCTGAGAAATGACGCGGAATTTAGCATGGAGGGCATTGGTGACTTTTGTAAGAGTTGTAAGTACACATGTCCTTTGGGTTACGTTTAAGAGAGAATGAAAGAAGAGAAATTGAAGCCAATAGATATAAACAATTCTTTTCAGAGTACAGATCTTCCTCAGCTTACCATGGGGTTACCTCCAGATAAACCCATAGTAAATTGAAAATACCATTGGTCAGAAATGCACTTAATGCACCTAACCTACCGAACATCATAGCTTAGCCTAGCCTACCTTCAGCGTGCTCAGAACGCTTACATTAGCCTACGGTTAGGCAAAATCAGCACAAAGCCTAAAGTGTTGAATATCTGTAGTTTGTTGAATATTATACTGAAAGTGAAAACAACACTTGTATGGATACAGAATGGTCATAAGGGTATCAGTTATTTACTCTGGTGGTTGCGAGGCTGACCAGGAGCTGAGGCTCACTGCAGCTGCCCAGCATTGTGAGAGAGGACCACGCAGCATATCACTAAACTAAAGAAAAGATCCAAATACAAAAGTCCAAGTGTGGTGTCTACTGAATCTATCTCACGTTCACACCATCGTCAAGTTGAAAAATCATAAATCAAACTGTCTTAAGTTGGGGATGGTCTCTATGAATAATTCTGTAATGGAAAGGAGAAAAATGAAGTGGGATCCAGAGAGTGCTTTTTGTTTTGTTTCATTTTGTTTTAAGGTAACAAGGTAAGAGTAAAAAATGTCACATTTGCTTGCTGACTAGGCTGATCCAGTGGACAAGGAAGAATTGGTAATGCAGGAGAGGGCAGAATTGCTAAAAAGCTGTCTTTGAGTAGGCTAAATGCTGTGGGGTCCATGGCACAAATGGAAGGGTTGTTGGCTTTAACTAAGTGCGTGCCAACTCATTTATAGGAACAAAAGAACCTTGTTTTGTTTTGTTTTGTTTTGTTCCAAACTGTGTCCAACTTGTCATCTCCAAGACATTTGATGCCTGTGACCACTCCCCTCTGGTTTCTGTTCATTTCAGTCAGGGATTCATAGGATTGATACATTTTCCCAAACCTAACTTTCATATTTTACTGAAATAAGAATGTACAAGAATTAGTAACTTAAAAGTTGATGGCACTGTTGGAACAAGAATGACAGTGAGTGAAAAAACAAGTTGCCAAAACTATCCAAAGTGATTGAAACATCTGGAAAATAAAGCTACCAGGATCAAACTGGGTCTCTGATGGTGCCTCTTTTCAGAGAACATGATTGGCATTGAGTTCATAATTTCTCTTAGTCTTTTTCAAAGGACCTCAAAGACCTCAAAAATGTAGGAAACTCCTGCTTAAAATCATCTATTATATTTTCTAGAAAGGGTCAGAAAAGTGTAATTTCTTTCATTTCCAGGACAGTGTGCATCTGCTTTCATTCATTTCTCAGCCCACTGGAATCTGGATATTATTCCCCTAATTCTACTAAAACTATGCTCCCTAAAATTGCCAACAACCTTTAGGTCTTCGAATTTAGCAGATACTTTTCAGCCTATCTTATTTGACATCTGCATCTCTTTACTTGGTTCATACCCACTTCTAAAAAGTCTTTCTGCCTTGGCCTCTTTGACAGTATTCTCTCCTAAATCTCTTAATGCCCTGCTTAGTCTTTCCTACTTCTTCTAATGCTTGCTCTTCAAATGATCTTTTCCAACAGAGTTCTGTCCTGACTTTCTTCTCTCTTTCTGGAGAATATCCAGCACTTCCCATTTTTCTGATTTTCTTCACTTCTGTTCTCTCAATGCATGTTTCCAGTTGTCTGTGGGACAGCTTCACTTAATTATGCCATGAGTGTTTCAGACTTACCGTTTTCTCTTCTGTCTTATACCCACCCCACCCATCCCCCACACACTTTGCAGTTGACGTTGGCTAATAGTGCATAATCACCCATAGAGTTACCTTTGACTCAGTCATTAAGTTCACTCTATCCCTGAAATATCTCTTAGCTATCATTCCCCTCTTCTCCATCCTGCCTGCCTGTCTCTCACTTAGTCTATAGCAGTAGCCTCCTGAAAGGTTGCCCTTACTCCTGTTACACTCTTTTCTTTCTGCCTGTAATGATGTTTACCTGGCGAGTACCTATTTATCTTTCAAGACCTCTGTAAAATCTTTCTTAACATCCTCTACATATGTATAAAATTCATCATACCATACACTTTTTACAAACCTCTATTTTAGTACTTACATTGCATTGTAATTATTTGCCTATAACCCTATGAAGTATACATTCTTCCAGAATAGTGAGTGAATCCAGTCATCTACCTTATTATGTCCACTTTTCAGAAGGTTGAGATCTGGTTTGCCAACTCATCTGGAACAGAATGCTGGAAACAGAAAAGAAATATGTGTTTTATTTCTTAACATTTATACGTGAACCTACTGAACTTAATAATATCATTAGATGATCTGGTTGTCAATAAACACTTGAGTCCAAGAAGTAATAACCTATGGAATGTACCATAAGAGATACTTCTTACACCCTTCTGTGACGGGGCACCCTGCCTCTACAACTGCCATTCCTATTTTCCTTTTCCATTAACAATATTTTCCCTTTACACTGGAGATAAGATGCATGAAAAGTAGCATATAAAAGTGAGACTCTGTTGCATGCTCAGAACTAAAATGTCAATGTTGAGGGGAGAGGTCATTTTTTTGAGAAAAGATTATAGTTTGTTTGTTTTTTTTTAAGTTTATGTATTTTTGAGAGACAGAGAGCAAGTGAGCAGGGGAGGGGCAGAGAGAGGGGAAGAGAGAATCCCAAGCAGGCTCCACGCCATGAGCGCAGATCCCGATGTAGGGCTTGAACTCACAAACCTTGAAATCATGACCTAAGCTGAAACTAAGAGCTGGACGCTTAACCAACTGAGCCACCCAGTTGCCCCTAGTTATTTTTAATAGAAGGCTTCTCCATGAAAATGACCTAGTTCAATCAAGCACTGAAACTAGTTTTTTAAATACTCTATAACTATTCTGGAGACCTTATTTACATTTACACAAATGAGGTGGGGTAATTAAACCTGGCTTCTGCTTTTGTTGACAGGGCAATTTGTCTTGAACCTTGGTAAATAGGAATCTTTGATGCTATTGATAACTGAACACATCTGCCTATTACTCTTAAGGTTAACCCACCCAGAGGTTCCATATAGTAGTGGAGCCACATCATCCACCAACAATCCAGAATTTGTGGAGGATCTCTCCCAAGGTCAGTTGCTTCAGAATGAGGCTTCAAATACAGCAGAAGGCACTGAACAGAGGCATGAAGATGAGGTAAGCTGAAGAAGCATTTCTTCCTGTTACCAGTCTCTGAAGTTTCTAAAGAAACAGTCAGCAAAGGAATTGATCGAAGCATTCATCCTCTGGCCCCCCTACATTCTGCAGAATTTTCTTCGTAGAACCGTATTAATAGTTTCACATAAAACCATATTAATGGTTTTAATGACACAGAGACAAGTAGACTCTTTTTCCCCCTGCTTAATAAATTTATACCTACATCATACTAGATGCTCAACAAATGCTTACTGAATGAATGAATGATTTACATAAGTAATTAACGAGAAGTCCACATGCCCTTGTTCAAGGCCACACATTTTATGCACACCAAGCCCTATAGCATGGAATCATACATTCTCAGAGGATCCACACCACTTACCAAGCCATTCACCCTCTCATAGAGGGCATCCTTCTCTGATTCACACAAGGTTCCATATGGGCCTGGGCAGTCATGCCCTTGTTGGACTTTCAGTGTTCCTCACAATTGATTGATTACATTGTCCACGTTAAGGCACTCTTTTTTAGTCATACAAGAATACCACCATGAATTTCATCTTTTTTCTTGTTTTATTTATTTGTTTTTAAAGTTTATTTATTTAATTTAGAAGTAAGTGCAAGCAGGGGAGGGTCAGAGAGAGAGGGAGAGAATTGCAAGCAGGCTCCATGCTGCCAGTACAGAGCCCAACGCAGGGCTCAATCCCACAAACCATGACCTGAGCCAAGATCATGACCTGAGCCAAGATGAAGAGCTGGATGCTCAATCAACTGAGCCTTTCCAGTGCCCCATCATCTTTTTTCTTACTTTAAAAGAGCTGATTCTTTTCATGTTGGCATCCTTTAAGATTATAATGAATGCTTGAAGCTTCTTAAACATCTTAAAATCCTTAGTAGCTTTAATGTTACTAAGTTTACAAGACAAAATCAGGGGGAAAAAAAGCTGATAGCAAATACACCATTTGCCCAGTGGTGAATAATTCATATTAATTTGGAGGACTACAGTACTATAATTAATATTTTAATGTTTTTGTCGCATTTCATTTATTTTTCTCTTTGAAAGAAGAATTCTTGTATCCATAAAAGTTTATTAAGTGATAGGCTGTGTGTATTTGTAAAATTATGAAGCAAAAGTGTGAGGGAGCTTTCATCTCATTAAAAGACAAAGAGATGGGGGGTGCTTGGATGGCTTGGTCAGTCTCTCTGCCCCTCCCCTGTTCATGTGCTCGCTCGCTCTCTCTCTCTCTCTCTCTCTCTCTCTCTCAAAATAAATAAATAAATAAACTTTAAAAAAAGAAAGACAAAGAGAAAGGATTGTGGTAAAACATCAGTAGTACCTCAGTCCTTTCTTTAAACTTTTTTGAGGTGATTTCATTTTTTGATGTAACTCATAACATATAAAGACCTCTGACTTTATAAAATAAACATCTTAAGGAACAAGTCATCAAGGCAAAAAACTAAGTATTCATTTTGGATATATTATACTTGATGAAATTTAGATATTAATTTAGAAATCTATATGTTGTCTACTGTGGGAAGTGAACTGGTCTTTGAATGGTATCAATGAAAAACATCCTTCACGAATGATTTTTAAGCCCTGTACTACAACTTGTCTCTTTGCCCAGTGTTTGTGACATCTTGTTCTGATCTACCATGACAGTGTCTGCTTCTCTGGCACAGTGCTATGTATGTGCTGCGTTTCTCATTTAGGAAATTCCTCTGTCAGGAGTTAGGATTTGTTAAGTGCGTATGAAGGCCAAAGTGTACATGATCATGGTGCCCCTTCTTCTCATCAGTTAGGATTAGCCCCTTAATGTAACAGTCTGTAGTGTGGTACATGAAAGGATGTGCAGATGAACCATCTAGAGTTCCTTCTTGAAGACTGCATTGCAGTCATTTGTACCTATGACAGATTTGGAGAGCTTGAATATCTAGGCTCCTAATAGTAGGAAAATGCAACTCTTATCCTGTTGTGTTTGTTTGTTTTATTGTTGTGTTATTTGGGTGGATTTTGTAATTTGGTTTTTGGTTTTTTTATTTTGTCTTACAGCAAAGAAGTAAACGAGGAGGTTGGTCCAAAGGAAGAAAGAGGAAGAAACCTCTTCGAGACAGCAACGCACCCAAATCCCCCCTTACAGGATATGTTCGATTCATGAACGAGCGTCGAGAACAGCTTCGAGCAAAAAGACCAGAAGTCCCATTTCCAGAAATCACAAGGATGTTAGGCAATGAATGGAGTAAACTGCCCCCTGAGGAAAAACAGGTAATTGTTCCTATTCCTGATCCTCTGCTTGGTTTTGATTATGCCTCAAAAATAGCTTCCATCAGAAAAGCAAAGAGGATGGGTGGTTGATTCTTCAATTTTGTCATGGGGCGTAGAAGAACAGAATAGCAGGATTCGTCATAACTCTTTTCTCTAGCACAGTGGTTTTTGTACTGTTTCAGGATCTGCTTCAGGGGTACAAGCAGGAGGGCCCCTAGCAGCCCCCCTAAACCAAAGCAGCTCTACTCTTATTTGATTTATATGCTGAGAGTTCATATAAGAATTTTATAAAAAGGGATTCAACATTAAGAAATTAAGAAATCTGTTGATATAATTTATTCTACCGAGTCAAATGAAAAGTCAGGAGTTCAATAAGAAAAGGTCATTTGATAAAATTCTGCTGTTCACATAAGATTTTTGTTTAATTTTTTTTAACGAGTTCTGGCAAATTTAACCTACTATGAAAAATAAAGCAAGAACTATTTGAATTCCTCTCTAAGCAAAAACTAACACTGTTGCCAAACTGAAACAAATCCATTTGTTAGAGAGGGTTGAGAGGAATTAAGGACAAGATAGCCACAAATTGGTTGAAATGCCACAAAAGCAGAATGATGGTAGGTTGTGGGAGTGGCTTGGGGTTAAAAGTTCCCAGCATTCTCAGCATCTAAAAGATAGCTATATTTCTTTTATGTCTCATACTCTTTACAAAGGATTCCAAACAAACAAAAACCAAATTGAAAAATACTCTGGGGAATTAACTGAATTCAGAAAATTTCAAGGAGATTATATTAAGTTGCAACTTGAAGCTCTTTGTGGTAGCCAGCAAGTAGAAACCAGTGCATATTGTCCATTATCTTATCCCTAATGTATAAAGGGATCGTGAGCTGTACGTACTCCATACTTCATTGTTTACTCTTTTGTTTTTAATTTCTTAATTTCATAATTAATACATGCTCTTTGTTTAACATGTTTTTAAGATGATGCAGAAGTGTGTAAAGGAAAAAGCAAAAGTAACATTAATTTTCTCCAGAGATAACCACTATTAGGTAGGGCAAAGGTTTTAGTGTTTGTTTTTAACTTTTTTTCTTTTTACTGTTTATTTATTTTTGAAAGGGGAGAGGGGCAGAGAGAGGGGGGTACAGAGGATCCAAAGCAAGCTCTGCACTGACAGCAGAGCCCAAAGCAGGGCTCAAACTCACCAACCATGAGATTGTGACCTTAGCCGGAGTCAGACACTTAACAGACTGAGCCACCTAGTTGCCCGTTTTTAACTTTTTATTTTGAAAAAATTTCAATGTACAGAAAGTTATAAACACAGGATAGTACAAAGAATGCCTAAATACCCTTTACCCAAATTCACCTGTAGTTAACATGTTTTACCCCATCTGTCCATTTGCGTATGCACTTACACTCTTCTGAGCAAGCTACACATACTAAGCACTCACGCTCACTTGCTTGTGTGTGCATGTGCGTGCTCACTCTCACTGACATACCCACGTGCATGCACACTCATGCTTGTGTGCTTTCTCTCTCACACACACACGCACACCTTTTTTCAAAATCATTTGAGAATAAGTTATATACCTCATTGCCCTTCACCCCTAAATATTTCAGTGTACATTTCCTAAAAGTAGATATGTTTTCTCACACATAGTTTCATTATCAACTGTAAAATTTTATATTAACACAATATTTTTATCTAATTTACTGTCTATATTCCAATTTTGTCAGTTGACCTAATATCCTTCCTCTGTGACATTTTCCCCCTCCAGTTCAGATTCCAGTCCAGGGCAGGGTTTTGTGTTTCATAGTCAGAACTCTGGATTCCTTTAATCTGGGATATTTCCACAGTCTTTCTTTGTCTTTCATGACATTGATATTTTTTAAGAATGCAATCCCTCCCTCTTTCTCCACCTCCTTTTTGTTTACTTCTAATGAACATTGCTCATTTTGTACTTGTCTAATGTTTCCTTGTGATGACATTGAGTTATGCATTCTTAGAATACTGCATACGTGGTATTGAGTCCTTCTCCGGGTATCACACGTGCAAGCACACAATGTCCTTTTATTCCTTACTGGTAATGTTAATTTTGCTCTCTCGATAAAGTTTTTTTATTCTCTTTTACAATTAATAAGGAATCTGTGGAGAGACATTTTAACAACATACAGAGTCCGTTCCATATCAACGTCCCCCCTAGATTTAGCATCCACTGATGACTTTTGCTTGGTCTAATCTTTACCGTGAGGGTTGCAAAATGATAATTTTCCAACTCTAGCACTCCCTTCACATTTACTGCTCAGCTTTCAGCATTCTAACTTAAGCAAGAACCCTTTTCCTCCCTGCTGTTTGTTATTTATCATTGGTATGAGCATACTAATTTTTTTCCCCAAAGGTTTATAATTTTATTACTGTATTTCAGTATTGGGATACTTAAATTGTCCCATGTTTGACCAGTCGAGTGTCTTCTACATCTGACTCTTGTGCAAGACAAGGTTTTTAATGTAATATCTGACTCTAGTTTGTGTCCATTTAAAAGCACTATTTTTATACATTATTTCTTAAACCTAATTGCTGAATGAAAAGGACAAGGCACTAAACAAAATTATCCTGTTGGATCAATGACTTTATTTAAATAATTAATAGCACAAAGAGTGCAGATATAGGCTCTGTCATAGTAGTCCATTTTAGGTCCATAGGATGAGGTCATTCCTTTTTATGTTCTTTGTGTCTCCCGGCTTTCGTGCTCTACTCTTCTGGCTCTTAAAAGGCCAATTGATGTATGAGATCATTCTCTCAGAATGGGTTGGGGATAGAGAAACAAAGTAATATTCCATCCTTTCTCTTGGGAAGACTAAATATGCCTATGTGGTGTTCAGTCCTCTTGAGGACTCTAGTGGCCATGTATAGGTCTGTCTATGGGATTAGAGGAATAACTGTAATGTCTTCATATGAATATTTTATGAGAATGATCTCAATACAACTTGTCTTCATTAAATTAGAAAATGTAATACTGTAAAGAATTAGAATCACCTATTTCTTTTATAATTGAGGGATTATATATTTTTCTATCCATATGATTTCTTTATTCTCCCTTAGAGCTTATCCTTCATATACTTTCTTCCCATATTCTAATTGTCCTCTGTTTTCTTCAGTGAGTTCACTAATATTTTACCCAGATGTGTTTCTTGAAAATAATTCCACATTTCTTTCCTAGCGCTACCTTGATGAAGCAGACAGAGATAAGGAGCGTTACATGAAGGAACTGGAGCAGTATCAGAAGACTGAGGCCTACAAGGTCTTCAGTAGGAAAACCCAGGACCGTCAGAAAGGCAAATCTCATAGGCAAGGTATCAGAACCAGAATGAGATGTTTTTGTAGTTTGTTGTGCATGACAGAGTGTCACAAAGCCTATTGTTAGCGTGATAAATGTAAAAGGTAAGTTTCCATCGTTTCTCTATTACGCCACATTCACAAACATACCTTGGAATTTTATTAAAATCATATTACTTTCATTTAAAAATCTCAGTTGCATTTCCATATCCAGGGTCAATAATTTGATTTGTGTTCCAAGACCCCTCTTAGTTGCCTATGCTTTTTTTCCTAATTCCGGGGTTAGGCATTTCTCTGCCTCTAAACAAGTCTGTCTGCTAAACTACATACCTGCCTTTCTTTGACACCACTAAGCCTTCGTGCACCATTTCTCCCACCCTTCAGTGCTCATCCTTTTCATTCATTCATCCATTCATGTATTCGTGTACTCAAACACTACATGTTGAGCTTTCATATATTGTCTACCAGGCTTTATTATACCAGGCTTTCACCTAGGCATTAAGGATGCAACAGTGAACATGACAGACAAGATCCCAGTCTTCATGGATTCTTGTTCTCTGTTAAAATTGTTCATCACACCCTTCAAGTCCCCTTTCTTCAGGAGACATTGCCAGAGAAGCCCCACCTCCCACTAGTCTGTCATTCCTTAGCCATTGCATCTTCTCCACATTTGGGCATCTTGCCTGCTAAACTTTAATGTTGTACAAACAGCCTATGGTGTGTGTCTCCTGTCCACTCTCCCACTCTGTTCTCCTCAAAGGTCAGAACTGCATCTGCTGTTTCTCTTGTGTCTAACTAACTGTAGTGCAGCACAGTTCATTTTCTTGGGTTTTGTTATTGTTTTGTTTTGTTCTTAAAACTAATGTTCTCTTATTCTTTCATATTTTAGATGCAGCCCGACAGGCCACTCATGATCATGAGGTAATTAGCTTTCTGTCTGTGTATCATATATCTATTTATAATAATGTTGCTGTTTGTCATGCTTTTGGACCTTTCTTTTCTTTTTTTTCTTTTTTTTTTTCTTAATGAATGGCATATTATTTCCTATCACATAATTCATATTGGGTGAGTTGCTTTTGCTCAAGGATTCTTACTATATGGCGGGCACCTATCATGAGTCTGTCCTTGAACTACAGCCCCTAACTCCAGTCCTGTGGTCCAAGAATTTTATTGCCTTGAAATGCTAAAGATGGCTGGAATTTGGAGTGAGGTATAGAAATGAAGACCAGCTGAAAATCATAACTTAATCATAGTTTTTCGTCATCAGATGTCTCACTCTGACTCTCAGAAAGTTGTTTTTTAGGGAATTCCACATTTAGTTAAAATGAACTATTCAGCCATAGTGTCAGTGGAGCACAAGTGACAGTATCTTGGTTCCTAGCTCACAGGCACTTATTTGTTTACTGGCTTTTTCCCCTCCGTTTGGTTTAAGCCTGTCATCCATAGGATTTGGGCCTATGTTCCTATATAGGATTTTAGGCCCATGTGTCTTGGCTATGTGTCTTGGCAAAGAGAGCTTTAAATATATAGATAGCCCAAGGTTCACATATGGTTATAAGAAAATAAAATATTTTGGTAATTCCATGCTTTACAATACTCAGTGACTTTTCATCGCTTATCAAATTCCATTCACCTCAGCAATCTGAGTCTTCTGTAATCAAGTCCCACCTTCCCTTTCCAAATACCTTAACTCCCATGTTTCCCATGTATATGTTACATACTTAGCTAAAAAGCCTTTACTACTCATTGTCATCCACGTGCCCCCATCCCTTTCTGCCTCATGCTTGTGCTCATATTCTTTCTTGCATGAAAATACTTCTGTCTGTCACTCAGTTTTCCCATTACCCCTCCCCATCACCCCATTCTGCCTCGCGAAATTCTAGCCATCCATCAAACCCGGTTTCAAGTTCCATTTCCTCTTTCAAGCTTTTCCTGTGTCTCTAGCTTCCTTTAACCCTCACAGCTCTCTCTGTTTCTCATCTGCAGTCAGCTGCTCTAGCTAAGGTGTTGAGATTATTCAAGTGCTTCTGTTCTTCACATTCCTGGATTATAATCTCTTCAAAGGCACCCATGGTCTAGTTTCCATCTTGTACCCACCCCATTACCACCTGGCATGATGTGCGTGCATTGGGAGGTCTTCCAGAAATACTAATTTTTATACAAAACCCATTTGTTTAAATAACAGCGGAAATTTACAAAAAAAGAATTTTCTGTTGTAATCTTGCGTGCATTTGGCTTTTTAAGAAATAATTTTTTCAAAATAATAACTTAACTTCTCTTGGGGCTGTAGTTCTCATACCTAATTTGGCATTGGTGACCTTCAAAACAGAGAAAACATTTAGATTAACAAGTCAAATAGATTATTTTTAAGTTATTTTTAATGCTTTTTTAAATTTTATTTTAGTGTTTATTTTTAAGAGAAAGAGAGGGAGAGAGAGACAGAGAGAGAGTGAGGAAGGGGCAGAGAGAGGGAGACAGAATCTGAAACAGGCTCCAGGCTCGAGCTGTCAGCAAAGAGCCTGATGCAGGGCTCAAACTCACTAACCATGAGATCGTGACCTGAGCCAAAGTCGGTCGCTTAACCAACTGAGCCACCCAGGCACCCCATCAAATAGACTTATTGCCATCCATGAATTAGAAAGTAAGAAGCATAATAAATACTAGCATTTTATTCTTCAAATAAATCCTATGAAAATATAGACATATGACATCTCCTGACATCTCCGTGCTCTAATTAGGGTGAAATAGTATGATATTTTTTACTTGAGAAACTGTATGTATACTTTATATTTAAAAGCCTAATCGAATAGTGTTGCAAGCTTTTCATTTTGCCAGATACTTATATAATTACTTATTTCTCTCTTTATTTGTTTGTGTGCCCACCTACCCATATCATGAGATTTCCATACTTCCTTTTTCCCTTATTAAGCATCCTTTATAACTTCTCTATCCTTAGTGGTTGCAAAAGAGAATTTGGACAATAATCTAAAACATTAGATCTCACACTTTCTAGTCAACAACTGATTAATTCCTTTCATCACTATGAATTTTGCTGGCCAAATTGTATGTGGCATTTTTGTCCTCCGTAAGGTTTATAGTTTTGGTCAGGAAAGATTTAGTAGATTTACTCAGTCACAGAAACTCCTGCTGATGATTTGAGAAATGAAGCTTTTTATTAAATGAGGCTTTTTATTTATTAAATGAAGCTTTTTATTTTTATTTACATGATTTAGCATGGTATGGATTTGATTTATGAAAAAGGGATAAATCTCTATGTGATTCCCCTATTTTAGGATTAGATACATGTTAAATCAAAGGAAAACAAGAGGAGAGTAGATGGACAGCCAGCAGTAGTTTCTCAAATGTGTATACAGTGGGCTCTGTAAGTCTGTCTATTGGCATGTCCACATCAGGATAAAGCTCTCTTAGCAAGGTTATTGACCCAATTAATGTCCCTCACTTTATCAGATTTTATTTTACATTGAATCATATCTTTCTTAAACTTGGTAATTTCAAAACAATTGAAATAAAGAAATAGTTTGACAGTTTTTAAACATAGTTACATAATGATTTCCTTACATATAACTTCTTAGTATAGTAGTTCAGAAAAATAAGAAAGCACTAGGAGTGAAAAGCAGCCACAGAATTCCCCATGGAAAGGATGAACCGAATCAGGCTTTAAAGATTCCTCAGGTTTTGTGGGGGGCACCTTGAGGAGGGTAAAATGACTTGAGCAGAGTTATGAGTAAGTTAATAAAAGAGCAAGTATCTTGCAAAGTGCCTAAAACATCATAGCTTTTAAATACATGCTTATTTATTTCCCTTTACTTATCCTATTAGGAGTAAAATGACAAATGTAGTAGAATATTCTTCAAGAATATTCTTCACTTCAAAAAGACTAAGACCTCAGAAACTCTCTCAACTGACCCCACCCCCACCCATTTTGCAGTCAAGAAAAGTGACTTGCCTGAGACAGGAAAGAACTTCCCCAGAATCACTGACTGAATTACAGGCAGAAGTAAGAGTGAGATGCAGGCTTCTGTATCCCATTTTGGCATTCTTGGCTGCACGTGCCACGCTAAATGGAACAAACTAGTGTTGAAAGTGAAAATGGGCTGGTTGGTCACCAAATTTGTCGCTAATTAAGACAGAAATTATTTTGTTTGTATAAAGAAACCTATTATATTCCTAAGTGGAACTTGGATTCCTAAGACATTGTTATCATGGCAGGTACTGGCAAGTTCCTGTCAGAGCTAAAGAAATCTGACCTAAAAGCCACTTGAGTGTCCTGCATAGCACTGGGGCACTGGGACTGGTACACAGCAGTAAGAGTGTTCCCTAAGGTAAAGGGACCTTGAGCAAAGCATGTCACATTCTATGAAATTCTGGCCTTGAACCTAGATCACAGCAAAATAGATTCAGTTCGAAAGGGCCCCTGTTCTTTTACCCTCCACTCAATATGTAGAATAAAAAACCTAAGTAAAGGGCATTTTTGCTCCTCTTAGACCAAAAGCCAGCCTTCTAGACACAGCAGGCAACTAGTGTTACTCTCAAGAAAGCATCTACATCTCATGTGAGGACTAAGATAGAAACAATAATTTTGTTTCTCCCTTAATTTATGAGAAATGACAAAATGACACTCAGCCTGAACAAATTAGACCCTTTCAATGAAGAGGTAATGAAATCCTTATGATTTTAATCCCTTGAGCGATCCTTGGAACAGCTTAAGTATATCGGAGCCCCCAGGAGGATCCTCTCCGTGCCGAGTAATGTACTCAGTAATGGAAGAGTGCTGATGGTTTTTATTACCACTCTTCCGTTAAGTAGAATTGCTGTTGCCTTTCAGAGACTGAACAGTTTCATTTAATTGCTTTCGTGTTTCTTCTTTTGCACTCTAAGACTCTGTACCAACGGGCAGTGTGTTAATGTACCTACACGGTACTATTCTCTGCCCTTATGTATTTAGCTTGGTTTGGGCCACTCTGGCAAAGGGGAGAATTACCTGTCTGAGGAGACTCAAGGCCTTGGAGAGACCTCTTGGTACCACAGAATTGGGGGGCGAGCATCCCTCCCTACCTAACTAGCAGATACTTAGACCTGTGACTAGGTGACTGATCTCATATGAACCTGTAAAGTTAAGTAGGAGACTGAGCAAGGTAGCATGATAAAGTCATAAGACTATACGAAGTCATTTGTAGACTTGTATCTGTTACACCTTGTTCATGTTCAAATTGTATGTCATAAGTTTTCTATTTTCCTATAGCAACCCAGCAACAGAGTTAGAGCATAGGTAAGCCAGCAGAGTCCTGAGAAAGCCACTATGAAATATGTCTAGGATCCTTTCTGGCACCAACTCTTCTTGCCCATGCATTAGTTCTCCTAGAAACCACCAAGAACTGGCCCAAGGTAGAGCTTTGCATGTTGAAATTGGGGCTTTCACTGATAATTTTGTTGTTTATTTTTAAATTGATCTGGGAAACTTTGCTTGCCTTCTTTAAGAGATAAAGGTAAAAATTAAGTGCTTGGAAAGTTTCTTCAGGTAAATACATAGTTTTTCAGACTTAACATCTTAGATGTCTCTCTTGATCAGCTGCCATTGGCAGGCTGTTCATACAACCCAGCCCCCTCACAAGGCAGATGCCAAAATGAAAATGGAAGCTTGGTTGTCAGAATTCCCTCACAGACTGTTAACTGCTTAGTTTTTTACTGGGCACCAATCATATTTGTGTTCAAAGATAATAAAAGGCTAGTGGCAAGAGTTAGGAAAGATGCATTCTATCTCTGGCTTTAAACATGTTTTTGTAGGAATGTTTTGGTTTTTTTGTTGTTTTTTTACCGTTCTTTATGTTATAAAGATTTTGGAATCTTCAGATCTCACTAGCAATTCTTCAGTACTCATTTCCCACTGTTGTCTTTACCATCTTATGTAAGATTTTTTTTTTTATGTAAGATTTTAAACATTGTGCCAATACACTTATAATCTATATTCCTAATCCTTTCAACTTCAAATTCATTGTAGAAATTCCAGCCAAGGCATCTTGAAATTGGCTTTATTCTTAAGGGTCACTGTGGAATATATTTTGCAGTAGTTTTGTGAGACCTTTATTTTTAAACTTTATTTTTAAATTCACCAAATTGGCAAGTTAATTTTAGGCTTTGTTATTCTTTTCTATCACACATAATCCTGGATTTTCTCAGTTTTAGAGGCTAGGTATTTCTTACTTCTTGATTTTGTTTTTGTTTTTGTCTTTCCTATGTTTGAAGAAAGTGTAAAAGATCCCCAACTATAGGCTGAGCCTATAAATGAGTAAAGTGGTGGTACTAATAGCATGCCATTATTATTGCTCATGACTGGCAGATCTCTGCTGAAAGTTCTTATTGTCCATTTGGCAAACTTAGAACAGACAGCCCTATCTCAGAGCATTTTACATGGATAACCAACAGAAGCAACTGAAAAAACATGTGGAAATTCCCATTCTCTATTCCTACCTCAATACTTGTATACTGTTGACTATTCAAAGCACAGAACTCAGAAATGGCTTCCAAATTCTCCATTAGAGAAACTTATATAGGTTTTTTTTAAGATTTCTCATTGCACAGCAATTGTACACCTGAGAGAACTAAATATTTAACCTGCTTCAGCTCTATGAAAGGTGATTCCAGTGAAAAGGTGGAATTTCCCTCACACCTTCACTTGGACTGATCCTTGCTCACCCTACTGTTTCTTTAAGGAAGACATGGCCTTCAGGCCTTACCTATTTAAACACACACACACGTAACACACAGTGGAATGTTACTTAGCCATAAAATAATAATGCAATTTTGCCATGGTTAGGCCTAGAGAGTATTATGCTAAGTAAAACAAGTCAAAGAAAGACAAATACCACATGATTTCATTTACATGTGTAATCGTAAAAAAATGGGAGCATCTGGATGGCTCAATTGGTTAAGCGTCTGACTCTTGATTTCGGCTCAGGTCATGATCTCATGATCGTGAAATCAAGCCCCAAGTAGGGCTCCACACTCAGCGTGGAGCCAGCTTAAGATTCCTTCCTCTTTCTCTCAATCTCTCTCTCTCTCTCTCTCTCTCTCTCTCTCTTTCTCTTTCTCTCTCTCTCTCTCTCCCTCTCTCTCTCCCTCTCTCCCTCCCTCTCTCCCTCCCCGTCTCCCCCTCTTTCCCTCTCTCCCTCTCTGTCTCTCCCTCTCCCTCTCTCTCCCTTTGCCCCTCTCTCCCTCCTCCCCTCTCCCCTGACCTTGTTCTCTCCCTCTCAAAACAAAACAACACAAGTGAATAAATAGACAAACAAAAAGCAGTAACTGGCCCATAAGTACAGAGAACAAACTGATGATTGCCAGAGGGGAGGGATGTTAGGATGGTCAAAATGGGTGAAGGGGAGTGGGAGGTAGTCTTCCAGTTCTAGAAAAAGTAAGTCACTGGTATAAAAGGTATAGCAGTGGTTTTGTAATGTCATTGTATGGTGACAGATAGTAACTACAATTGTGCTGAGCACAGCATAATGTATAGACTTATGGAATCACTACACTGTACACCTAAAATTAATGTAACATTGTGTGTCAACTATACTTCAAGAAGAGAAGGGGGAAAAAAGAACTGTTTTGTTACTCTTGATTTACAGAAAGAAACAGAAGTAAAGGAGCGGTCTGTTTTTGACATTCCTATATTTACAGAGGAATTCCTGAACCACAGCAAAGGTAATTACTAAAGTATCATTTTGTATTCCTCAGATTTGTCACAGGGGATTTCATTCTCAGGAGGGATTCATTGCTCAAAAGCAATGGTAGTGATATTCTCCACCCTAGGGCTAGTCTGGAAGAAGAAAGCTACTTTTTTTTCCACTCTCTAGCAAAGGTAGCTACTCACAAACCAGTGAATGAAAGCTAGACCAGTTTTGTTAAAGCTACTTTAGTTTCTGGATCAAAGGAAATAAATATGCATCACTAATTCAGTTGCTTTCAAACTCTTAGCCCAAAACCCTTTGTATAATAAAAGCTTATATGGGCATCCAGAATATAAAATGAGTAAGAGCAAAGCTGACCCCATTGCAGGAAAGATGGAGACCCACAGCTGTGCTTGCATCAGTCTCCCAGGATCCCCTTGCGAAGCCCTTCAGGCTTCTCATTGCATAGTTTTAAAAAACAAAACAAACATTGAAATACCAAGAATTGCAACTGTTCCTTGCAATTTTAAGTAGGAATATGACCAGCTTTAAGAATTAAAATAGCTCTGGGGACCCAGGCATTTTATTGCTGAAATTGCTATCTGGAAGGCTATAATGAGACTAGGGAAATGAGGTGGGGTAGCTAATTAGAGACAGCTAAGCAGAACTTCCTTGTAAGAGTCTTTGGGAATCCTCCGAGACTCCTAGTGCTACTTGTGTTCTGCACGGGGGTGTGTCCTCAGCCCGGGAGGCAGAGCTCCGCCAGCTTCGCAAATCCAACATGGAGTTTGAGGAGAGGAATGCAGCCCTGCAAAAGCACGTGGAGAGCATGCGCACAGCAGTGGAGAAGCTGGAGGTGGATGTGATCCAGGAGCGGAGCCGCAACACGGTCTTACAGCAGCACCTGGAGACCCTGCGGCAGGTGTTGACCAGCAGCTTTGCCAGCATGCCCTTGCCTGGTAATATCACACTTCCCCGAGCACTTTGGTGGTGGGGGCAAGGGAGCAGCTGCTATTTGTGTTGGTAGTGGTGGGGTAAGGCTGAAGTCTCCCCACCAAGAGGAAAATCAGTAAAATAAGGGTTTTCCTCCCTCAGCGTTTTCTGGGGGGTCACGTAATAGTATCTCCATATTGGCTACGATCATCCACAATTTTAGACTCTCTGGTCATTTAAATTTTTCTCCAATTACATTTTATATAATTTACTTTCGTTTCTGTTAAGCTTAACTTGATATTCAGAATAATGGAAACTGAGTAATAAATCCTGAGTAGGGCATTTTTCTTATATATGTTTGTTTGCTTTGTAATTCTGTTTTAATGGGAAGGAAGAGAAAAACAAACACTAGTAGATATTTTATATACTCATTCATGTTAAGGATAATTGCAGCAGAAAGCAGGGAGTCTCTAACATTTTGTTATATGCAGCTACTCCTATGTACTGTATAGCAATTATATAGCCCATTGTTTTATTCAATCTCTGTGGATTAATTTCATTTCTTTGAGGTCTAAAAGTCTCATCTGAAATGAAAACCTGGTCTGTGGAGTGGACCACATTAGAGTCATAGTTGCCTTAACTTGGAGTCACTTAACTGTGTTATGGTTGAACTGAATAGGGAGGATTTTCCTACTTTCTCTTCTTATCTCACTTCAGGAAGTGGAGAGACACCTACAGTGGACACCATTGACTCATATATGAACAGACTGCACAGTATTATTTTAGCTAATCCCCAAGACAATGAAAACTTCATAGCTACGGTTCGAGAAGTTGTGAACAGGCTTGATCGTTAGGGAATGGTGAGTGCTCACTGATGCGATATGTATGTGCCAACACGTCATCAAAAATAAGAAGGCAGTAGACTTTCTCAGTACTACTAAAACCCTGGCATTACATCAAACAAATGAATTGGAGACTTGATTAAAATCACTGTTACATGATTACTCAATGTAATAAATAATGTTAGAAAAGAGTTTTTTCTCATGCATGCCTCAGCATGGTTAATGGAAAGAGCATGATTTTTTGTGGTTGAACCTCCATTCCAGCTTTGTCAGTTATTAGCTGTATTCTCCAGTGTCAGTTTCCCAAAGTGTTTTGAAGAGAGAATGGGAAGCTTAGAGGAAATCACCCCCCAAAACAGCACTTAAAACAAAATAAATGTCACTTAATTATTAAACTTCCTTTTCCCTGGAAAATACTAATGATAACCTACAACAGCAATCACTGAGACATTGTATGTATATAAAATCTACATGAATAAGAAGCTTTTTATTCACCACTCAATATCAGAGTAACTATTTGTATGTTAAATGTTAATATGAACTATCCCTACAGTGAAACAGCTATCGCCCTGTTTAAACAGATTTAGAGTTTAAATTTTTTTTTTAATGTTTATTTATTTTTGAGAGAGAGAGAAACAGAGTGTGAGCAGGGGAGGAGCAGAGAGAGAGGGGGAGACACAGAATCTGAAGCAGGCTCCAGGCTCTGAGCTGTCAGCACAGACAGAGCCCAACAGGGGGCTTGAACTCACGAACTGTGAGATCATGACCTGAGCCGAAGTCGGACGCTTAACTGACTGAGCCACCCAGGTGCCCCTAAACAGATTTAGAGTTTAAAGGCAGGGGTGGGGCAAGGGGGCGCCTGGCTGGCTCAGTTAGAAGAGCACTTGAATCTTGATCTCAGAATTGTGAGTTCCAGCCCCACATTGGGTGTTGAGATTACTTAAATAAAATAAGAAAAGAAAAAGACTTTAAGTAGATTTAAAAACTAAACTCTCAATAAGCAAAAAAGAGAGGAGAGAGAAAATAAGCCCTTTAAAAATATATTCAACAAATTACTAGTAGTAGTTCCTCTTAGAGAAGAAAAAAAAAAAATACATTTCCAGAAAGTCTGTCCGTATAAACTTTTTGGTATGAATGGTCAGTCATCAGCTGTCATTTCTTAAATAGAACTCGTAGGTGTTCACTTAAATTCCTAGAGCTAGGGTGCCCTGTAGTGTGCCATCCCACAGAATTGACAACCCTTTGGTCTGCAGGCCCATTCCTGCAAACGTAGAAACTGTGGAAATCCTAGCACCATATGATGAGGTGGCCATATATGGATCCAAAAACAAGAGGGGACAGCAGGATAGGCTTCTTACACTGGCCAGTCATGGTTTTGAATCTTTATTTATTTGTCCTGCAAGTACGTGAGCACACTCATACACATGTTCATATTGTAGCATGGTTTGGGCCTTGAGCAAAATGTATAAGAATAAATAATTAATAAAACCCATGATTCTTGTCTAATGAGGCAACATCTGCTAGCAGAGACAAAAGCAGTAGTCTCTATCCTCCTCGGCCATGCCATTGGATGGTAACTGTGTGAGACAATGCAGGATATGTTAGCCTCTCCTGTGCCCTGATGGGGAAAGGATTACCGTCCTGGATTACCGTCTAGTGTGTAGCCAGATGGAACCGACCATACTTCTAAGAGATGACTGGACTCCCTACAGAATAAAGAAGTGGCATTACTGCTGCTGTTGGCGAAGGGAACAGCTTGTAAATCTAGGCCTGGGATTTTCTGGAGCTCATCATCCTTCTCATTTTCACACAGTGTTTTCAATTAGCACTCTTGTAGGCTTGAAAAGAGAGAGCCGGGACAGTGTGGAAGACTGTGAAAGAACACAGTGATTGATAATATGGTGTCTCCTCACGTAGGTATAGGGCATTTATTGCAAGTTTTGAGCCAAATGTGGTTTTCTATTTTGAGCATTTTGCCAGTGAGAAGGCTCTCGTAAAGCCTTACCCATCCTGAGGATATAAACTGTAGTATCCGTTCTCTGAGGTATCTTTGAAAACCTAGAATGTACCTGAAATACGAACCATTTTATTACTACGGATTCTTACAATCCAGCCATGCAAACATAACTAAGAGTAGATAGTTCCCCACACCCCTCAAAACTGTCAAATGAAACAATTATAAAGACTGTGATTAATACTAGCTTGGCCTCATTATACAGATATGTACAGACAGCTAGGCCTGATGTCCCCAGCATTCGTGGTGCAATTAATTACTCTGACATGAGCTTGGCAAAGGTTTCATCCACTGTTAGGAGCCAGTGAGTGAAGGGAAGCCAGTGTTCTACAGTTTTAGAAGAGCATATTAGAGCTGGGAGGGACCTTTAGAAATCCCAACATTTTACATAGGAAGAAACTGAGTGACAGAGAGGTGAAATTTCTTGCCTGAAAATACCTAAGTAGAAGAGTGCAGAATCCAGGACTAGAACACGTATACCCAAATTCTAGTTCAGTGGGGTTTCTAAAACATTGCTATAAGGAGGTGGGGGCAGGTATAAGGGGAAGGCACCAAAAACCTTGGAATACAAGTGTTAAGATAAATAGGAGGTAAATAGAAAAACTTACAATCCAGTGATTAAATGTTATAAAAATTTGGTCAGCCCATTTAAAAATTATTTTTATGGACATATAGTGGAAGACTTGCCCTAGTTGTCACCTTTCTCTGTATCTAACCTAGAAAAAAAGTAGGGCTGGGAGGAAACCATGGGGGCAGTTTCACATTGAGAGGTGACCATGTTACATAAGCTGTCAAAATCCATATGTTGCTTGATTTCAGTTTAACCAAATGAAAAATGTTTGGCTCTTTGAGGAATTGAAGGAAAAAAAGCCCTTTCTTACGCGATTGCATTTTTAGCAATGTAAGAAAATGTATTGATCCTGTGCACACAATACATTGCTATATATATGCCAAAGTTTTTAGATTTATACTTGAAGAAAATTGGTTTTGATTGATTATACATTCTTTGGTCTAAAATGGAGTACTAATTTTCCATCATCAGATTTGGCCCCGATAGTCGCTTTTCTGTGTTCAATTGACGATTTTCCTACCTCCCCACTGTTGCTGAACTGGAACTGAACCATGTTCTTCATTGAAATGTGATCTCAGACATCT
The DNA here is from genome assembly GCF_027475565.1 of Acinonyx jubatus. NCBI lineage: Eukaryota > Metazoa > Chordata > Mammalia > Carnivora > Felidae > Acinonyx > Acinonyx jubatus. The sequence goes on from NC_069386.1 coordinate 29,738,712, forward strand.
CAGGGAGGTTGTCTGCTTGCAGCTTCGTGCACTCTTGTTTACCCGAACCCTGCTCCTCGCCATAGCCCTCCCCAAAATAGAAGAGAGTATTTGTTTTTTTCTAACCCATAGCTCTAACCCTTTCTGATCAGTGCTCACCTTTTCAGTATCTTCATTGTTTTCTCCCTCCGGTTCTACAGGTCTTAGAGCTCCGTGGTGTTCTGTGAGTGGTTTTACTTGTGAGGAATGAGAAGCCATCCATGGAGATTTGAACTGAGTGGAGGCAGAGAGGGGGCACAGATTGCTCTGCTTGGGGAAGAACTGTCAGTTAGGAGCTAAATGCCTTCACCCCGGGAAGCCATGTGAGGGAGCAGCCAGAGGAACATGGATGCACTCTTCCTGTGGAACCGGCCTTGTGCAGCTTTGAAAGCATACAGCCGCTCTCCCAAGTCTTCGGTTTCCTGTCATCTGCATTTCTGATCAAGTGGGTCTGTGGATATTCTGCTGACCGGGCAACCCTGACACTGACATCTTCTGCAGCAGAAAGGAAACCTTCTCATTGTTCCCCTTCAGATGGGACCCTTTTATCTGTGGCTCCAGTTTTCTTACCTAGCTGTCACTTTTTGTTTGTAATGCCTTTGGGGGTTATTTTTTATTTCCTTCACCCCCACCAAGTTATACATCTCCATTTTCTGACCTCTGGGCTTTGTTGCTCAGCTGGCTCTGAAGGAGAGTTTCTCTCATTGGACAGGCCCAGGCTTCTCCCATCATTGTCCTGCTGTGACTCCACAGAAAGGAGCTTCTTGTTGACAGTGTCCTGTGGAGCAGGCTGTGTTTCTTACCCCACATGGCGCTCAGTGGGTGCCAGCCCTCATTGAGGCTTTGTGATTGCTGCCCTGAAGGAGAATGCTCTTTCCTTCCTCCTTGGTACTGCCTGCTGTTTTCGAAGCATTGCTCCTGCACATACACGGTGTCCCAGCCCCAGCAAGGCTCTTCTGTTCCCATCTGTTGGCAGTGTCTTGTGGAGCATTTTCGCTGAGGAAAAGGTCACTGGTAAACAGGAGAGAATGGGGAAAGTCGTTTCTGATTTGGGATTGGAGAAAAGGGAAAAAAAAAAAAAAAAAACAAAAACAAAAAACCAAAAGTCTATCATGAGGGAAAACTGAGGGAATCCCTGTCTGCTTTAGGTGTACTGATGCTCCGGTGGGGATAGGTGGAAATGTTCAAAATAGTCTCTTGAGCTGACAAACAAGGGCACAGAGGAATTTGTCTTTCCTCTGTAGCCACAACTGCAAAATCTATGTCAAAAGAACGGGCTTCCCTTCCTTTTCCCCTCTCAGTAAGTGATTTTTTTAACACCACAAGGGGAGAGAGGTTTCTGATTCTCACCTCAGGGTTTTGTTTTGTTTTGTTTTGTTTTGTTTTGTTTTGTTTTGTTTTGATGCTCTAGAGCACAAGGCTGACAGTTGCAGCTGAGATCTTTGGAACCAAAGTGGGGCATGCTGAGCCCATTGTCTAGGCACCGTGCCACTGAAGCAGGTGGAAATGTGTCCCCCTCACAATCTGCTCATAAGCCAGGGTGCAAGCCAGAAACCCCCTGTCGTGTTGCTGCCCCATCCTGTCTTCTCAGCATCTCCTTACCTGATTTCTTTATTAGCCCAAAGGAAAGAAAATAACAACAAAAGCAACCTTTTTGCAAAATGTTATGTGAACACACATCAAATTTCCGTGCACTGAAGCCTACATACAACCACTTGACAACTTCCTAGAATAAGAGCCCATCGTTCCTTGTTGCTATAAACCTAGCTTGCTTTTCTGTATTTTCCTGTTTTTCTGCCCTCGCCTGCTGTTCCTGTCACTTCTCTCAGACTCCTCGCCTGCTCAGTCCAAGCTAGAACACCGTGTGTGTGTGGCAGAAGGACAGCCAAGCCAGTTCTGGAAGTTTGCGCTTGCCTTCTGCCAGACACTTTGTCTCCTTTCTTCTTTCCTCCTGATACTTGTCTCTTTCTCCTTTGTGTCAGTTTTGTGCACCTTTGTTAGCAGTGCTGTTGACCGGAAAGACTGCACCTTGGTCCAAAGATTGGTTCAAAGATCATCATTCTCCCGACTGTAGATAGGACATCTGACATTGATTTGAAACCTTTGCATATTCAGGAATGTCCCAGATCTTGGGAGAGAACTACAGTCTAAAACCATTGTCACAAAATACACAACCTGCTTTTGAAATCCCGGCTGTCTCGGTATCTACACACCTGACTCTGGTGGCTGGGATTCAGCTGCCACAAAACTGTCAGACTCTGTAAAGCAGGTCTGTGTTACTCCTCCCCCCCCCCCCCCAGGAGGGGGTGAATGAGGTTACAGACTAACGCAGTACCTAATTCATGTTTCCCAATAAACCAGTAGCTATTCCTGCACACTTACATGTTCTTCTCAAGAAATTAGTTGTGGCCTATTCAGTGTTACACATTTCTTTTTTTCTTTAATTAAAACCCAAGGAGCAGCTGAGGAAAGTTAAGACAAAGTGTTTTATTTCTGACAACATTAAATTTTAGAAAAAAAAAATTGTGTACATGTGTTTGGAACTGTTAAAATGCCAAGTTTTCTGTACAAGTGTTTTTGTAATTAAACTTTTAGATTTTCTTTGTTTTTGAAGAAGTTGATATGCTTGCTTGACACTTGCCTCATTAAAACTTTTCTACGTGGAATCCATCACCTCATTCCGTTTTCCCTGCATTGTGATGAAAAAAAGACCTACCTCCACCTTTTCATCTTAAAGACTGTCAACTCTACGTTAATCATCAAGACTGTTATGCTTTTAAAGCATTAACACATTCATTTTACTAATTGCTTATTCAAAATGTGTCTTAGAGTTCAACTCTTTTAATGTATGTATAACAATACAGTGAGTTGTAATTCATGTTAATGTAGCGGTAGTATTCTGGAGGCAACTTGAAAGAAGTCTGATGTTCTCCCTTTTGACAGAAGAGAGGAGTTATCCTTAGATGCTTGCTTTTAAAAATAACCACTCCTTAACCAATCAAAATCATTTTTAAAGGAAATCTGTCACCCATTTCCACCATGCTTTTAAAATCCTAAGGATGAGGTAACCTGGTTTTCAAAGCCTGCTACTCTTCCAAGTAGCCGGTTGTGTCGTATTGGGTAGGACTTGCTTTTTCCCAGCCCGAGTTTCCTCTTCTGACAGAACACATGCCTCACAGCTCTCTTACATTGTTGTTAGAAAGACGGAATTAGGGAACAGAATTGTCCATGCTTTGGAGGACAGGAAGATTTTGTTACATGAGTGCCAAGAATTCTTGAGGTAACTCAGTTAGGATTGGGCTTGACCGTGCACTTAAGCTCACATAAGCAGAAACTTGAACAAGAAATGTGTCTCTCTCATGGAAAAGTATTCCAAAGGTTCACAGTCCCAGACCATGATGATGGCTCCTGTCCACACCACAACATGGTTCCTTTCTCAGGGTCACCTTGTGGTCCAAAACAGCCACTTGACAATCAGCCATCATTTGAAATTCCTGGCAGCATGAAGAAGAGAAGAGGGCAAGGGCAAAGTGGGCAAACCCAGCTGAGTCAGCACCCTTTAAAGAGTCTTCCTGGAAATCACACTCAACATTTCCAGAACTCAGTCACATGACAGCATCGAACTATAAAAGAGGCCAAGAAATGTCATCTTTCCTTGGACAGTACTTCCCCCGATGATACATGAGTTTTAGTCACTTAAAGAAGAAAATGAATACAGAGTAAGCAACTAGCAGGTGTTATTCCATGCATGTTCTAAAACTCTAAAGCCAGCCCTGCTCTATTAGTGAGCAAGATGCATTACATTGCCTTTGCCTCTTGGCCATCTGAGAATGGCCATATATACTTCCTAGGGACTTTTTTCCCCCCACTACACAGCCAAAAACCTGAAAACTAACTACAGTCTGAGTTAGCCTTTCCTATTCCCACCTTAGCTTCTTTCTCCCTTAGCCTTCCACAGCTGGCAGCCAGTCCTCTTTGGTAAAAGTCAACATAAACAGGTGGTAATATTTCCCCCAGTTGTTTGTTCCCTTTCTGTAACTGCAGCATCTGCTGGATTAAAACAACACCGGGATAATCTTTTCCTAAAGGAGAGGAAATTGAAGCATTACTTGGCGGAAAAGCTCACAGCTACTTCCTGCCCTCTGAAAGAATTTCCTGCCTTGCAACTGACAATTCCAAGGCAAGGGCTTTTTCTTTGTTTCATTTATTTGCCTTTTGACACATAGCCTGCACTTAAGAAATATGCTTCACAGTATCTGTAGAAATAAACACTAGCTCACATGGCAGCTCATAGAGGGATAAAGATTGAGAGTTGGAGCAGGTGAAATGTTCCTGTCCAGTCATCTCCTCATCCAGAAACCATTTCAGTTTAGTTTTTATGGGAATGTGTGTCCACAGAGAGAAACTGTGCATAAATAATTCTAATGGGGCACCTTGTATTAAGAGCTTTAATAGAGGTAAATAATTTCTGGACAGTAAAAGAATTGCTTGATCTCACCTGATGAGATGGTTTTTCTGTGATAGCAAGAGGGATCAGCATCTTCACTAATAAAGCCTTTATCTGAAACATAAATGAAATATAAAAGTCCAACTGATAACCATCAGAGTTTTTCTAGTAGAGTTTGAGATAGCTGAAAATAAGAGTAGTTGGATTAATCGTAACTTCGATGAATGGTTTTGAAAGTGTGCTTTCAACTTAATAGGCCATTAAATCAAGTTGGTTAAAAGCATTTTTTTTTAATAAAATGAAGAGAAACTGTCAGAATGCACTACGTATAGTAAGGTAAGTACTATTTTGTGAAACTTTTTCCCCCTTTTAGTTTATACACATGTGCTAGGTTAGAATGTATAATATGTTTCTTTCCGAGGAGTCAAAATAAAGACAGTCCGTGACAATTTCACTGCGTCTGAAATTGGACGGAATTGCTGGGTTCCCGTTTCCTGAGCTTTGCAGTTTTCTACTGTGTAACTTTAGGCAAGTTGCTTAAACTAGTCGGTTTTCTCATCTGTTACACAGGGATATTTATAGTTTCTTTTGTGTAGATTTTATACGGGTTAAATTAGTCAATCCATGTAAAACTCTTAGTACCTATCACAGAATAAACACCTACATGTTAACTATAATATTTTGTGAAAGACTCCAGGGAAATGAGAACAACTGAACATACCATAGACCAAATACTCTGCTCTGCTTTTTGTATAAATTATGTCATTGAATTCTTCCCACAACCTTATAGAGTAGGACTACTGTACCCACTTTGCAGGTAAGCAAATTAAGACTCAAAGATGATAAGCAGTTTGCACAGTTGTACACCTGGGAAGAGACAACGGATTCTTACTCAGATAGTTCTGACCCCACTTTCTTCTGTAGCCAGACTGTCTTAGAGGTATTTAAGGAGACTGCCATGAGTTCAAAGCAGCAGCATAGCATGGTGGGGCTGAGAACAAGAACTAGACCGAATCATCCTAGGTCCCTGTCCCCATGGAGTTTATATCCTGCTGGGGGGAAAGAGACTATAAACAAATAACCTAACAGACTCCCCTCAGCTAGTTGCCAAGACAAGGTGAAATGCTACAAACTAAGATAGAGGAAAGGATTCTGTGAAAAAAGAAAATTTCAAGACAGACCAGGTTGATTCCAAACAGCCAGCCCTGTAAGGATTTAGGGAATAGAAAGGCCAAAGTCCTGAGTCAGGGATGAGCTCTAGGATTTCAAGGAGGAAACCCATAAGGCTGAAACGGAGTAAATGAGAGGTGGAGTGGCTTTGAAGTTGCCTAGTAGGCAATAATGAGATCATGTTAGAGCCTTGTAAGGTGTGCTAAAGAGTTTAAATTGTATTCTAAGTGTAGTGTGAAGAGAGCTCTACACAAGTAAGTGACAGACCTGATTTATATTGTTCAAGCATCATTCTGGCTGCTGTGTACAGAACTGGGGAGGCAAGAGAAGAATCAGACCAATCAGAAGATTGGCACAGGAATCCAGGGGAGAAGTGACAATAGCTTGGCCTAGAGAGCAGAAAAGAGCAGATGGGGGCACCTGGATGGGTCAGTGAGTTAAGCGTCTGACTCTTAATTTCGGCTCAGGTAATGGTCTCACAGTTCCTGAGTTCGAGCTCCAAGTCAGGCTCTGCACTGATAGCGCGGAGTTTGCTTGGGACTCTTTCTCTCCCTCTTTCTGCCCCTCCCCTGCCCACATGCAATCTCTTTCTCTCAAAATATATACATAAACTTTAAAAAAAATAAAATAAATAACTGCCTAGATTTTTTTGGCTTGAGCAACTGGGTAGTGAATAGAAGTGCCATTGCCTAAGACATAAGGATTGAACATCATGGAGGAGAAAGCAAAAGTTCTGTGTAGGACCTGCTAAATCTGAGAGTCAACCAGCAAATTAGACCCTGTGCAAGACACTTACATCTCTCTGCTATCCATTAAAAATTTCCTTTCAGCTCTTAAAAGTCTGTGGTTCCTTGAGATTCTAACTTCAGATCAGTGTTTGCTAACATTCCTTCCAGCCTCAGTGCACACGCACACACGAAGATCCACTCGAGCTGTTGAACTATGAAATTAAGGAATGGTCTCCTTTTTAATTCTTCAAGCTCCTTAGGAAAAGAATTTTTCAAACCTTGCATTTGCATTTGTTAAAGTTTGGCGTAAAGTAGCTGAATGTTCTAGGACATAAAAATCATACCGTAACCTGATGGTTAGAAAATTCTGGGGAAAGTAATGGAAAGCGTCTGCTTGAAAGAGACTTGGCCGGTACATATTTGGCATCATTCAAAGAGGGGTAATGTGAGAAGACATCAGTGATACAGCCAAAAGGTTTATGGACTCAGCAAATGGGTTCCTGCGGGGGGTGCTTTGCTATCTTCAAGGATAGAAATTAACTAAAGGCAGCTGGGTCCAGGCAGTGGAATGTAAGATGATAATCTATTGTTCTTGGGGCTGCTGGATTTTTTAACTGGACTTAATTTATCAAAAGAAGTTCTTGTTTTTAAGGACAAACTGGTGTGGTCCTTACGCATTTTACTCATCCCTTGGGAAAACAGATATATATTTTTTAATGTTTTTATTTATTTTTGAAGGAGAGAGAGAGAAAGAGAGCACGAGCGGGGGAGGAGCAGAAAGAGGGAGACACAGAATCTGAAGCAGACTCCAGGCTCTGAGCTGTCAGCACAGAGCCCAACGCGGGGCTCGAACTCACGGACCATGAGATAATGACCTGAGCCGAAATCAGACATTTAACCGACTGTACCACCCAGGCGCCCCAAGGGAAAACAAATATTTTAAGTATAGTCATTCATTCGAACATTTTCCAAGTATATACTATGTGTTTTGGCTATAAAGTTGAGGACTTTCGTCTCCTCAAGAACTTCACAATATAACAAAGAGTAAACACCAAGCTAACTACAAGAGGATCTGAGAAATTATCAAATGGCTGTAAGCAAACTGTTCTGGAATATATAAAGGAAGGATTCAATGGTTGTGCTTGGAAGAGGACAAAAAACTTTACCAAGATAACATTTTGAAGTAGGCCTTAAAGAAAGTACAGTTGAGGGACACCTGGGTGGCTCCGTTGGTTAAGCATCTGACTCTTGATTTCAGCTCAGGTCATGATCTCAGTTTGTGAGTTCAAGCCCCACACGGGGCTCTGCATGGGCAGTGCAGAGACTGCTTGAGATTCTCTCTCCCTCTCTCTCTGCCCCTCCCCTGAGTGTTCTCTCTTTCTCTAAATAAATAAATAAATAAATAAATAAACTTTAAAAAAATAGAGGGCCACCTGGGTGGCTCAGTTGGTTAAGCGTCCAACTTTAGCTCAGGTCATGATCTCACGGTTTCTGTGAGTTTGAGCCCCACACTGGACTCTGTGCTTCAGATCCTTTGTGCCCCCCTCTCTCTGCCCCTCCCCCACTCGTGTTATCTCTCTCAAATAAACATTATAAATAAATAAATAGATAGATAAATAAATAGAAAGTACAATTGACCCTTGAACAACATAGGTTTGAACTGTGTGGATTTTTTTCAATAAATACAGTACAGTACAGTAAATGTATTTTCTCTTCCTTATGATTTTCTTAACATTTTCTTTTCTCTGGCTTACTTGATTATAACAGTATAGTGTATATTATATATAACGTACAAAATGTGTTAATTGACTATTTGTGTTATTGGTAAGGCTTCCAGTAGGCTAATAGTAAGCTATCAGTAAAGTTTTTGAGAAGTCACAGTGGATTTTCAACTGCACAGGGGCAGCGGGTCGGGGCGGCGTGGGGGGGGGGGCGTGGGGAGGGTGCCTCTAACCCCTGGCATTGTTCAAGGGTCAGCTGTAGTTCTTTAAAAAAAGCTAAAAATAGAACTGGAGCTATGAGTGCATTTTTGCTGTACTCAAGTAATTCTTGGAACACAAATCCAGGGTATTGATTTAAAAAATAAATAAAAATGGAAAGTTTTTTAAGTTTATTAATTTTTGAGAAAGAGAGAGCACAGGCTAGGGAGGGGCAGAGAGACAGGGGGAAACAAAGAATCCAAAACAGGCTCCAGGCTCCTAGCTGTTCGTGTAAAGCCTGACCTGGGGCTGAAGCCCACAAACCGTGAGATCATGACCTGAGCCGAAGTCAGACACTTAACCAACTGAAGCACCCAGGTGACCCTGCCACAAACCCTTTTGGCAATCTTGTGAAGGCTGTGAATGCTTCTCAAAATAATGTTTTTAAGTGCAGAAGCTGAAATACATAGGATTACTAAGGAAATTAACTATATTGAAATCTAGCTGTCAGAATATTAAAAATGAGTTACATAGGAATATTTGTATTTCTTTTTTTAATGTTTATTTATTTTTGAGAGAGAGAGAGAGAGAGTTTGAGTGGGGTAGAAGCAGAGGTGTGGGGAAACAGAGGATCTGAAGCGGGCTCTGCACTAACAGTGAGCCAGATGCAGGGCTCGAACTCATGAGCTGTGAGATCTGAGCTGAAGCCAGACGCTCAACCCAAGCACCCCAGAATATTTGTATTTCTTAATAAAGGATTAAATAATATAATCTAGCAGCAGCTCTAATAACTACCGTAACTTTAAAACACTAATGGCCAGAAATTGTATTTCAATATCTGCAACAGCTGTAATGTGATGTAAAAACATATGTGATTCTGTTGGGGGCAAACTCAAAGGTCCTGCTGGGGTTTGTTGCCCACATTTAAAATCAAAGTGCACAATTTCAGTTAGAGGTTTATGAAAGTCAAGAAGCATTTCCCCCTGTTCATGTTTGCAGTTCTTAGTCCTTGCTGGACTCCTGAATTCAAAGCAGTAAGGAGAGAGGCTGATTAGGAAACTGTTAAAACTCTCAGGCCAAAAGTAAGAAGAGTCTGTAGTAGAAATGGTGAAGAAGCAGATTAGAGAGACATTTGGGAATTTGACTCAGTTTCTCCCAACCCTCAGTGAGGGACTCCTCAAAGAGGAATTTGGGAGTAACATGGGGTCTGGCCAGACAGGTTCATCAGGAAGGCATAAACCTTTAAAGTAGCATCATACCCCCTCTCAGCAGCTGCCCAGATTGCAGTATAATTTCATTAAGTAGTTCAGCCTATATTTACTACCCTCCGTGGCAGGCTCAACAGAACAGAATGGTTCTTGCTTTTATGGAGCTTACAGTCTAGTGGAGGAAACATGAATAAGAAAAGCTGAGTCCATAGGATATTAACTGCGGGGATCAAATGCAGGAAGAGAGTGGTGGTTCTCGAGAGTGTGCTGACAGGGAGTAGGGACCTGTTTTAGACTGTGGGGTCAGGGAAAGCCTCTCTAGGAAGTGCCCCTCAAGATGGGACTTGAAAAAAGAAGGGATGGGAGGAGAGGATGCCATGAAGCTCAGTGGGCAGTAGAATGGACAAGATGAGTGACAGCTAGAGGTGGGAAGGAGGGAGGAGAGAAAGCAGCTGTGCAGGAATCTCAAACAGATCCATGGGGGCGCCATTTCTTGGGCTGGAAAGCCTGGGGGAGGAGCAGACTGGAACAGGCAGGAGTGTCCACAAGTCAGAGGTCTTTGCGGCCACGTTCAGTTCAGATGCAGGAGGGTAGGTGTTAAATAGTATTTATATTGACAATTCTAAAGCTTAAAAGATAGGTCTGGACTTGAGGTGACATTTACTAAAGACCCATAAGGAGGCCCTAGTGTCAGCCCCTTCCTCTCAGATTCTGGCACTGCTCTACAGGCAAAAAGTCACACCATCCTGACTAAAGATTTCACTCTTTGATCCTTGACCCTCCTATCAACTTTGACTATTCTTTTGTTCTGCCCATGACACCAGAACAGCATCTGGACCCACATGCCACTTTCTGGTTGGCTTAAATCAGGCAGTATCTCTAAAGGTGTTCAGAGCATTTAACTAGTACAGGTTTCTTGCATGGGATTTCTGCAGGGGGAGCTTTGCATCTGTAAAGATGCTAAACATCCACGTGGCTTACAGTGAAATATTGTCTGTATATCACGGCTGAGTTTATAGCAAGTATGATTGGTATATTTACTGATTGTTTCTCAGAACTGGATGAAAATAACAGGACCAATCAAGTGAATTGCAACAACTAAACATGCTAACGACACAGGGGAAAGGGCTGTAAATTTTAGAAAATTGTAAATTGTGATTATGCCAAGAAGAGGATTCACTGTAGACTGAAGATCTGACCCCAGCTAAATGGGGCCAAGATTAATCATGTCTTGGTCTTATACATAAGCCAAAGGATCTTTTCTAAAGATCATGCCTATTAAAGCCGTGGAGACTTTTCTGCAGGTAATACCATAATGAGCTCCAGGCATTTAATGAGAGACAAGTGCTACTGTTGAAAGGGGTAACCTTCAGCATCTCATTTGGGAACCAAGTGGGGCCTGCTTGCTCTGCAAAATGAGGCCCCAGTTCAGTCCAAGAGATGAAGAAGACGTTCACAATTTTAGATGCTCTGGTGCAGGCAAAAGTGAAATCATGTAAGAAGGAGCAAGGCACTGACTCCAGGCTGCAGGCCCAGAGGCTTCTAAAGGCAGTAAAATAAAAACAGCATTAAGGAACAAAACAGCCTAAGGAGCTTGATGGAGTTTCCCAAAAACCTCTGGAGGAATACACAGCATTCTGAGGGGAGGAGACTTGGCTTCCTTCACTGTCACAATGGCTGGCTCAGATGAAGGTAATTGCCTGGCCAAAAAAACCTCACCAGTGTGAAAGAGAAAGTGTCATCTCACCCCATCCCTTGCTTTCCAACCCCCCAGAAGTCTCTCGTGTTAAGATTTATGTTAAGCTGTGTCTGCTCTCACTTTGATATGCAATAGGAAAAGTGCCAGGATACAAGTCTGAACCTCCTTCCCCCAAACTGTCACAGGATATTGTCTCCCGTCCTGGACCTCACTGTGAAGTCCTGCCCCACTTGCTGCTTCTGGCCTCCTCTCGCAATCCCAGGATTGCAGGGTCTCGAGGTAGAAACCCTTTGGATGCCAGAGCCATGGGCCATGCCTTTCTGGGTAGGAGCAAGGGGAACTTCCAGCAACCCCCGGATGTCCCTTTCTTAAACCTGCCGCAGCACAAAACAAGCCGGTTCCTTGTGTTCTTGGATATAAATATTGATTCTAGGTGATGTTAACATTGTGTTCATAAAAGAATGTAACGCGTTTCTCCCACACCATATTAGACTGATGTGTTGTTTGGCCAAGAGAAGTACAGATTGCTGGCTTCTGCGGGGAAAATGTGGACATTTAAATGCATGCAGCTTGTAGAAGTCTAGGGAGCATTCTGGGAATAGCAACCAGGTCCCTTCCCTGGCTCCAGCTCTGCCTTCCTCCGGGCAGTCTCTCCTCTCCCAGCTCCATTGTTTGCATATGTCATTGGCATTTCTAATCGCTTGTAATTTGGGAATGCTTTCTTAGAATTAGATCTTGTTTCTCAAGGACCTGGAAATGTGGGCATTTGCTCTCCTCAGGAGGCCCACAGGGGCAAGGCCAAACATTCTTAGCTTTCTTCCCCTGGGGGAAAGATCTGGGAGGTCCTGCTCTTCTGTTTTCTTTTCCCCCCTCCACGTGGGAGGGAAGGGCAAAGGCTTCAGACCAGAGGTGGTCCCTCCAAGCATTCCACCCAGGCTGAACCGAGCCCAAGACTCCAATGTGCAGGCTGCTCTGGCAAGGCAAATTCCCCACATTCCACCAGTGCTCTTGAGGGAGAAACTGAACTAATGAGAAAGTGGAATTCTTGATGTGTATGCTTGCTTGCTCACTCGGTGCCAGCACATCTCACACGGACAGATCCTTGTCCAACATTTCGTAAGAGTGGAAGAGCCCATTTCCAGATGTGTGGGAGCGTCGCCTGAGACAGTAAGCTGTCGGGAGAGCCAGCGCCCTCTGCTGTCCCGGCCAGGAAGCACCATGACAATGGGGAGGGACCTGGGGGCTCGAGAAAGCCTGCAGCTCTGTTAAAATCCACAGCCGACCCGCGCTGGTGTGAAGAGGGCCTGAAGCTCCTGACTATTCAAACGTTGAATCTGCAAGGGGCTGGCTTCCCTCCGTCTATCTGGCTCTCTTTATGTTTTGTGGTTGTGAGCGAGCCAGAAATGAAGAGGATTTATAATGAAACCCCAGCCTCCTACAGCATCCACTGGTCCTGTTCCGGAGAAGGTGAGGAACAGTGGTGCTGCTCCTGCCCGTGAACCTGGCCAGCAGGCCCAGGCGAGGCGAGACAATGAGGGCAGCTTGCCCAAGAAGAGACCTCCCGCCGCCGATCAGCAGTCCTCTGGGCACGCCCTTGCCCAAGAATGCAGCTTCCCGAGGCCTTGCAGGCTCCCAAGGCTTCCAGCCCAGGGGAAGTTGCAACTGCTCCCACTCAGGCATACTGGCATCTCTGAGGGGCCTCCGGAGCTGGCACAGCCAAGAGAGACGGGCTCAGTTTGCAAGCTGAGACTGAGCTGCCGCCTCCTCTGCTCGCCTCCTGCCAAGGCAGCAACACGGCAGTGGGTCCCAGGCTGGGGGTCCAGGGTTGGGTTTGCTGCTGCAGCGGGGAGAGAGAGACAGAGAGAGAGGGTTGGTGAAAGATGAGGTGGACGTTTGGGGGGGGGAGGGGGAGGGTTGTAGGGAGGCTGGTGAACCAAACTGCTTGGACAAACTTGCAGTTTTGCAAAAAGGCACAAAACGATCAGTTTTGGGTTTTTCGGAAGGTTTTTAATTTATTTATTTATTTTACTTATTTGTTTATTTTTTTTTTGTAAACCGATCTCCTCCCTGCTGGGAGAAGAAAAACCCAACCCGACAAACAAACCCCCTAACAATGCCCTTCTCTCTCTGGGACCAATTTCCAGACTGCACAGCAGTCCTGACAAGGTCAACAAGCCGGAGCTGTAAGCAGAAGATCTTTATCTATATGGGAAATAGGAAAATCATTTGACTGATAAAAGGAAATACAATAAATAGCATCTAAATTCCTGGCTGCATTCCCCCGGGGCCCCTCCTCTGCTGGAGAAAGTGTGCAGGGCAGGAATACATGTGCTGCTCCAGCATGTTTAAAAATAGCATACAGCACACAGCCCTTTCTTACCTTCCAGAAAGACTTCATTACCGGATCCTCAGCCCTGAGCCTGCAGAGCTGCTGCTGGCGCTTCCTTCTCCCTGTGCTGGATTTTTCTTTTTTGAAAGTGTTAAGGCAGCGTGCGTGATACATTTTACTCACGGGCCAGCTCCTGCTCAGCTAGTTTCAATCTAGGCACGTCTGAAGCTCACGTAGAAAGTCCATTGTATTTAATGGGGTGTTAACTCTGTTTATTCTCTGGGACTTGTGCAGTCATTTTATACTCCTGCAAAACTAGCAACTTGAACCTGAAGTGGTACCTCTCTCGGCATCCCCACCCCAGAGGGCCGCAGTCCCCAGGCACCTCTGGCCCTCACCACCAGCCTCCCGCCAGCTCAGGTGGCCAAAAACAGCCCACAGAGGTTAGAGCAGGGAGACCTGGGGCTCGCAGCTGCCGCTGCCGCTTGCTGGCACTGGTGTGATGGGAGGCAGGTCTCTCCATCTCTTGGAGACTCATTTTTCTCAGCTGTAAAATGGGGATTTCACTGGGCCCTGCATACCTTGGAGGGCTGTTGACATAGAACAATGACATCGTGGAAAAACATTTAGCTGGGTTCCACCAAGACCTCCACTGTATAATTCCCAACCAGGCCACTTCTGTATCCCCTCAATAGCTAGGTCACATCTCCAGACCATTTCTTCCCTAAAACCGGGGTGTCCGGACTAACTGTGAAGTCCACTGATAAGGCTGTGTCTTCACTACACAGCTGGTATTGTCTAATTCCATGACTCTTTCTGCATTTACTGCTGGGCATTCTCCCCTTAGGAAGCAGCTTTATTCACAGCGCCTGGCCTGTACTGAATACAGAAAAGACTAGGTGCTCCCTTCTAGCTCTGAATCTCTGGGTCTGAATCAAAATAGCTGAAGCCCATGCAGTTTCTAATAGACTATATAAAGTTTTGTGTGAACCATATCTTGGATTATTCCCACCTGTCCTAAACCTGGATTCTTAGGGACCTTCCAGAGTCTCCCTCTCCCTGCCCCCACCTCATACACCATCTGGACTCTTGGCATTCCCTCTCCATGAGCTAGGCTGTCCCTCCTGCATCCACAGCTCAGGTCTGAGTCCCTGGGCCACTCCTCTCTGGAGTTCCTGATCTCTGGTTCCAACTCCCTCAGGCCCTCCCCATCTGGCATTCTGTGGAATCCTCAAACTCAATTTGTCCAAAATGATAGAGTCTCCCCACACCCACAGTTTCTCTTGTATCTGCCAGTTCAGTTAAGAGGTCCACTGGCCAGTCAAGCAGGAGAAACTGAAATCATTCTGCTTGCTTCTCCCTTCTTCTTCACCCTCTTCCCTGCTCTGCCCCAACATCCCCTTACTCATAGAATACCCCAGATTCAGCCATCCCCAGACCAGACCTTTGTAAGGCCCTCAGCATTCAGCTCCCCTCTAGGCTCCAACAATAGCTCCTTGGTTTCTTTTTCTTCTTTATTAACTAGTCCTGCAGTAGCTCTTACCTGGCCTTGGTAGCTCCGGTCTCCCCTTTGTCCTATCCCTAGCGCCCCCATCTGTCCAGCACACCACTACATGAGCAATCTTTCTAGAATGCAAGTCTAAACTTGCAACTATCACTGTATTTAAATAATCATCCTGGCAGTTGCTTTTGCTTTTATTGTCTCACTTAAGCCTTCTGATAATTCCATATGATAAGCATTATCCTCCCCATTTTACAGTTGAAACTGAGATTTGCGAGGTTAAAGGGCCCAAGGCTATGCAGCTATTACACCTTGCAAAATCAGAGTTTGAACCCAGGTCTATCTTATACTGCAAATCCACGTTCAAAGGGGTGGCTAGCTCGGTGCCTGGCACACAGCAGGTAGACCACTGTTTTTTCCCTTTCATTCCCCCTTTTTACAAACTGCAGTCTCTTGAGCACAGTACAAAGGACTATTTCATCATGGCTGGCTAACGTCTCCAGAAGTGTCTCCTGCCACTCCCTGTGTCTCATCATTACCACCACCTGTCAGGCCATGTCAGATCACTTGCTGTCCCCGAGACCTCCTGTTCCTTCCTAACTCTGCTGTTTTGAAATCCTCTTTCCCACTGCTCAGCAGGCCTTTTCTTTCTTGATCCTTCCTCATCTGTATGCACAGGCCAGGTAGCACGTCCTCGGGGTTGCTTTTTCTGATCCCCAAACACAGAATTCATGGTTCCAGTGTTCCTTGTTGTTTTATGCTTGTTTGGATGCAGATCATATTTAGGAGTGTGGTTATTCAGACCTCGTCCCTTCCCATCTTGGTATCCTCGGTGCCTGGCACAAAATAGGAGTCTATGGAGTTTCATTCAATCTCTCATCCTTCCCTATGACTAATGCTTAATTTCATCCCTTTTGCAAAGGTTAGAATGTCTCCTAAGAATTGTTTCTATCACCTCCGCTCTCTGATTTCCACACCCACCTCCACATTGATCTGCTCTGGCCAAAGTCACCAGAGACCTGCCCGTGACCGGATCCCCAGACACGCTCCGTGCTCACCCTCAACTGCTCTCAGCAGCACTGGGTGCACTGGCCACTGGCTCCTTCTGCAGTCAGTCTTTCCCCTTGGCTTCTGGCATCCCAGTCTGCTGTTTCCTCTTGCCTCTCCAGGCTCTGCTGGTCCTTAGCTGACCCCCAGAAACAGAGTGCCACAGGGCTCCATCCTTGGCTTCATTCTCTTCCCTCTCTACATTCCTTTCCTGAATGGGCTTGTCGATTCCTGTGGTTTAAAATACTACCTTCATCTTCAGCTCTCGGCTCCAGATTCAAATTTTTAACAACCTATGTGATTTCATTGAATCATTTAGCTGATTCTTAGGGTATTTAGTGCTTTCAAAGGCTAACAATGATTCTGTTTTTAACCCCAAACCTTTCCTCCCTCAGTCCTGCCCCTTTCAGTAAAAAGTGCAAGATCATGGACCCCCTTCCTGGGATCTTGGGAGCAACTTATCTAGGAGGAAAGTGTCTTGGAAGTCATGGTTTCCTACATCTGACTTGGGTTTGGAAAAAGACCAGAGTCCTTAACCTGGTATCCAATGGCCACATGATCTCGCCCCAGCCTACCTTTTATCCTGCCCCTAGACCAGAAATGGGCAAATTATGGCCCACAAGCCAAATCTGTCCCACCACAAGGTTTTGTACAGCCTATAAGCAACGAATGATTTTTATATCATTAAGTGGTTGGGGGAAAATCAAGAGAAGAATAATATTTTGTGATACATGAAAATTATATGAAGTTCAAATTTCAAAGTGAATTGGAGCATAGCCATGTATCTTGGTATACTTGTTATCTATGGTTGCTTTCCAGCTACAATGGTGCTGTTGGAACAGAGAACCCATGACCTGCAAAGCCAAAAATATTTACTCTCTGGACTTCTACAGAAAAAGACTTCTGGCCTCTTACTATGGTCTGAATGCTTATGTCCGTCCAAATTCATATGTTGAAATTCTAACTCCCCATTCGATGATATTAGAAACTGGGGACTTTGGGAGGTAATTAGGTCATGAGAGTGGAGCCCTCATGAATGGGATTAGTGTCTTTATAAAAGAGACTCCAGAGAAGATCCCTCATCCCTTCTCCCATGTGTGGATACAGTGAAAAAACACCATTTATGAATCAGGAAGCTGGCTTTCATCAGACACAGAATCTGCCAGTAGTTTGATCTTGAACTTTCCAATCTCCAAAACTGTGAAATAAATTTCTGTTGTTTATAAGCCACCTAGTCTGTGGAATTTTGTGAAAGCAGCCCCAGTGGATTAAGACACCCCTGTTCTAGATGATTCAAGCTGTCCCCTGGCTCTTAAACATACTTTGTAAATTTCCAGTTTTGCATTCATTGCTCTCTGTTCCTCTCAAATCCTACTTGCCTTCAGGCTTTTCCAATACAGCATCTTCTAGAATCTTCCATGTCTGCTTCACCCAAAAACTTCTCATTCTTCTCTTAACTCCTCTAGTAATACATAACATCAGTGGACTTCATACCCAGGGCCTTGTACTCACTATTAGCTTCTCTGGAGCATAGGTCATGTGTCCCTTCCAGACTGGGAGCAAGATAAAGACTGGTCAGTATCTTCCTCTTGCATCTGGGACTCAGCACAAGGCCTAGCAACACAACACAAGGTCTGTAAGTGTTTAGAAAGTCAGTGTCGATATACTCTTTTCTGATGGTCTCATCTGTCCTGACATCCTCTATTTAAGTCTGAAAAAGAGCTGTCTATTTATTTTTTTAAAAATTTTTTAAAGTTTATTCATTATTGAGAGACAGAGAGAGACGGAGCATGAGCGTGGGAGAGACAGAGAGAGGGGGAGACACAGAATCTGAAGCAGGCTCCAGGCTCTGAACTGTCAGCACAGAGCCCGACGTGGGGCTCGAACTCACGAGCTGTGAGATCATGACCTGAGCCGAAGTCAGACATTTAACCGACTGAGCCACCCAGGCACCCTTAGAGCTGTCCATTTCTTTACTTGGGGATTTTATTTTAAGGACGATGCACATTTTATCTACGCTCCCTCAAGTATATCTCTGTGTGGTGTTGGGTGTTGAAGACAGTGCTAGTGGCCGGAGGGGTGGGGGGTGGGGACCAGGGGTGGGCGTGGGGCCATGAGGTGGAGCAGGCCCCCAGCCCCAATCCCAGCACAGCTACCTACCATCCATTTATTTTGCTATTTCACCTCTCCTTCATCCGTTCCGTCTTAAAATGGAGTGAAAATTGGATATCTGTGTGAACAGAGAATTCCCAGAAGTCCTTTCTACTCCAAAACATAAGGATCCTGTTTTTCCTAAAAGCCCTCGGTGTAGTGAAAATTCCCAAGCTCACATGCCAGGAGACGCAGTCGTGTCAGCCTGAGCCAGTCCTGCTTGAGCACCAGCCTTATGAGGCTCTCCCTGCTCAGTCCTCATTTTATAGCACAGCCCCTCTGAGGGCAGACATTATTGTCTCCATTTGGAGGCAGGAGATGACACCCAAGGAGGATTTACCTGAGCAGGGCCAGCTTGTCATCCTATTCCAGGAGTGTCAGTCACACTGCAGCCTGTGTGTGTGGTGCTACCTGGGATCCTTACACGGGAGCAAATCTTCAACTTTAATGTTGGAATCACCTCGGGATCTTGTTAAAACAGATTTTGATTCAGTCAGTCTGAGGTGGAACCCAAGTTCTGTATTTTTAACAAGCTCCCAAGTGATATGGATGCTGCTGGTCTCCAAACCCCACTTTGAATAGCAAAGTAGTGCACAACTTGTGCAGCTGTACATGGCAGCCCTGACAAACACCAACTCAAAAGCGGCAGAGCCAGGACTTAAATTCAGGTCTTTTGACTTAAAGTACAGTGTACTTTATGCTAAGCCGGGACTTCAGGGGAGTCTGCACCTCCACTCAGGGCACATGGGTCCATGGCGATCTAGAGAAAATTTCAATAAGGAAAGACTTACTAAAGAAAAACTAAGTCCTGCCCTGGTGGCCAGGGCCCTTTGGAACAGGCATAGGTAGATGTCTGCATAGGTATGTGAGCCCTGTGGGAACAAGAAGAAGCTAAGGGACCACACACCCAGCCTAATGGCCATCTGGGGCCAGGAGGAATGAGGAAAGGCAGCTGGGCTGTCGGTTCTGCAGATCCTAGGGCAGCTAATGAGCAGGGCGTCCTTCCGTGCAGGTGCCGAGAAGTGGGATGAGGCCTGCAAGGAGAGAAAGGCGCTGAGCTGCAGCCTGGGAGGCCTCATTCCCTGGATCCCCCCTGCTGCGGCCGAGCTGGCTCAGGGCCCGTTTCTGTTTGCTTGGAATAGCCTGACATTTTGCAAGGAACCCTTTGCACATGGGTGCTTCCTCTGGCCTCTCACAAGTAATTGCCCGAGAGGCACGGGTGCTCCCCACTGGAGCTGGAGTCGCAGTTGGGGAAATCAACATGACATAGTATCCTGGGAAAAGCTTTGTAAACTACAGAAAGCTGTGCAAATGCCAGGAGTCACAGGTGCAAGTGGGCCTGCAGTGAGGTGCCATGCTGGAGGGGCATCAGACAGCGATGGTGGAAGAAGGGCTTCTGGGGGAAAAGCCTTGGAGGCCTCCGGGCAAACTGGCAGCAGAGAACTGAGTGTGCAGAGGAGGGGGCAGGGGAAGCAGCTAACCTGCAGGTGGGGTTAAAGCAGGGGTTAAATGCCAGCCTGCCACTCACCAGCTTCAGGCAAGGATCTGCGGTTCTGAAAGCCTCCGTTGGCTTGTGTGTGGACAGGGGCAATGAAGCAATAGAGGCTGGAACACTTCTGCCTGTTTCTTGTGAGGTTTCGGTGTTCGTGGGGGTGCCTGGCACAGTGCACGTGAGTTTTGCGTCCAAGGCTTGGGGTCATGAGTGGCAGGCCACTGAGTACTGAGCAAGGCCTGAATTGCGATGTGGACCTGAGGCTTTGTCCTCTCCAACAAGGTTGATGCTGGCAAAGCCTTCCAGGGCCAGGGTGAAGATGAAACTTCTGCTGGGGCTGGTTCCCAAAGCTAGTGACCACTCAGAAGCATCTCCCCTCCAGGCAGGGGCTTGGGACTGCCCAGTCACCACAGGCCCGGCCAGATAGAGTAAGTGCCTTGCAGGACCATGGCTGTGCATCATAGTGAGCCCAGCGGGCATGGTCTTAGGGCTCTGCATAACCGTCTCTGCTTCCACATCCACAGGTGGGAGAACTAGGCAGACACACTGGGCTCTGTATCCTCACCAGGCCATTGTTCCAGAATCTCAGGCACTTACGCTGGATTCACCAGGTGGAGAAATGTAATGGGAATAAGGACACAAAGCAGGCTGGTGTGGACTGCAGGCCCTGTGGGGTCAGGGGCAAGTCCATGGAGAAGGACACAGATGGGGAGACCAAGGCTCAGAAGCAGAACCCCAAGGCTGCATAGAAATAGGTGGCAGAGCCACACTGGTGACTGGCACCGTATCTTCTTTCTGCCACTTACTCTCTTCTTGAACACACCGTGAAGCTGCTATTTCCAAATACTATCATTTCCATCTTCTGATTCTAACTCTCTCCCAGGATACCTCTTCTGAAATTGAAAGCCAATGCACCTGTCCCCGGGAGTCTGCCAGCTGCCAGGATAAATGTCCTGTTTCTTCAACCATTTTGGCTCCCACCTAGAGTTGCTAGATTTAGCAAAATAGTTGATTAGTTAGTTAATTAATTAATACAAGGCACCCAGTTAAATTTGAATTTCAGATAAAACAATGAATTTTTTTTTTTAAGTTTATTTACTTTGAGAGAGAGCACACAAGCATGGGAGGGGCAGAGGGGGGCAGACAGAGGATCCAAAGCAGCCTCTGCACTGACAGCAGACAGCCCAATGCGGGGCTCAAACTCATGAACAGCAAGGTCATGATCTGAGCCGAAGTCAGATGCTTAAGCAATTGAGTCACCCAGGCACCGCAACAATGAATAATTCTTTTGTGTAAGTACCTCCTGAGCAATACTGGTGACAAGCTTATTCTAAATTTTTTTTTTAATGTTTATTTACTTTGGAGAGAGAGACAGACAGACAGACAGAATGTGAGTGGGGGAGGGGCAGAGAGAGGGAAACACAGAATCCGAAGCAGACTCCCCTGGGCTTTGAGCTGTCATCACAGAGCCCGACGGGGGGGCTCGAACGCGCGGACCGCGAGATCGTGAGCTGAGACTAAGTCAGAGGCTTAACCAACTGAGCCACTGAGGTGCCCCAGGACAAGCTTATTCTAAAAATGTATCTGTTGTTTTCTGAGATTCAACAATACTCACACCCCTCTTCCCATCCTGGCTAAGCCCTCTCTGGAATGTCACAGAGTCTCAGGTTTGGTTCAGGGTATTTCTAGTGGGTAGTCCCTATCCATGCCATGGCCCTGCTTCCACCCTCACCTGCAGGATCCCTTCCCCCTGGGCCAGGGATGGGTTTGTGATGGAGCCGGGCAGCGGTGGCTGCAGCAACAGCATGTTCTCTGAGCAGCGACTGTGTTTATTGTCTCTGCACTTCCAGTCTGGCTGAAGAGTAAGCCTGTCCTCTTGACTCCTTTTTCTTGCTATTCATTACTTCCACTCAGCCACTTTGCTTCTGTTGCTGAACATCTAGAACACAATTTATTCTTCTCTTCCCCCCCCTCCCAAAGTGGGAGTTCTGGGAAGGGAGCCAAGGATTTGAGAAGGGCTGCTGGAAGGCGGAGCCCCACATGGCGTAGCACCCCTTCTACCCCCCACCCCCCCACCCCCCGTGTTCTGGTTTTACACCTGTAGAGTGCGTGTGACTCACTGGATGCCACAGGCAGTGGCTCCCAGCCTCTCACACAAGTGGTCTGCTGAAGAAGGAAATCTTCTAAGATGTCACCCTTGGCCCCCGTGGGGGTCTATTCGGTGCCCACTGTCAAATGCCAGCAGAAAGCTCAGTGAGCACCTGCACTCCAGGGCTGCAGAGGAGCTGAGGCGAGAGAGGCCCCTTCCTCCTCCCCTCCCCTCCCACTCTGGGAAGCCAGGCGCAGCAGTGGCTCCGGGAAGCCAGTCCCTCCACAGACTTCTCCCAAACACCTCCCTTCACTGGGCCTGGGCCTGTGTTCTCCTGAGCAGACTGAGTGAAGGGTTTGTGTGAAAGCGATTTACCAGGAAGCTATCCAAGGAGAAAAGAACAGCAGAAGAATGAGGAAGTGAATTGGGGAAGCAAAGAAGAAGAAGCCAAGCGAGAGCATGGCATCGAGCGATGCTGCATGGAGGGGGACTTTGCCCCAGTCCCACGGGAAGCTCTGGGGACACCTCAGAGTTGTCCCAATCAGGGACAAGGGAGCAGGTGTGTTGATACCTCTGCACTGCCAGTCCTTGGGGGGATGTAGATTTCTGGGCACTTCCCGTTCTTGCAGCCTGGGGCCATCCAGGGTGTAAGAGACGTGGAGAGAGGGTGTAAAGGCACAGGGGCAGGCTAAGGCAGGGGAAAATGAGGAGGGAAGACGTGGGGGCTGGCGCCGGGCATGGGTCAGGAGAATGCGGGAGGGGCAGGTTGAGGAGGGCCTGCCTTTGGGTGGCCCACCCAAAGCACACCTCTGTGAGTCTGAGTTTCCCTCAGGAAAAAGCTTTCCTGCAAAAGCAAGTAACGCACAGCACTTGTGCCCCACCCCTGCAGTCTCCAGTTCCAAAGCTATTTCTGTTTTACTCTAGTAACAATAAGCCCATTGTGCACACTTCCTGACTAATCTGCCCAATATGGCCTAGAGGAGGGAGGGGCAGGTCCCAGGACTGAGGGCCCATCTTAGGCCACTCGGGTGGAGCCTCCTGGCTAGGTCAGTTGTGGGAAAGACCCAGGCTTGGCCACTGCTGCCCCATCTCTAACTCAGATGGCCGCCAGGCTTCTGCTTCAAGGCTTGCTTCTGGTTAGAGCTGCAGAAGCTTCTGGTTAGACCCGCCTGGTACTTCCTGAGCACCTGCTGTGCACCAGATCCTGTGCTAGACCCTTAGCACACCTTGTTCCATTTCCCTCCTGCCCAATCCCACAATGTAGCTACCATGAGCCCTTTATTCAGATAAGGAGACTTGAGTGTCTGATCCAAATGGATGGACATGGCTGCTAAGTGGTGGTGTCATGTTCAAATCCAGGCCTGCTGGACCCCACAGCTGGGATCTTTCTGTACCCCCGAGGTCCAGTGGCCAGGAGTCCATGCTGGAGTCAGTAAGAAGCGGAGCCAAGCTCGGACTGGATGAGCCAGACCCCATATAGGCTTCGGCGCCAGCAAAGCAGGGCACGCCCAAATGAGAAGTCATTCATTAAAAAAAAATCATTTTAGAGTCAGAATGGAAAAACTCAGACCGTTGTAGGACTTCCTTACTCTTGTTTTGTGGTTCACGACTAGCTTTATTTTAATTTGTACATGGGAAGTGGGGGTGGGGGGGTACCTTATTCTTTTCCAGACCTTGGCTCCTAAATAAAAGTCTTCATCTGACCCTGCCCAGCCCAGGCTCACAGGCCCTGCAGGGAGGAGCCACTTCCCCAGCTCCCACGGCCCCTTTGTTAACTTAGCACAGATAAACTGTGCACTTTTTATCTGCCAGTCCTGTGCTCTGCGTAGGGGATACAGCAGTTTCCGCTTCCCTATCTGCTCTTGGGGATGATTACACATGCTGACATGCTTTATAAACTGTAAAGGGCTGTGCACTTCATTTCCAAGTGCCATAGGCCTTCTCCCTCTCCACTTCCTTCAATGTGAAGCCATCCCATGACCAAACAGGAGCACTCCTTCCTCTGAATACACATTAGCACTCTGGCTGGACCTCCTGTGGCTGCTGACCCCCTTTGCTGAGTGTGACAGCAGTTAGTTCAGGCTCCCAGGGTAGGAATCAGTCTGACTCACCAGCATCCAGCCCAGGCCCACATACATGGCAGCCACTCAGGAAACATTGGTCCCAGTATTCTGAGTTGAATTGACCTCAATCACTACAGAACCACAGGGGAGGAAAGCATATTTTTCTAAGCAGGGGGTGGGGTACACATGTGGGTAGGAGAACCAGGGAGATCCCCTGGCCTCTGCACTCTTACCAGCCCATGTTCCTAAGCCTCCCCTGGTTGGGGGGCAGGTGGGTCTTCGTCAGCCTGGCTGCCTGAGTGTGGCTGAAACCTGGTGCTGTGCCTAAGCTAGGGCCTCCTTTGGACAGAGGTGCCGATCCCCTTTCCCGGGGTGCCTGTGTTGGTGGAAGAGCTGGAAGACAGTGGTGGGCAAAACCTCTCCTACTCCAGTGGCTGGGATGAAGGGAAACTTCTAAATCATTTGGTAAAGTGCGGCTTAATGCACTGCGGGTAAGGAGGTTACTCTCAGCTAAGAGCTTCTACATCAATTATGGATCTCTTCCAATTTCTAGCCTGACCTCCTTGGACAGGCCTGCCTGGGTTCTCTGGCTGGCTTGGGGAGGCCCAGGGCCCCAGGGTCATGTCTGACCCTGCTAGGTCCAGGGTCTCTAGGTAGGGTTCAAGTGCTGGGTGGGCTCAGCAAGTCATTGCTGCCTCCAGCAGTTGCCAGCATGCACTTGTCTAGCCTAACAAGAGTGAAGCCAGAGCAGGCTGGCTCATTATGGTCTGCTGGGCATCCCTGCACCAGGGACCTGCCCAGGAGCACTGAGGCAGAGGCAGAAGTCACAGCTGTGGGGGCCATTAAAGACAAGTCCTTGAGCTTTCAGCCAGTTACATAGGGCGGAAATGCAGAGAAGCTGTCCGCATGCTCTACAAACCCCAGCACTGTCTTTGCTTCCTTGCTTCCTTCCTTCCTAAATAATTGAGTAATTCACACCATAAGCCATTAGGATCCCTTCCCCTTCCCCAATACATGTTGAAGGCATCAAGAGGGTTGGAGGAGAGCAGGGAGATGGCCAAGTGAAGTGGTGGCCAGGAAGTCAAGAGATTGGCTACTTACAAAGGGATTGAACAATAAGTGAATGCACTGAGGACGGTGGGAGCCAGGTTTCTCACTGTTGGAGAAGGAAGGTACAAACATGGAAAGGGGAGAAGCTAGAATAAACCCTGTGGTAGTGGGTTGTAGTATTGATGTGAGGTATTGACGTGACTTATGGTTTTCAATATATAGATATAGACATACACACACATTCTACAGCTCTGACCACTAATAGGGCCTGGGAAGACAACCCCCACCCCCAGCCCCAACCAAGAGCAATGAGCAAACCTAGAAGCCAAATCTGTTTCTACATGCCATTCTCCACTAAAAGGAACCAGGCTCTTTGGGAAAATGGCCGATACCAGGGCTGGAGCAGGAGAAGTAGAACATCTGAAACACCTTATAATTTCAGACAGAAAGAAGTCAGAGAATGATGGGGACATGTCAATAGAAACAAGATACTATCTAGAATATATAAAGAACTCCTACTCACAGTGACAAAAAAACAAACAACCCAGTTAAAATAGGGGCAGACAACTTGAATAGATATTACTTCAAAGAAGATATACAAATGGTCAATAAGCCCATGAAAAAACGTTCAGCATCAGTAACCATTAGGGAAATGTAAATCAAAACCACAATGAGATATGACCTCACATGAATTAGGATGGCTATTATCAAAAAACAGAAAATAACAAGTGTTGGCAAGGATGTGAAGAAATTGAAACTCTTTTTCACTGTTTGTATGGCTACTATGGAAAGCAGTATGGTGGTTCCTCAGAAAATTGAAAATAGAATTCCTATATGATCCAGCAATTTTACTTCTGGGTAGATACTCAAAAGCATTAAAAGCATTAAGTGTCCGACTTCGACTCAGGTCATGATCTCGCGGTCCGTGAGTTTGAGCCCCACATCGGGCTCTGTGCTGACACCTCAGAGCCTGGAGCCTGCTTCAGATTCTGTGTCTCCCTCTCTCTCTGCCCCTCCCCTGCTCGCACTCTGTCTCTTTCTCAAAAATAATAAATAAACATTACCAAAAAAAAAAAAAAAAAAAAGCAGAGACTCAAAGATACTCAAAGTATGCTCAAGTTCATAGCAACATTATTCGCAATAGCCACAAGGTGTCCCATTGAGGGAAAATGTGGTCTGTACATATAACTGGATATTATTCAGCCTTAAAAAGGAAGGACATTCTGACACATGCTATCACATGGATAAACCTCAAAGATATTCTGCTAAATGAGGTAATTTAGTCACAAAAGGACAAATACTGAGAGATTCCACTTATGTGAGATGCCTGGAGTAGTCACATTCGTAGAGACAGAAAGTAGAATGGTGATTGCCTGAGACTGAGGGAGTGACAGGGAGTTATTGTTTACAGGGTACAGAGCTTCAATTTTGTAAGATGAAGAATCTGGAGATGGGCAGCAGTGATAGTGGCACAACAATATGAATGTCCTGAAAGCCACTGAAATTGCACATTAAAATGTTTAAGATGATAAATTTTATTTTACGTGTATTTGATCACAATTGAAAATATGTTTTCAATTTCTTTAAAAAAATTTTATATATTTATTTTGAGAGAGAGAGAGAGAGAGAGCTTGAGCAGGGGAGGGGCAGAGAAAGGGAGAGAGAGAATCCCAAGCAGGCTCTGCGCTGTCAGTATGGAGCTTGACGCAGGGCTCGAACTCACAAACTGTGAGGTCATGACCTGAGCCAAAATCAAGAGTCAGACGCTTAACTGACTGAGCCACCCAGGCGCCCCTAAAAATATGTTTTTAAAGGACACAAAAGTCAACTCGAAAGGCTCCCAGTGGCCAAATCTGGGACAATTTGAGCATCAAAATAAATAGTGATAGAATGCATGAGTCCATTTTAACATAAAGAAGACATAGAATAGACACGTGAGAAGAAGAGAAAGCTCTTCTTGCAACCATTGTAGAAATATTTGATTCAGGCAAGAACCACCAATGGATGAGGAAACTGTCAGCTGAAATTTTCATGAGGAAGAGGATGTTTACACAATCTCAAATTCTCTCCCCACAAAATATTTATTAATTACTTATAAATTGATAAGTGCATTGCACTTATTAATTAATTTAACAGTGAAGAAGCCTGGAAGACAGCATCTTAAACAAATGTTAAAAATTAATATCCCCAGTAACGGGACAGATTGACTGTGTACAAGATGTAAGAATGCACGGGAAGAACACAGCGTCCCTTCTGTACTATTCCTGCCTAAAACCAGTAACATCAGATAAACACAAATTGAGGGGCATTCTACAAAATAACCAGATTGTAATCTTCACAAGTGTCAGAGTCACGAAAGTGAAGATTGAGGAGCTGTCTCAGACTGCAGGAGACTAAGGAGACTGGACAACTGAGTGCAACACATGAGCATGGATTGGACCCTCTGGGTATAAAGGACATGATTGGGATAATTGATGAAGTTGGATTGCATCTATTGATTAGATAGTAGTAATATAGTGTCCTGACTTCACTGGTTGTAATGTGGCTTTTGTGAGACAGTGTATCCACCATAACTTATTCTCAGATGGTTCTAAAACAATTTCTTCTTCTCCTTCTTCTTCTCCCTGTTCTTCTTCTTCCCTTTCTTCATCTTCTCCTTCTTCCCCTCCCCCTCTTTTCCCTCCCCCCCTCCTCTTCTGCCTTCTTCTCCTTCCTCCTCCTCTCCTCCTCCTCCTTCTTCTTTTTCTTTCCTTTCTTTTTCTTTTTCTTTCTTCCTTCTTTCTACCAATGCATCTACTCTGTGGTGTCCCACTCCTGGGGACATACTAAATAGAAATAAGTGCTTATGTCTACCAGAAGTCATGCAGAAGAATAGCCATAGCAGCTGTATTTATAATAGCCCCTGATAAAGAATTACCTGTATTAGTTTGCTCAGGCTGCCATAACAAAATGCTACAGGCTGGGTGGGTGGCTTGAACAACAGAAATTTATTTCCTCACAATTCTGGAGGCTGAAAGTCCAAGATCAAGGTACCTGTCAGGTTGGTTTTTGATGAGACCTCTCTCCTTAGCTTGTAGGTGGCTGCCTTCTTGCTGTGTCTTCACACGGCCTTACCTTGATGTGCTAGCACTCCTGGTGTCTTTTCCTCTTCTTATAAGGACACTGGTCCTATTGGATTAGGGCCCACCCTTGTGACGTCACTTAACCTACATAAATACTGGGGCTAGGGTTTCAACCCATGAATTTTGGGGCATACAATTGAGCCCATAGCACTACCCAAATGCCATTAACAGTGGAATGTATCAATAGTGGTATATTTATACAATGAAATACTACACAGCAATGAGAAGGAACAAACCACGAATACACACAACGACCTGGGTGCCTGCGTGTGTAAAAATCAATCAAACTAAAAACGTAGAACCAACCCACATGTCCACTGACAGATGAGTGGATAAGCAACATGTGGTATTGCATATATAGTGGCCTATTATTTAACCTTAAAAAGGAAGGAAATTCTGCCATATGCTACAACATGGATGGACTTTGAGGACATGGTGCTAATTGAAAAATAAGCCCATCATATAAGACAAATGTTTTATGATTCCGCTTATATGAGGTGCTAGAATAGTCAGATTCATAGAGACAGAATAGTAGAATGGTGGTTGCCTGGGACTGAGGGAGGGACTTATTGTTTAAAGGGTACAGAAAGTGGAACAGTTGCTGCCAGGGGGCTGGGGATTCAGGTGATTGGGGAGCTATTGATCAGTGGGTACATACTTTCAGTCTTACATGATGAAACAGTTCTGAAGATGGATGGTGGGGATACACATACAACATTATGAATGTATTTAATACCACTGAACTGTACGCCCAAATATGGTTAATATAGTAAATTTTATGTTAAATATTTTCCTGCAATAAAAAATTGGAGAAAAAAATCAGTCAAGATGCAATGTAAGATGTGTACCATTTATTGTATAAAGCCCATATCTCCTATTGAAAAAAACCCATGAAATGTGGAGGTAATGAGCTGAGATAGGAGAGTGTACAGTCTAGGGTAGAGAATAGGAGAGCCTACGGGAAGAGGCTAGGAGGGAGGCAGGCCCTGGACACAGGCCCTTTCAGTGAGCTCGGAATTTTTCCTTGTAAGGAGTTTGGATTTTCCCCCAAGAGCAATGGGAAGCCATCGAAGTGATAGAAACAGGAAGTGACATGATCACACTGCATTTTAAAGACCTTTCTGGCTGTAGAGGATTCTGCAGATTAGAGGGACGTGAGTCGGGGCAGGAAGACCAGTAGTCACGAGACTGCTGTGGTCCCAGTAGGGATGACTGCGGTTTGGCCCAGGACAGGGGCGCTGAGGGATGGAGAGCAGGGGCAGGTTTGCAGAATCTGCAGGGTTGGTAGTGAATTGCGGGTAGGACAAGGAGGAGACAAGTGTCCTGGTGATGCCCAGACCTTTGCCTTGGACAGCCAGGAATGGCGGGGGCACTGTGATGCATTTCTTAGTACTGAGAGTACTTGGCGGGGAGGGTTGGGGGATGGGGAGGAATATGTGAGTTCAGTCATGATGTGTGTTTGGGGTCCCCATGGAACATCCAGGAGGCAGTGGGAAATAAAAGTTCTAAGAAGACAAAGAGAACCAGCTCCCATGCCCATGCTCGAGCAGGTACACAAATGAGGAAAGCAGCCAGGGAGTAGAATAGAGAGCAGCAGGGACTGTGGCAACATGGGGGTCACCTGTCTTCTGTGAAGGAGGCAGTGGCTTGCCAAAGCTCACTTAGAATAAAGGTCCAGCATTCAGGCCTTCCCAGTGTTGAAGAGATATGAAATGATATACAGTTTGCAGATTTTAAAAAATAATTTTTAGTTGAAGTATACATACAGAAAAGTGCATAAATTCTAATGTACAGCTTGAAAAATGATCACGAAGTGAACTCATTAAAATCTGATTTGGGGGGCACCTGGCTGGCTCAGTCAGTGGAGCATGTGACTCTTGGTCTTGGGGTTGTGAGTTTGAGCCCCATACTGGGTGTGGAGATTACTTAAAAATAAAATCTTAAAACGTAATGAAAAACTAAATAAAATCTGATTTTCAAATGTTAAGCAACCAATGAAAACTCTAAAAAAACACTGCAGACCAAAGAGAACATATCCACATGAAGCTGGACCACCATTTCAGGAAGCTGGTTGGAGGTTTGAGAAGGAGCGAGTGCCTGGTCTACGGGGTCAGGGCTGTGGTGAGAGAGAGAAAGGGCCCACAGGGAGTGAGAGTGGAGCACCCTGGGGTCGGGTTCTGAGGAACAAGGGCCCCATTTAAAGGTGCAGCCAGCCATTCCAGGAGGCTTCAGAGAGGAGGTGGCCTCCCAACACTGAGGGGGAAGTCTCAAGGCTCAGGTCACTTAGGAGCCCCTAGGTGCTGGGGGCAGGGTATCAACGTTGCTGGAGGGAAACAGATTAGAGAAATTCACGGTGCTCTGTTTTTATTTTCTCTATTGAAAGACAGGTGACTTTTATACTCACAGGACAAACAGAAGCTCAGGTCTGGACACAATTGCATAGTCCATGTTGTGAACTTTCCCCAGCTCCTTCACCGTTCTAACACTTCAGGTTTTTCCCCTCCTTTGGGGAGCTGTGGAGTCACACGCCTCCCTCCACACAGTCCCTCCACTCGTGACTCACTGGGAGTCCAACACTCAGCCCCCTCCCCGGAGGTGCTCACAGTCCAGTGAGGGAGACAGACAAGAAAACCACACTGTGACCAGGGCGGTGTGGGGACACATGGGTGCTGTTGGGGCAGCAAGGAGGGCACCGAGCTCAGCGTGAAGCTTTATGAGGAGGTGAGGGCCCAGATGAACCTCACACATGTCCGTCAGGAGAAGAAGAGGTGCAGGTGGAGGGTAGTCCGGAAGAGGGGACAGCATGAGTGAAGGCCAGAGGTGAGAAACAGCCTGGTCTCTTGGGAAACAAAGGCAGTCTAGCAAAGGTTGTGCCTGAGGCTCTGAGTAGAGGGGAAAGGCTGGGCAGTCAGGTGGGGCCCTGGGGTAGGACTACCTGACCTGAAACCATCTTCCGCTCCCTCCAGAAAAGGGACCTGACTTCCCCCACCCCCACCCCCACCCCCACCCGCCAACATACCAGTCCTGTTTCCTTTCCTTTGATCAAGCCGGCCTTTGCACCTAGAATTTCTCTCCTCACCGTCATTGTCTCCCTTGGTCCTGGACGATGGTGTGCTCCTTGAGGGACTGGCAGGGGCCCACTTACCTGTCCAAATCCCCCACAGGGGTGGGGGTGGAGGGCTGTACCCCTTCCTACCACCTTACCCACCCCATCACTGCGGAGCTAATCGCTGCTCACCCCAAGCCTCTATTACTAAGGTTCTAACCCTGTGGCCACTGTGCATGTTCTGGGCCCAGGCTGGGTTCACTCACCTGGGCGTTCCCAGCACCCAGCACAGCACTAGCAGAAATTTCATGTTTGTTGACGAATCAGCCAGTGAATCCGACCATTTGCATGAAATGACATCCAATGTCCATGACTTGGAGATAGTGAGGAGAACATTGTTTCACAAAGTCCACAGTTGGAGGAGTTAGACGGCAACAGTCTTTAAAAGCACAAATGCTGTGCAATGAATCCACACTTGCATTCCCTTAGGGGAGGACTCCAGAGGCTTTAAGAAAATTGCATCTCATTTGAACAGAACTTGCCTCTTTTTTGTTGATGTCTTCTGATGTCTTTAAAAAGACTGCAACCCTGGGACACCTGATTGTGGGCTTAGGTCATGATCTCAAAGTTCTCAGTTGGAGCTCCGCATCAGGCTCCCTGCTGTCAGCACAGAGCCTGCTTTGGAAGCTCTGTCCCGCTCTCTCTGCCCCTCTCCAACTCATTCTCTCTCTCTCTCTCTCTGTCTCATAAATAAATAAACATTAAAAAAATGTTTATTAAAAATATAAATAAATAAAAAGAAAAGAAAAAGACTGCAACCCTGCACCTTGGGCTGGGAATGCCCAGATGGGGAATGGCTGGGGACAGCTCTGTGGGGAAGGGCATTCAGAAGCCTGAGGTTCAGAGCCATGTGTCATGGACCACGGGGGCACCAGGCCCAGGAAACCCTTCCTCTCCCACTGGACTCCTGGAGATATGTCACACACACTTGCCTGGAACAGGCTCAGGCTTTGTGGATAGATTTACGTACTATGTGGATAATGTAGCCTGCCTGAGACTCAGTTTCTTCATCCATAACATGGGGCTAATGCCATTCTAACTGGGTTGTTACAAATGGTGAGATATTGAATGTAGAACACTTAGCATAACGTCTGGCACTGGAGATGTTTAACAAACATTTCCTTTGCCTTATCCCTATGCCCACCATCACAAACACATAGTCTGGCCCTGCCCTCTGGAGTCAGATCTTTCTAAGGATCTTGGGCTGAGCGGCTAATGCCATCACAGTTTGAACCCGCATCCAGAGTTTTTACTTTGGCGGAAGTTCTTGGAACTGAAAAAGTCTTTGGGTCCCTGAGGAAGGGAGTCCAAATGGTAGAAGTCAGTTGGGGAGACTCTGAGCTGGGATCCTTCTACAGGTAAGCATCTGTGATCAGCCTGGTTATATCACCCCTATTCCAACCTCTCTCAAAAACAACAGTGACTACCCAGCCCTTACCCCCAAGATAAAATCCCACCTCATCAGCCAGGCTCTCAAGGCCCTTGGTGATCTAAGGGCCCCTATCATTCTTTCCACGAGCACGCTCCAGGCCCCCAGCTCTGGGTCTGTGCCCAGGCTGTAACTCGGGCCGGGAACACCTTCTCTCAGCCTCCGCTTGTCCCCGTTACCCATCAGCCGTCTAGTCAGAGGGCATCTGGTCCTTTCCCGGAACACACTTACAGTTGTTTGTGTCTGTTTCCCCCCCATAGGCTCTCGGCATCTGGTGTGCAGGGTCCATGCCGGGCCTTCTCCAGGACACTCACAGCAGAGCCTTGCCCAGCGGCCTGCACGGTGCCACAGCCAACGTCTCCTCAGAGAGAATGAGAGCTGGGCTACCAATCCGAGCCTTGCCCAGACCAGAGCAGTACTGAAGGATGGAAAAGTGGGGGTGCATTTCTCCCATGGGATCTCTGGGGGAATTCCAGAGCTCCTTTTGGGGATGCTATGCTTTCCTCGTTGGCACACAGGCACATTGGCAGCTGTTTACACATCTCTTTGGCCATTCTAAATACACAAAGATAGTTTGTCTATCTCCCATCTGCTAAACTGCTTGGATGACCTCATCTGGCACTGCACGAAAGAGCACTAAAACAGCAGCTTGCAAAGTGCCCCAGAGATGCTACAGGCAATGCCCACACCCGTTTCCTTCTAGAACCCAGCCTCAGAACACATAGCAACAGATCAAGCCAAGAGCACCTGACTGTTCTCCTGGGTCCATCCATGGCTCTTTCTGGTCTAGGCTTTGCCTCAGTGATATAGAAGAAAGATGGAGGCAATCAGGGAAAGTTTCTGGTGGAGGAGAGCTTCAGATGTTTTTGAAGGAGGGAAAAGATGCAGGACAGAAACAGGAAGAAGACTGGCATGTGGGTGAGTGTACCCCTGTCTTATGTACAGAAATGTGTCCATGAAGTAGGGGAAGAAAGAGGCCTGGGGGCTCCACCACTTTCAGTGCCACTGCGTGCCTGCTGCAAAAGCAGGACAAGGGTCTTTATTCCCCTTGTACAGATGAGAAAATTGAGGCTTGGCTAGGTCAAAACCGCACAGCTCAGCCAATCTGGGTGGGCAGAGCCAGGCCTTCTGATTCCAAGGCCAGAGCCCTTCATTACACCAGGCTGCTTCTCACAAGGGGGCCAGTTTGCCGGTGATGTTGGAGAAAATGCTATTTGCTCATCAGGGAAATATAGATTAAAATTCCAACACCACACACACACACCAGCATGGCTGAAATAAATAAGACGGACACAAAATAAAACATCGGTGAGGATGTAAAAAACAAGAATCCGGTGTCAGTGAGCAACTGAAACCCTTATGCAAGACTGGAGAGAATGTACGTTGGTACATTACCACTTTGCAAGAGTGTTTAATAGCATATGCTAAAGCTGAACATACTCATGTCCTATAACCCAGCAGCTCCACTTCTAGGTACCAACAACATTCTAGGTACTAAAATGTTCATAGTGATACTATCTGTGAAGCCAAAAACCTGGAAATACTCAAAGGCCCATCAATAATATAATGGACAAAAATATTGTGATCTACTTATGAAATGGAATACTAAATAATAAACTATAACTACACACGACCACAAGAATAAATGTCACAAA
Source organism: Acinonyx jubatus (assembly GCF_027475565.1). NCBI lineage: Eukaryota > Metazoa > Chordata > Mammalia > Carnivora > Felidae > Acinonyx > Acinonyx jubatus. The sequence goes on from NC_069386.1 coordinate 29,772,935, forward strand.
CACAATGTTGAGCAAAGGCAGCAAACACCAAAGAATATATATTATATGAGCCCATTTATATAGTATTCAAACCAGGCAAAACTGATTAGTTGAACACGCTCGTGTCACTAGCACCTCAGAAATCCTAATTTCTAGCACCATTTTCTCTGTGTGTTACTCTACAGTAAAAATGTAAACTTACAAAAAGAAGAGGACAATCTCTATGAACTGACAGAGTGGCTCCAGAATGTATTCTTTATTTTATTTTATTTTATTTTATTTTTTATTTGAGAAAGAGAGCGCACACATATGAGCAGAGGAGAGGGGCAGAGGGAGAGAGAGAATCCCAAGCAGGCTCCATGCTCAGCATGGAGCCCGACATGGGGCTCGATCCCACAACCCTGTGTTCATGACCTGAGCTGGAATCAAGAGCTGGATGCTCAACCAGGCACCTCCAGAATGTAGTCTTAAGTGAAAAAATCAAGTGCAAAACTATACCTATAGCATACTACTTTTTGTGTAAGAAAGAAGGGGAAATGAAGAAATTTATATGAAGGTTTTGCAAAAAAGAAACAAAGAGAAACTAATGACATCAGTTACTCACAGAAGTTGGATGAATAATGGAACCACACTAACAGAGGAAAGAAACATGATCTAAGGAAGTTTGGAACACAGCATGTTGGCTATATACACCCAGACAAAGGCAGAAAAGGGGCTGCAGAAATATCAAACTCTAGTTAGCAGGTTTGCTTTCTGCAGTGGTAGGGGTTAGCAATTCTGAAATTACTTTCTGCAAGTGTTCTAGGCTCAAGCAAATGAGTAAATATGACAAAAATCATGGATCCAGGATTCTGACTGTTGGAAAACTGAATTACAAATACAGCAATGCAAAGACAAGAATGTACCTTTAGATATTGGATAGGAGTTGGAGGTGATGGGTTTATAAATATTAATAAAGATATGGTTATGGGTATTCTAACTAAATAATAATTTAGCAGATTATTTTCTGCCAAAATAAGCAAGGGCTCCTTTTTTTTAAATTTTTTAAAATGTTTTTATTTATTTTTGAAGGAGAGAGAGAGGGAAAGAGCATGAGCGGGGGAGGAGCAGAGAGAGAGGGAGACACAGAATCCGAAGCAGGCTCTAGGCTCTGAGCTGTCAGCACAGAGCCTGATGCGGGACTCGAACCCCCAAACTGTGAGGTCATGACCTTAGTCGAAGTCGGACGCTTAACCGACTGAGCCACCCAGGCGCCCCAAGCAAGGGCTTCTTGGTAAAATTGGCTGATTCCAGGGCAAGCACATGATGAGTCTAAAAGTAAGCAAGTGCCTAAAGAATAATGGGGAAGGGTCAAAAAGACACAGGGGCAGCTTGAAGGGGCTCCCACTGAGCCAAATCTGGGGCCATTTAAGCACCAAAATAAATAATGACAGAAATGGATTACAACACATTGCAAAAAATAAAAATCCATGAGTCCACACAGATATAATGAACACAAATAAATACTTGGGGGAGAGAAAAAGGTCTTCCTTATGGTGGAATTCAAACAAATAAATAAGGAGGGAGGTGTAGGATTTGAAAAGCACCTTTGACCACTGTTGTAGTAATAACTGATTTAGCAAGAATCATCAGTGGATGATACAATTAGTGGCTAAAGAGTTTGATGGAGCATGGGCTATTTATACAATCTTCAGGTGACTCCCCCCAAAGAGCTATGAATACAAATGGTAAACAGAGACTTGACAGTGGGAGACTCCACCTTCACCAGAATCCAAGTTAGCGTCATTAGTAATAGACAAAGAGGCAGCCTGCACTCCTGTGATGATGCACCAAGGACACAATGTCCCTTCTGTGATAATCCTGCCAAAAATCAATAACCTGAATCTAATTATGAAGAAACATCAGACGATCCTAAACTGAAGAACATTCATTAAAATAACCAGCCTGTACTTTTCAAAAATGTCAAGCTTATGAAAGACAAAGAAAGGCTGAGGAGCTACTTCAAATTAAATGAGACATGAAAACATGACAACTCCAAGCAGCTCATGATCCTGGATCAAATCCTGGACCAGGAAAAAAAAAAAAGTTTTAAAATAAAGGATATTATTGGCACAACTGACAAAATTTGAATAAAAAGTTCTATAGATTAGATAATAATATTTTATCAATGTTAATATCTCAATTTTGGTGATGGAAACAAAAAAAAAACACGTATCCTTGTTCTTAGGAAATATACACTGAAATATTTTGGGGTAATACCCATAGCAGGCTTATTCATAACAACCCCAAACTAGAAAAAACCCCAACGTCCAATGTCCATCAACGGGAGACTGGATAAATGGTGGGTGGTATGTTGCTACAATGAAATATTACTCAGCCATAAAAAGGAATGAGCTACTGATACATGCAGCTAAATGGATGAATCCCAAATAATTTATGCTGAGTGGAAGCAGCCAGGCCAAAAAAAAAAAAAAAAAAAGGTATGTATGGACAGATTCCATCTATGTGAAAATCGAGAACAAGCAAAACTAATCTTGGTGACAGAAATCAGAACAGTGATTGGTTGCCTCAGGGTAAGAGGAGGGGATGACAGGAAGGAGGCATGAGAGAAATTTCTGGAGTGACGTGACTGAATTATTCTCTCCTTGATGTGGGTGACAGGTTTTGCAATTGTGTCAGACAGTGTTTGTGTGGATCTGTGTTTTCATGGCACCACCTGCCTCCCTCTGGAGATAACAACTCTGCCCTTGACCTCACTCACATACATGGGCGGACATACAACCATGGGCTTTTAAGAATACCAGAAAACTCGGGGCGCCTGGGTGGCGCAGTCAGTGAAGCGCCCGACTTCAGCCAGGTCACGATCTCGCGGTCCGTGAGTTCGAGCCCCGCATCGGGCTCTGGGCTGATGGCTCAGAGCCTGGAGCCTGTTTCCGATTCTGTGTCTCCCTCTCTCTGCCCCTCCCCCGTTCATGCTCTGTCTCTCTCTGTCCCAAAAATAAAATAAACGTTGAGAAAAAAAGAATACCAGAAAACTCTCCTGACCCAAATTATCTCTTCTAAAATGCCCAAAGTTCTGTTAGCTGTCTCTTCTTTTGAGGCTACCTGACCTCTGGCCAGTTTGACATTTTTTGGAAGCGGGTTTACTAAATATTTTTTTCTGGCCTGGAGAGTCCCTGGATACGGCTATGAAAAGTGGGTGAAGGGAATGCAGAGAAAATGTCCCCATTTTACCATTTTCTGGGACGTGTATAATTTCTCAACCTGTCTGTGCCTTTCTTAGCAGTTCATATCAGACACCCTATCCTCGGGCCAACCCATCAGGTCAATTTAGGAACTTGGCATCCCGGACCTGTCTGCTCCCAGCAGCTCTCCTGGAAGGAGGGAGGGAGGCCCACAGGGAGTCTCTATATCCCTGAATGTACACAGATCCCTGGAGGCCTCGGCGTTGGGGGAGGGGAGCAAGCAGTGTGTGGGGGGCAAGAGCAGGCTGGCAGGCGCCTGCAGGGATGGATCTGCTGGTCCTCATGGGGGCAAGCCTCACTCTGGATCAGTGGAATAAGCCCATTTGTGCCCCCACCACCTTCCCGCCAGGAAGGATTCAGTGGCCTTTTGTAAGGGGATTAAAGCTTTAGCCTGCTCAGCAGGGAGAAAGGCTCTGTGATGGAGTTCTGTGGCTGTGTGGCCATGCTTCCATGTGTCCACGTGGTCATGTGGGCAGCTGTACGCCCTGATTCAAAGGCGGCAGGGGTTGTGGCTGGAAATAGGAGCCGCTGGGGACAGCCTCCCTAGAGAGGTGGGCATGTGTGTGCCATGTGCCTGTGTCCCCTCAGGGGCCCAAGGAGGAGTGCTTCTGAGGGAGGAGAGCAGAGGCCAGCAGGAAGAGATGCTCTGAAGAGATCTGAGCCCCGGTAGGAGGGACAGAGGGGTCTTACAGAGATCTTAAAACCCAAGGAGGACCAGTTGTCACTCCCATTTCCCTGACAGGAGCCTGAAGCTCAGAAACGCAGGCATCTTGTGCCCTGTCACAAAGCAAGTCAGCAGCAGCGCTGAAACCAGAAACCACCCTCCTGGCCCAGGGCTCAGTCACTGCTCTAGCCAAGTCTGGCTAGCCGCAGGGGCCCTGTCAGTCCACTCTCTGCAACGCGTCTTCTTCTTGTCCCAACCCCGGAAGAGGGACCTGATGAGGAGGGAGGCTGGGGTGAGAATCTTCCCAAGAGCCTTTTGCATCTGGACAGGGATGGTGAGCACGTGGGGGTAGTTATCAGATCCCAAATGGGGGATTCTGACAGGTCATGGGGCATGTGTCATAATAGGCCATCAAGACTGTCGACAGGAATCTCTTTGTGTGAGGGCCTTTTTTCTTTTCTTTTTAAATACTTATTTATTTTGAGAGACAGAGAGTGAGCGAGCTGGGGAGAGAGGCAGAGAGACAGAATCCCAAGCAGGCTCCATGCTGTCAGTGTAGTATCCAACACAGGGATCGATCCCACAAAACCTGAGCTGAAATCGAGAGTCAAACGCTTAACCAACTGAACCACCCAGGAGCCCCTAATGAGGATCTTTTTCTACAGAAGTGGGGTGACTTTTAATGCTCTAGAGAGAGCCACCTGGAATGGGGGGGTAGTCTGGGTCTGTGTGGAGTACAGTTGGCCCTGGAGCAGTTTCGGGATGTGTGTCCAAACCCTGTGCCAAAGAAGACCACAGACAGAAGGGACAAGAGCCTTGGAGCCCAGCTAGTGGCGTTTTGAGCCCTGGGGTGGAAGCGGGTTTCAGTGGGACAGAGGGCCTTCCCCTGTCTTCTCAGAAGGCAGCACGGCTTTTGCACAATGGAGATGTGATTTAGGGAAGAGAAACTTGGCATACGGTGGGAAGCAGTCATTTGGGTAGAGGACATCCTAAGGGGGCTGGAGGAGAGGAAGAATGTGCGGATAGTGGCTAACAACACGCCGATTTGCCAGCTCATGTGAAACACACACAGGAAAGTACCTCCACTGTCACTGTCGAAGCCAGGTGAGCTCATTCTCCTAGCCTGCTGGGCCCAGGCTGGGTGTTGAGGCAGACACACCCCTAAGCTGTCAGAAGAAGGAAGACAGCAATGCTTCATTCCCCAAATGGATTTGCTAATGGGGGGGAGGTCAGGGGAGACATTTTGACTCCTGAACTTGGAGTCAGAGAGCCAGAGTCTGATCCTTGGGCTTTACTCGTGAGCTCTATGACATGGTCAAGTGGGAATGAGTGTCCTCTGAGACAGGATGGCTGAGAAATGAGAACTTTGTGAGGGGTTGTCTACTTGAGGGACACTTGCTGGGACTAGGCCACTCAGAAGGCTGTCCCTGGTACGTCCCTTGGAGGCCTTGGGCCAACCAGGTCAGTGTCAGTGGTGTGGGAGTGGTGAAGGCGGAGACAGGACCCAGGGCTCTGCCTCTGCATGGGAGAAACGCTCCCCCCTCCCCCCACCCCCCACTGCCCTGTCCCCTGGGATAAGTCTTGCAGGTCAGCTGGCTCCCCACCCCGTTTACTTCCTCCTCCTTCTGACAGGGGCCCCAAGCCAGAGGCGTGGCCAGGCACAAGGAGAAAAGCTGGGGAGAGGGGGAGGAAAGAGTGGGGACAGACCAGCTCCTACCCCACTGCCCTCTCCACCCCTAGCCTGGCCTGCACTGGCCAGGGCTGCCTGAGTCTCCTTACTGGCCTTGGGCTCAGAACCTTGGAGCCAGAGCTTAGAGCCGGGCTCCCTGTCTCTGTGTGGCCGGTGTGGGTAAGGTCTCCTCATCTATAAATGGTATGTGGCAGGGGAGGTCTGACCCAAAACACCCACAGTAGGGCCCTCCTGATAGAGTCCCGGGGTGGCCCCCTTTCTTCCCCCTTCTTGTGCCACGTTCTAGGTCACACTCTCAGCACTTGAGAAAAGCCTGAGAAAGCAGGGGATGTGCTGCGTCCATTGTTCAGATGCAGAAGGTGAGGCTTGGTGCCCCACCTAGTGAGTCAGCCGAGGCTAAGACCGAGCGCCTTAGGGCGCTTAGGGCGTACTCTCCCCTGCCCCTCTGCAATTAGCAGGAGACAGAGCTGCCTTCCCCACCCCCCTCAGGGCCCCAGGTCGTCCAGTCCAGACAGGCTCCGCAAGAATCTGCTCTGGTCAGAGCTGCCTTCTGTGGAGCTGCCTCAGGCTGGGCCCCAGGCCCCAAGGTCCTGGGGACATTGCTTTCTGTTTACTTTCTGCCTGGCTTCTGCACGCATTGTGGTTTCCACTTGGAAGTTCTGTGGTGGGAACTGTGGGGCCTGTTCTGGGGGCTGAGCTGCATCTGTGGGAAAGTTTGGGCTCTGCTGACAGCCTACAGCCGCCGCCAAGACCCTAGTCCCTGGATTCCCACGGCGTGGGCCGTGGGCTCAGCTCCTCCAGTCACTGTCTCTACCTGGGCTTGTTTAGTGTGAGTAGACGGCCAGATCCTCCAGCAAGGGAGCCAGAGGGATCTTCTAGTTCACAGATCGGGAAATTAAGGGCAAAGACAGGCAGGAACTTGTCCACGGCCCCTCCTTGCCTACAGCAGGGCTGGGACTGAAATGAAACAGCCTGATTCTCAATTCAGGGAGCTGTCCATGGGGCTTGAGATCCCCTCATTCCTCTTGGCTTCACTGGGGAGGGGTGGACATGCAGGGGTGCCTGAAGCCCTGAGTTTCCCATGACTTGCTCTGAAAGGGGCCTGGCCCACTTTCCCAACTGTGCCCTGGCCTAGGCCCAGGCTCTGGGCAGAAGGGAGTTGGGAGGGAGCCACCCCCTGCTCTAGATCTCCCTTGGGTCCCCTTGATGGACTGGCTGCGGGGGAGCCCAGCTAGTCCCTGAGAACTTGACCCACAACTGGAGGGCTACAGCATTCCTCCCCAGCAGGCGGGCTCCGCTGTGCTCGGGTCTGGGAACCAGCCCTCAAACTTGAGTTCCAGCTCCTCTCTCTCCCCTACCTCCTGGCCCAGCAACTCTGGGCAGCCCATCCCAGCTCCCTGTGCTTAGGACTCAGGACAATCCCCACCTTCCAGAGGATAATGTGAGCAGCGTGTGTGAGCTGCAGAATGCTCAGCGCACACATGAGAGCTGAGGCCAATGGCCAATGAGAGAGCCCAGCTGGGAAGAGGCTGAGTCTGGCTTTGACAGGCCTGCTTCAGGCCCCAGGGAATGTGGTGACAGTGCAGAGCCTTCCCTGGAGAATCCTTGCCCTCTCTAGGGAGTGTTGAGACACTGTGTTGGGGGAGGGGGACCCCAGCCTGCAGGGTTGGGATGCCGGCTGCCTAGCTGGGCCGAGATCTCTGTGAGGGGAGCTGATAATTGAGCCATCTCTCAGGGAGCCGACCCTGATTTTTATTAATCTGCAGGACAAAGGAAGCGGCGCTGTCCTGCTGAGACTGAGAGAAGGAGAGGAGATGAAGGGGAAGTCGTTTATCTTCCCAGCCTCTCCTGCTCGGGGATTTTTTGGTGTGTGAGGAGGAAGAGGAAACCAACACAGCACTCTGGAGGAGGAGGTCTCTGCTGCTCCTGTCCCTGGCTGGGCTCTGCTCTTCGTCCCGGCCACCTGTCTCTTTAATCCATTTAACACCTCCTCATCGCTGTTTTTCTTGTCCTCAGCTCAGGCCCCCAGGGCCTCCTTGACAACTGAGAAACTCCCGGGGCCCCAGTCACAGGAACCCCTGGACTTGCCGCTCCTGGTGCTGGCGGGGCTGTTCCCCAGGAGGGGACAGACTTCAAGGTCGGGCTGACGCCGGCTGACCTTGAAAGCTTCCCCGGCCTCCCCTGACGTGTCTCCGCTCTCCAAGCTCAGTGAGCTCCATCACATTAAAAAGCTGTTAAAAGCGCCATCTGGTTCACTGCCTCCAAGGCTCTGCGATCGATGGCCGCTGGGGCAAGCTCGGTTCAGGGACGGTCCTCTGCAAGGGTCCACCCTGGGGACCCAGGCCCGAGGGTCTGCCTGACCGCCCACTCAAACTCAAGGAAGGGCAGTGAGAGGGGGACCAAACATTCAGGGTAGGGAGGGTGCTGCACAGGGGGTGAAAGGCGCCCCCTGGAGTTATGCTGTGGTTAGGGTTAATACCCTGTGTTAAATGCTTTAGGTAAATGAACTCATTTGATCTTCACAGCAACGCTGAGAAGTAGGGCTATTATTAACCCCATTTTGCAGCTGGAAAATGGGAGGCACAGAGAGGCTGAATAACTTACTCCAGGCCACAGAGCTGGTAAGTGGCAGGACTAGGGTGGAACCCTGAGATTCTGGCTCCAGAACTCCCCACAGCGTCTGGTGTTGGGGGGCTGCTCCCTGGGAGGAAACAAGGCTTTCCCTCACATCCTCACAGCAGTCCTGAGAGAGAAGTCTAATCATGCTGAAATCACAAATAAAAGAACGGGGTCGAAGGGTGCCTCAGGAACATTAAGCTACTTCTCCAGGGTCACACAGCTAGTAGGCAGATGAGGAGACACTCAGCTCCAGAAGTCACTGGCTTCAACTTCACCTGCAGGGCTTTTTAATGTCCACCCTCCTACTCTGCCCCCAGTATATGGCAAGGGCTGCATGTGGCGACCTCTTCTCGGCTGTGCTTGCCCCACACTTATAGACACAGAAAGCTTCTGTCTGGAGATTGCCAGAGTAGCCTGAACTGGACGTCAGAACTGTGTGGCTTTGGCCTTGAGTTGCCAGGTGGCCACAGATAAGCCCTTTCCCTCCCTGGGCCCGCATTTCCTCAGGCAAGGTGTCTGGGAGCTGGTGGGTTAGATAGGTGGGATCGTCAGAAGCTGGTGGTGAGTGGGCTATGGTAAGTGGGCATGGTGCCAGGGCCCTTTCTTAAGTTCTAAACCAACCTGGCTACAGGTTTCCACAGAAGGCTCCATGGACCTCCAGAGCCTTTTGTCTGCCTGCTAGTGGTTTTTAATGCCCTTGTGAGTTCTGGCAGCTTCAAAGCCCTCAGACTTGCAGCCAATCCCTCCTAGGCTGTCACCCCAAGCTGCCCTGGTCTCCCTGGGGACACATGCTAAGCAGAGCAGGGGGCAGGGGCGGCAAGGGGAGGGATTCCCCAGGGGAGATGAGAGGTCATGTCGCACAGCTGACTTTGCTGGATGTCCCCACTCCCACCCTGGTCCCAACCCGCATGGGGCTGTGATGAGCCCACAACTTATTTGTGGGATCTTCATATTAACCCATAAAGGTCCACCTTCCAGAGGTGCCTGGGTAGCTCAGTCAGGTAAGTGTCCGACTTTGGCTTAGGTCATGATCTCACAGTTTGTGAGTTTGAGCCCTGCATCAGGCTGTCTGCTGTCAGCAATAAAGCCTGCTTCAGGGCCTCTGTCCCCCCTCTGCCCCTCCCCTGCATGTGTGTGTGCACTCTCGTTCTCTCTAAAAAATAAATAAACATTAAAAAAAAAGGTCCACCTTGCAATGACAAATTTAATGTCAAGGTCTACATGATGTGTTCCTCTCTCTCCATCACCTTTCCCACCTCGTCACCTCCCACTCTTCCTCTGCTGCCTCTGCTCCCTCTGCTCTACAGCCTCTCTGCTGTACTCAAACATACCACATCCACTGTGACCTCAGGGCCTTTGCACTGGCAACACTTCCATACTGTGTTCCTTTCTCAGAGTCTACATGGTTGGTAAACTTCAAGTCTCCAAGTCTCTGCTCTTGATTTCTACTTTCCCACCAAGGCCTGCACTGGCCACTCAACTTCAGACTGACTCCTCCTGGCCCTCCCCATCCTCCTGACCCTGCTCCATTGCACTCCGTGGATTTATCAACTTTTGGAACTTTGTAATTGACTTTTTGATTTGCTTTCTCTTTCTCCCCCATTAGAATATAAGCTCTAGGAGAGCAGGGAGTTTTGTTTTGTTCAATATCAAATCCCTCCTCAGCACTTAGATAGTACTTAAAAACAGCGTAGGTGCTCAATAAATATCTGTGGAATAAATGAATGGATGAATGAATTTCAGTGTATCTCAAGGAATAACCATAACATTTATTTGTTTAGGGACTAGGAATGAAGCCTTGGAAGATACAGGTTGGAGCCTCACCTCTGCCCTACCTTTGGTGTGTGACCTTGAACAGGTCACTCCATGCCCTGCCCCCTCACAGGACTGCAGCTCCTGAATAGATGGCCTCCAGAAAAGGGCTTGCAGTTGGCATACCCACAGGACTGCTCTCTGCCCCACGTGGCGCCCCCATACCCTGGCTTTGTGACCTCAACACTTGACAGAGTCACCCAACTTCTCTGGGGTTCACTTTCTCCATCTCTAAAATGGAGGACAATGCAGATCAAGCCCAGTGAGCAGGTGGCACTGTGCCTAGGACTTGGTGAACCCGCTGCAAAGGTTCACTCCATTCAGACGCCACCAGATGTCAATGGCAAGGAATGGCCTTCACCACTTAGCTTCTAACGGTCAGACTGTCCTTGGCCCTCTCTAATGAAGGAGGGAGGCGTCACCAGAAGCAGAGGACAGCAGAGCTGCCAGGGACTGTGCAGGTTAGCAGAGTGGTTGCTGACCCCAGAGAGAGTCGGGAGCTCGTTCAAGGGTGTGCCTGCTGAGCCGCCCTTTACTGAGCACCTGCTATGGATCTGGCTAGTTCTAGAAGGTTTCATCTCACTGTTCTCTGGGTGTCCCTGGGGGATCCCTGGCAGGCAGGCCTCACTGTCCTGCCTGAAGCATGTCCAAGTTCTCAGAATATAGGAGATTTCAGGGCGCCTGGGTGGCTCAGTCTGTTGGGCGTCTGACTTTGGCTCAGGTCATGATCTCGTGGTTCGTGAGTTTGAGCCCCGCATTGGGCTCTGTGCTGACAGCTCAGAGCCTGGAGCCTGCTTCAGATTCTGTGTCTCCCTCTCTCTCTGCCCCTCCTCCTCTCGCACTCTGTCTCTCTCTCTCTCTCTCAAAAATAAATAAACATTAAAAAATTAAAACAAAAAGAATATAGGAGATTTCAGGGGTGTGTGCTCCCTCTTTCCACATCTTCTCCCCATCAGGTGAGGGTATATGTGTGGGCAGGAGGCAGACCTGGGGTGGAGAACTAAGCTCCTGGTCCTGAACAACGTAAGGGCTAGAAGCCCCCTGATGAGAGCTAGGGACCTTTTCCTTAAAGAGAAGCACATGTCCACATTCAGAGGCTGAAACCACTGTCCCTTAGGACCCCGTAAGGAGTCAGTCAGCATCTGGCACTGCTGCCCTTGGGGCCAGGGCTGGCCTCATCTCTGTTACTTGATTTCCAGGCATCCATGCCCTCCAGCTGCACTATCAGGTCTCCAGTGCCAGCACCCACTGTGAACCCCGGGTGCTCACTGCCATGATCTCGTTGGCAGCTGGGCCCTAGAGGTGACACACAGTTCCCTGGACACTTATGACTGGGTTAGAGATGGGAGAGCCAGGGGCCGATGGTGAGAGCCATCCCCAGCCCCACCTCTCTCAGGAACTTTCTGGGGCTCAGGCACATGGGCCACTGAGAAAGACCCAGGCTGGTGTGGTGGGGAGGGACAATACGTGTAGCGGGAAGTAGGAAGAATGCCAGTCAAGAGAGTTCTCTAGCTCTGGTTCTTGCAACAGCCTTGAAAGGAAAGCAGCGAAAGGGTAATGCATCCACTTCACAGTGGAAGAAATCGAGGCCCAGAGCAACCACAGAGCACACAGATCAAGGAAGTGAGAACGAGGATTTGAGTCTGCTAATTGCCTCCAGAGGCCTCGTCTTGTCCCAATGGATGGAACATTGTCGACTATTTAAGTCAGCATCGAGCAGCTACCATCTACAGAATCCTGTCAGACAACCAGGAGGGCACAGAGCCATGGGGAACATAGAACCACTGGAAGCATCCAGAGCAGTAATGATAATCATATAATAACAAAGGAATAATAACAGCTAACATTTTGGGAGCGCTTACTAGGAGACAGCAATACGCTAGACAATGGTCGTGGATTATGTCCTTTAAGCTCTCAAATGCTTGGTTATAGGTAGCAGTACACCCATTATTTTCGTCTGTTTTTAGTTCCCAGAAGTGGATGCCCATTTTTGAGAATAGAAGCTCAGCAAAATTAACTGGTTTGCCCTGAACAAAGGTGATATTTTGCTGAGGCTCCATCCCTCACCACCTGGGCATTGTCTGGGCCTGTGTCAAGCTGGGAAGGCGTCCCCTAGACCTGGCTCAAGTTGGCTGGGTTAGGGTGAGTAGACAGGCTGTGGGTAGGCACCACCCTAGACTGCTCTACAAGAATTGTACTCTCCGGGCCTCAGTTTCCCCAGCTTTGGATCTTCTGACCTCTAATGTCCTTGAGTCTGTGATCTGAGCCAGATGCTTGAGGCTGAGTGAAAGGCTTATGGTCTCTGCAGGAGCAAAGAACGACTTGACAGAGAAGACTGCTGGGGGCCAGGGGGATGACACAGGCAGGAACAAATGAAAATACCCCAGTGGGAGCACAGCCTTCCAAAGTGAGTCCCGGTGCCAGGGAGAGTCTTGGGGACAAGGGTCAGCCTTCCTCCCAGCCCTACCCTCAACCAACCCCCGGGGGCGGCAGCACCCTCCCGGCCCCCCTCCCCTCGCAACAAAGGCCAGCAGAATATCTGATCAATCAAGACAGCAAAGAAAGCAATGATAGGAGAAGAAGGGCCAGCATTGAGCCACATCACCCCTCTTTGTGGGACTCAGTTTCCCCTTTGTGACTGGAGGGAGCTGGCTCTTCAGTTATTCAGAGGATTTTCTTCCCGGGCTGGCCCAGGAGCAGGAAAGGTGAGGGTGGTCCCGCCCTTCCCCACCCGTCTGTGATTACAGTCACCACTTCCCTCCCTCCCCTCTTCTCCTCTCCCTTTCCCCTCCCCTCCCACCCCTCCCACTCTTTCACAGTCCCCAGCGTGCTGTGCAGTTATTAGTTTAGGTTCATTTAGAATCGGCTTAGCAACCCTACACCCCTGGAACCTGGAAGCTTAAAGCACAAGATGTCTGGCAAATGGAAATTCAATTGCTTTAATATAGAGACTATTTTGCTGCAGTCGAACTGGAGCCTCTTATTAAGAATCTGATGGAATTTCTAAACAGGGAGAGAGGCCCCAAAGAGGGGGCATCGCCCATCACACACCAACATTGCTCTTGACATATTTATGGCTCCAATAAAATCTCCCATCTGGTATATTTTAAAATAAAATTGAAAATTTATCACTTTCCCCGAGTCGGTTTGTCGTTCTCCCCAGGAGGAGATAGCCAGCCTGAGATTACAGGCGGCAGTGGCAGCAGGCGGCAGGCAGGCAGAGAGGTTAGGCTGGGCTCTGATTTAAATTTCAATTCCTACCCCATTACAGCTGTCGGGGCTGGGAAAATTACCAGGGGGAAGAAGGCTGTGTGCTTCTCCTGTTTCTCTGGACACCCGTTCTGTTCTCCCCACCAGGGCCCCAGGCTTGGTTTGTTCTCTCTCCTGATTTGCAAGATCTGGATGAGCCACGACATGAGAGACATAGGAGAAAGCCCAGTCCTCTTGGGATGTAGAAGCTCTAGGCTTGGGAATCAGCACTGTCCATATCCCCCCCTGTGGAGCCCGGTGCACATCTTTGGGGACTACCAGATGGTTCAAGAGGGCCCATCTACTAATTAGAGTTCAGAGGTCAAGATCAGGGCTTAGACTTAGGCAAAGATCAAGGCTCAAGTCTATAACCAGCATTGATTGGTTCTGTCTAAGATCAGAACTTGAACTAATGCTAGGATCAAGGCTCAGTCTATAGGCAAGGTCAGGGCTAAGACTCAGGCTGGCATCAAGGTTCAGTCCATTAACAAAGACAAGGCTAAGACTGCATCATTACAGAAGTCAATTCCTATCTCTGAGCTTCAGTTTCTTCAGTCAAATGGGGAGAGAAGTATTGCCTATTTGAGGAACAAATGAAAACAAGAGGGCCTTTTGTTTCTATAGCATTTCATAGTTTATAAAATGCCTTCATGTATTTTATCTCATTTGGTCCCCATAATAAACTATTTAAAATTTTTTTTAATGTTTATTTATTTTTGAGACAGAGACAGAGCATGAGCGGGGGAGGGGCAGGGAGCGAGGGAGACACAGAATCCGAAGCAGGCTCTAGGCTCCGAGCTGTCAGCACAGAGCCTGACACGGGGCTCGAACCCACAAACTGCAAGATCATGACCTAAGCCGAAGTGGGACACTTAACTGACTGAGCCACCCAGGCGCCCCAATAACCTCTGTTTTAAAGACAAGACTATAGGCTGAGACAGGTAAAGAAGCTTCTCCAAGGTCACATGGCCAGTAGGCACAGGCAGGAAGTAGGGGTTGGGCACAGCTCTTCCTGACTCCAACCCATTCTTAGAACACAGTAGTACAAAGAAGCAGTGACTGAGACCACACTGGTCTACCCGCTACTCATTTCCACCCTTCTCTATGGTAACAGAACACTTATTCTGTTCTTAGAGCAATGTGTCCACCCGAAAGACTACACACACGTCCCAGCTTCCCTCACGCCAAAAGTGACTGTCAGATCGGAGCAATGAGAATTGGTGGGTGGAGCCGCTGGGAAAGTTCTCTAATAGGGAGACAGGGAGCGTGCATGTCTGCCCCGCCTTGTTTCCTGCCTGGAATGCAGACACAATGGAGCTCAGCAGCCACGTAGGACCATGAGGTGACCCTGCAGATAGCAGTGTTGAGGATGAAGCCTGAAGAGTGAGGGAGCCATCATACCGACCCCGGGCCATCAACCTCAGGATGTGGAAGAGTATTAGACACAACTAATTTATTTAGGTCGTTAGGACTGGGTATCTGTTACCAGCAGGCAAATGTAATTTCTAATTGACTCAAAGGTGTTCTCTGGAAAAAAGAATACAGTCAAATAAGCTTGAGAAATACAAAGTTAAACAGTCTTTCTTGTGGGATTTCCCAGAGTCTTTAAATGTTAACCAGTTTGGGCAACCGTCAAGCCAGGGATGTTATATGCTACATTTCCCAAGCTTGTTTGTCATGGAACCCCTTTGCAGCGGCACACCATGGTGTGTGCGTGTGGTGTGTGAGGGTGTGTGAAGGAATGTGTGGGGGCGTGTTTTTGAAGGGTGTGTGAGAATGTGCGTGAGGTGCGTGTGAAGGGCATATGTGTGTGAGCGTGTGAGGGTGTGTGTGACACATGTGCATGTGTGAAGTATGTGTGGGGGGGTGTGTGTGTACGAGGGTGTGGATGCATGAGAGGACATGTGAGCTGTGTGTGAAGGGTGTGTGTGTGGTGTGCATGTGAGAGAGACTGAGTCCGGGTGCCCGGCAGGCCACTCCTGACATCTGCAGGGCTGGAGAGTGCTTTGCCCAACACTCTCATTATTAAACAAACGAAGACACTGGATCCTTCTTCTGAGATTTTCTCCAGCTTCAACTAACATTCTGGTTCCAGTTCCTAAGAGCCTAAGGAAGGTAGGGCCAGGCAGATGGGGCTAATTTGGGGACAAGTCTAGAAGTGCTGTCTGGGGCAAGAGGATCTCCTTGTGGCAGCTGGAGCCTTCATGGACAGCTGTGAGGGCCGCTAGGGGGAGAAGAGGACCCTAGGCCCCCTTCACATGTTACGTAGGGGGCAAGCAGCATGTCCCTCTTTCTACCCCAAGGCCAACAGGACATAGTGGCATGGAGGGTGGCCACAGACAGAGTGACTGGCAGGCTGGGATCTGGAGCCTGCTGTCCTGCTTCCTGGTCCAGGGCTCTGTCCACGGTCCCCGGCCTCTCAATCTACCCACTGCCCTTCTGTTTTCTGGAAGGCTCCGGCTGAATCATGTACTTATCTGCTGGGGTGGCTACCACTCACTCCTCTGTGGGGGTCCCATTGCAGGCTGCGAGATCTTGACACACCCTTTCAGTGCCATTTTAG
Organism: Acinonyx jubatus; assembly: GCF_027475565.1. Classification (NCBI taxonomy): domain Eukaryota; kingdom Metazoa; phylum Chordata; class Mammalia; order Carnivora; family Felidae; genus Acinonyx; species Acinonyx jubatus. Next base: position 29,788,756 of record NC_069386.1, read on the forward strand.
GAGACTCAGAACACAGTAGAGGCACCTGCTGCCTGGCTTGGTAATTATTGCATCCCCGTTGGGGAACTTTTTACTGCCTTGCAAAGGGGTGAAGTCCCCTACTGCTGCTTAAATACAGGTCCTCCTTGGGGAGCATGGCCGTAGCTGAGACAGTTAGTCACCAGCCTGCGCCAAGGAGAGAGAGGCAGGGTGTTCCGGTATGGTAGCCCAGCTTGAGAAAAGGGGGGCACGTTGTGCCTAGAATCCCAGATTAAGGATGGGGGCCTCAAGACTCCCCTTCCTCTATTCTGCTGTGGCTGAGTTCAATCCATTCCCCGGGACTCAGTCTCTCTATCTGTGCAATGGGAAAGTTTATCAGGCTTCTGAGAACTGTCTGGGGCCAGAATTCGAAAGTTCTGCTTTTTAAGGAGATTGTAGGGAATTGCAGGCAGAACAGAAAGACAACTAGTGCTCTCTCTTGCCAGGGAACCCCTGGAAAGCAGGAACCATGCCTGCTTCCTCCATGTAGCCCCAGAACTGGACTGTGGCACAGTGGAGTGGGTGGAACAGTCCATCCCAGCAGAGGGTGAGGCACCATGTTCTAGAGGGAGAGCAGAGAGAGAGGCATGGGGTAGGGGAGAATGAAAGCCTGAGGCCCCATTTGTAGAAATCCCCATAATATCAAAAGTTTAACAAGAGCCTCATAAACCAAGATACGAATTTGGACTCAGGAGGTGAAGGATCATTTAAATGGCAAATTCTCCTTGTGCCCGCAAGGGCTTGTGTATAGAATATGGAGCTGAGAGTGCAGGTGGTCCCACACAGAAAACTGAAAGCTTTTCTTTTTAAACTCCCTGAAGATTCATCTGCAATGCAGATGAATCATCTTAGAAATAAGAATGAAAACAGGGTTTGATTTTCACAAAGGCCAATTCAGAGGCGCACTTCCTGTCCAGCCAAGGACACAAGCATCTGTGTGTGAGATAACTATCCCCAGCTGAGTGGGAGCCTGCCCAGGTCCTGCCAAAGTCAGGTGGGTCTGCACACACACCTGCATGTGAACTCACTGCACACCCACGCACACACACGCACACACATGCACACACACACGTACCTACTCAGATCTGCAGCAAAATCATTTGGGATTTGATCTTTATGTAAGGTTAACTCTGTTCCCAAATCTGGATCCAGAAATTTCATTTACTCTAACCAGTTATTGAATACACACTAAGAACCAGGAGCTGGGAATACTATGACAAATAAGACGTAGCCACTCAAGAAACTCACAGGCCAGGTGGAGAGATAGATAAAGAGGGAAACACCTTAGAGAACAGGGAACTATGGAAGCACAGCAGCTGGGCATCTAGCACAGGCTTGGGGAGTCAGGGAAGGCTTCCTGGAAGAGATGGTGTCTTGGAGCTGCACTATCCAATACGGTAGCCACTAATCACATGGGGCTATTTACATTTAATGAAATTAAATACAATTTTAAAATGCTTCCTTAGTAGTACTAGCCACATTTCAAGTGGCTACCATATTGGATAGTGCAGAGATAGGACATATTTCCATCATCACAGAAAGTTTTATGAGGATGAACAGACCCTCCCCAGGTGAGGGCAGTAGAGAGGTGTTCCAATTCCAGGGAGCAGCTTGTGCACAGGCCTAGAAGTAAAATGCAGTGTGTCCAGGAGCCCTGAGCACAGGTGTGAGAAGGAAGAGAGTGGGGAAGCTGAAGCTGGAGAGGCAGGAAGCTGAAGACTGCATGTGTTGGCAAGGAGCTGGGGCTTTGTCCTGAACCTGTGGGGAGCCTTGGAAGCGTTTTAGGTAGGGGAATAGCTAGGTCAGCCTTCCTGGTTGGAAGAGCTTGCTTGCTTGGGGACGGGAGGGGGTGGCAGGGAAAGCCTGGAGCCAGGAACCTGAGAGCAGTGGAAGTGGAGAGGAGGAGCTGACCTGGGAGCCAAGCCTAGAGGACCTGGAGTGGAATTGGAGTGGGTTCCAGGGGAAGGGCTTCTGACATGAGCAGCAGGTGGATGGCAGGAGAAGAGAGGGAACAGGGGGAAGAGCTCCCTTTGGACTGTGCTGATTGTCAGGGAGGAACAAACCCTCGCACCTGGCAGGTAGGTGAGGGCACCTGGTCCTTTGGGGAAAGTTAGAGCTGGAAATACTGATGGGGTGGTCGTCAGCAAAGCAAGGTGCAAGTCCTGCAAGGACTCTCCCAGCAGAGTCCTCAGTGGAGAGTATGGGAGCCCTGGGTGGCCTGGGTGCGCTAGTGCCGAAGAAGAGAAGGAGCCAGAGTGCCAGAGAAGAGTGAGGGAGACCAGATATCCCTGGAGGCACACATGTAGTTGTGGTTCTGTCCCTTAGGGTGTGGTAGCTATAGCTGTCCATGTAGGCGGGGTTCCCAGAGGAGACAGTATCTGGGCACTGACGATACAGGGCTTAGAGAGGAAGGAAATTCATGACAGCAGTGATGAAGAGGCAACAGGAGAGCTTGGCCACAGCAATCCCCCACCCCTCAGGCACTACCACAGTGTGACCTCGCAACTTGCTCCTGGGGTCCTGTGTCCCTCGTCTTCAACCTGAGCAGGCTTATGACTGCTTTGTCCAATAGAGTACAGCAGAACTGACACCCTGGGGCTTCTGAGGTTGGGTCATAAAATGCAATGCAGCTTCCACCATGTCTGCTGGGACACTCACTCTTGGAGCCCTGAGCCGCTGTGTCAGAAGTCCTACGAGGACCGAGGCCACCATGCTACGAAGAAGCCTAGGCCGTGTAAATGGGTCCTGAGTAGGTATTCCTGTCAACAGGAATTCCTGTCAACAGCCCCACCCAGCTTCCAACTTACTGTCAGCATCAATTGCTATACATGTGAGTGGATGAGCTCCCAATGATTCCAGACCCCAAATGTCAAATCACCTCCAGTCATCAAGGCCCCAGACATCACGGGGCACATACAAGATGTCCCTTCTGTGTCCTGCCCAAATGCCTGACCTGCAGAATCCATGGACATAATAAAGTGGTCGTTGTTTAATGCCACTACATTTTGGGATGGTTTCTTATGGAATAATAGTGGTATCCAGAACAGTCAGGGAGCGAACAGGTCAGGCTGTGGGCTTGTGCGGGCACAGGGAGATGACTGGACTGGACACAGAGACAGGTGAGCTTTACCCTGCAGACAGGTTAGACAGAGGAGGTTGAGAGTGGGGGAGGGGGGTGGTGCGAATGTCAGAGATAATTCTGGTGTGGGAAGTTTCCTCAAGGGCAACATCAAGGAGGTCCTGGGTGGGAGCAACACCCAGGGGTACAGAGGGCTTTAGAGTCTTACAGATTTATGTTTCCTTCCCAGTGCCTTCACCAACCGGCCCTCCCTGAGCCTCAGTTTGCTGATCTAGAAAATGGGAATATAAATTCCTCCCTGGCACACAATAAATGCAAGGTAAACACGACTCCCTTTTAGCAACTTTTCCCCTCTTTTATTTCTTATTATGTTAACAAAGGATGCTTACGTACATGTAGCCTTAACTGTTGATAAACACATTCAGGGGTAAGCTATTTGCCTTATTTTAAAGACACTGAAAATGAGGCCCAGAGGAGCTGGGAGTGTCCCAAGGCCTCGCAGGTCTGGATCCTTCTGCTTGTACTTTTTCTGCAACTGCATGTTCCTCCCTTGGATAGAGGCAGCGGGGAGGAGAGGGCAGGCTGGTGCCCCGGCATGCCCCAGGGGGTCTGGGCAAGGCTGCAGCGCTAGATTAAGCATTCCTCCCCAGCCCCGCTCCAGCGCCAGCCTCAACAACTGCTTGAACTCTGGAGTCCCAGACAAATTGTAGCCCAGAGAGCAAGAGCGACTGTGGAGAGCTTACAAATGTGGCAGGCCCAGCCCTCCCTGCCCCGGTTCCCACTCCAAATGCATGCCTCCAGGCTCAGGGACAGAGCAGCCACTGAGGAACTCCCACCAGGGCCTCCTGGGGTCCTCACTGCCTGGGCAACCCCTACCCCTAAGCCTTCAGAGCCCTGGATGTGCCACCCAGACCCCAGCTCCCCTCTTCCTGCCACCCTCCTCAGCATCTGGTTCCTTCTCCCAATGCATTGCTGTTGCCCCTAGCAACAGAGCTCCCAGACACCTCCTGGTCCTCCTCCCTCCCTTCCCCCATCGTTCTCCTCCTCCTTCTGCTTCCTATCCTTCCTCCCCCCACCACCCCCTTCCCTCATCTGTGGAGATACTGCCAAGGGCTGGAAGGGTCTCCTCAAACCTTGTGCCAGCCGTGACCCAGCCAAGCCCCCTGGCCTTTCTGGGTTGCTAATCTGCTGATGATCACAGTCAGTACTCTCTACCTGCCTGAGGGGCTGGGGACTGCGGGCTCCAGCACAGAGGGGACGTTCTGGGGAGACTCTCATGCAGGGCACTCAGGGTACCAGGCACAGAGAAGAGTGTAGACTCAGGAGCCAAGGGAATTTTTCCCCATCAGGGTTATTTGAGGTGGTGAGCTTCCTAGAACTGGAGGCATGCAAGGAGAGGCCTTTCCAGTGCTGATGGGGCTGATGCTGGTTATGGTACAGGGCAGTGAAGACCCTGCAGCCCGACCCTGGCAGGCTTAAGCAGGAAGTCAGAGAGGGCTCAGCCCATATCTCCCCTCACTGGTCTTTTCATCCTCACTTCCTTCTCCCCCAACCCTTAGCCCCCCTGCCCACCCCTCAGCTGGGCCCTAGAGAGGGAAGACTGTACTAAGGAGAGGTTCTCGGGTACATCATCCACTGGCAGGGTAATCCCAGTGCTTCGCGTGGCTATTTCAGAGTGGACACAAACAGGCCCAGTGGGGCAGGGTGGTAGGCACCAGACCTCCCACTTCCCTCCCAGACTCCTCAGCTCACACTCACGGCTGACCTCCAGAACTAGGGCCCTGCATTACCTCCAGGGTCTCCTGCCATGGCCCCTATAACCTATGGTCCAGCCACATCAAGCTTGCCTCCTGCCCAGCCTATTCTTACTCTCTTCTCCCTGCCTGAATGTTCTTCTCTGCCTTTTCACTTGAATTCTGCTCAGAGATCACCTCCTACAGGAAGACTTCCCTGACTGCCCAGGCTGCATTAGGTACCTCTTCTGCGCCCCCTAGCCCCTATGCTTGCCTGTCCTATAGCTCTCTTACCCCACTGAGCGGTTGCCATCTGTAAACACGTCTTTCTCCTGAGTGTGCCGTGAAATGTTCAAGGACAGGGATTCTGTGCCTCGAATTTGTTCACAAATGCCAAATGAGATCATCAGTATTGCAACACCCCTGCCTCTCTCCCAGCCTCAGTTTTCCCCATCTGCAACATGAGAGCATCAGGCCAGTGGTCTTTGAGGACCATTTTGGCTGGTGAGGGTGACTAAGCCTGGGCTATTAGGAGACAGAGGGTATAGTTTGGATTCTCTTTGCCCTCCTTTCCCCCCACTGCATCCCCTCTGAGTCTCAGGACTGAGCCTTAGAGAACTGGTTGTGAGGGCCAAGCACTCACTGTGTAGTCCCGGGGAGCTCCTGACCCTCTCTGAGGCCTCAGTTCCTCATCTGCTAAATGGGGAGAATAATCACTGCAACATGTCTTCGGGCTGCTGTGAGCCTTGGAGACGGCGGCCAGACCAGACTTCTCCGTCTGAACAGCCAGAACCCAGGCTGCCAAAGGAACAGCTCTCTCTCAGCCTCCGCCCCCTTCTGTACAGCCCAGCCCTTGGTCTCAGGGTCCCTGGGGCTCTGCTGCCCTCCAGTGGCGGGAGGCCCCTGGGCACTTAGAACCTGTGAGCTTCTGGTTCATTCAACTGGCACCCGCCCCAGCTTAGGACAGACAAAGACTCTGAAGCCCAGAGAGTGGGAGGGACTTGTTGGGGGTCACGCAACAAGTCAGGGATCACACAACTAGCCCGGACCAGAACCTGGGCCTCCCGGCCCCCAGCACTTCCAAGCCCAGGGTGGGCTAGTCCTCTTGAACCAGACTGCCAGGAGAGGGAGCCACTCCCTCACCTGCCCGACCTGACCCACCTGGGGGCCCCCTGCCTGGTGGGCTCTGCCCTGCTCCCCACTCTCAGCACTGGCCTGTGCCGCCCCTCTGAGAAGTGTTCCCCATGCCTGTCAGGGGTCATCCCTGATCTAGGGGACCAATAACAGGGGTTGGGAGGGGTACCTTAACCCTCACCTTGCTTGATTAATCAAATACTTAAAATAATGGCCATGGTCATGATTGATGGACAGAGCATAGCTAATTACCCTGGAGATTAAAATGACTGTTTCTGTTTAAAAAGGCTGCAAATGAGTTAATTATTTCCTTTGCTCACCTCTCTAACCTCGTTACACTTCTAAATGAATAGCAATATTGATCTTGGAACTGATTTTAGTGTTACACCGCCCGAGCGGGTTTAATTAGGGTTTGCAAACGCTGCAGTGCCTCCTCCTTCTGACCGAGGAAATTAGCCTTGGGTTTTACTTACATTTCACAGCCGTGTCCTCTGCACAGGCAGAAGGTCTAGAACATGGTGCGGCGATGCCTGCAGCCTGCCACCTCGGCCCTACTCCGGCTCCCAGCTCCCTCCCCGTCCAGAGCAGCTGCTGACCCTCACCTCTGACCTCTCCAAGGATGTGGCAGGAAGGTCATCGGGGTCGTCTAGTTTAGTGTCCTCTGTCACACCTGGAGGTTCAGACATGACAGGGAAGGGCCCAGCATCACTTAGTGAGGTGGGGGCAGGTCTGGGACCAGAAATGATCACAGATTCCCACCTCTACTCTTTGATGGCTCCATGGCTGAAGAAATATTTCTTCTCCGGGACCCTAAGGAGCCACTCCCACTGCCAGGTTCCTCCCGCCCCTCCTTTCCTTGGGGCCACAGAAGCAAAGGCTGCCAGCTCAGATGAAGATAGGGAACAAGAGGGGGAGCAGAGGCAGGACACGAAGATCCCTATTCTGGATCTGTCGCTGACATATGGATGACCTCAAGCTGATCTGCCTCCCTCTAGGCCTAGGCCTCTCTCCTCCAGACTGGGGATTTTGTTTTATATCAATCCCTCCCACATCCCCCAACATGAGTCTTCAAGGGCAAGTGGATGTGAGCCAGGCACAGAGAGGTAGAGTGGGGACTGTGGGCAGGCCAGATGTGGTCCACAGATTCAGGGCTGAGGATGTGTCTGCTTTTGTTCAAAACAAAACCTTCCATTGATCCTTCCCCTGGTCACACACTGACCTGGACCCTGGTCAGCCTGAGGGAGCACGTTTTCCTGGCGTCTTCTTATTCCCGGTCCCCTTGCTGTCCCCTGGGGTAAGGGTGAGAGAGAGGGAGCTCAGTAGCACCAAGAAGAGCAGGCCTGTAGCCATGAAGGCAAGATAAAGCCCCTCCAGTGCGCAGGGAATATCAGCTTTTTACGGCTTTGTGACTTACGTGTAAATGTTTAGTGGCATAGTGGCAAAAGGTGAAAGACTCAAAGCCACTTTAAAGGAGCCAGCGGCAAGGTCCTTGTGGTCACCACTGTGGCATCAGGACAGAGTAGCCTTTGAATGGAGCCATTTATTGTCCCAGCTGTGCTGCCATTCCCTGTCTCATCATGTCCTGTGACCCACTCAGCTCAACTTGGGCCACTGGACATAGATGGAACATTATGCTCCCTTGGTGAGTCCAGCGTGGTGGTGAAGAGTTTCCAACTCTGAAGCCAGATTGTCTGGAATCCAAATCCTGGGGCTGCCCAACCCAGCATGTGGTCATGGGCAAGTGCCTTCGCTTCTCTGTGCCTCAGTCTCCTCGCGTAAAATGGAATGATAGTAGCACTTGCCTCAAATGTTGTTCTAAGGATAAACATGAGTTAATTTCTATTAAATGCCTAGTGCCAGGTCCAGGACATATACTATATTTGGGTTAGGTGTTGCTATCATTTTGCCTATTGGTGCATACTTGGCTGTCACCGTGAGACCATAACACTCCAGGGAGGCCTGTATTCAAGCCCTGAAGGACCAGTATGGTTCGATGGCAACTAAATGGGGACCGCTGGGCACTGGTGACACAGGGCGTAAAAAATAACAATCCGGCTCTCAGAGGGCTCACTGACTGTGGAGAGACCATCTTAACACAAGTTGCATGAGATACATAAGGGGGAATATGGGCCAGATGAACTCATTGCGGGGGTTGGTGAATGTTTGTAACAAATAATGTTTATTGAGTATCTACTGCTCTAGGTTTACACACATTATATCACTTTATTCTCACAAAAGACTGATTTGTAACAAGATAACAATGATGTCTTACAGGTAACTCTCGGGCTCAGGAATGGTGGGACAGGAGAAGCCTGAGCCCCTTTTGTTGGAGGGAGCAGTGTGAGTGAGGTGTGACTGACAGGGACCAAGGGCACTGTCTGGCTGAGGGGCCTGGGAGAGGCGTGGGTGTGGGGCAGGGCCTTGAAGGCCAGGCTGAGGAGCCCCACTCAGTGATCATTTTACATTTGAGCTAAGCAGGGCTCTGGTGTGAGGGAGTAGGACCACCGCCCGCCCCCGGGCCCACCTCCAAACACGAGGACCATCTGTGAGTGGGCCCCACTGCCCAGAGAGCTCTGTGGAGGGTGTGTGTCCGGTGTGGGTGTGCCGTCCTGGGCGAGGCCTCTGTGTCTCCTCAGGGGTCCCATTCTGGATCCCTTCCCATAAACCTAGGTATGGCAGGGCTCATGACAGAGGCCACTCTCAGCTGGGAGGGGGCAGCCCCAGCTCCACAGGGGTAGGAAGGGCCGACAGTAGGTGCTGCTCTGGTGAGGTGACAGCTTCCTGTGTAGGGAGACCTGGACAGGCCTGGAGGCCTAGCAGGGCAGTAATCTGCGGGGCTTGGAGACACCCTCTCAGCTGTCTGAGGCCCACACCGTGGCCCAAGGACCCTGACAACCTGCACCCTGACACTCTGGGGGAGAGGCTGGAGGCCACCAGGTGGGTGTTGGGGGCTTGGGGAGTCTGTACCTCCCTGTACTTCCTGCCCCAGGCTCACCTCCTCAGCGCAATTAGCTACTCTTGTCTCTAATTGATTCCTCTGGTACTCACAGGACAATTAGAATTTAAATTGCCTTTTACAAAGGTCACAAAAACATGATCAAAGAGGAATCTATTAGAGGGGCTGCGGTAGCCCCTCCTTCTCAGTTTCCCAGAGCTGTGGGGGGCCAGGCCTTGTGGGCCATGGCCACCTGCACGAGGCCCGTCACCCCAAAGTCTTTCCCGTGGCTCCCTTCACCGAGGGCAAATCTAAACACCCCTGCCTCATTTCTGCTCCGTCCCTCAGCCCTATCTCCTAGTATCTTCCCTAGCCCTGTACCTCACTGGCCCCAACATGTCACTGGCTGTTCTGCAGATGGCCTGTGTCCTTAACCTGCTGTGTGACCTTAGGCAAGCTGCTCTCTCTTACAAATCTCAGTGGCCTCATCTGTAAAATGGAACCAGCACATTTTGCTTCCTAAAGGTGGGAGGCTCCACATGAGGAACATCTGGCTGCCCTCCAGCAGTGGAATCTTTGCTTCTCTGAGCCTGCTTCTTTGTCCGCCTCGGCCAGAAAGCTGTCTCTGGGTGCTCATGCCGCTGATCCCTCGCGCTCATGCTCACACCTCACATGCTCCCCATGCCACCCAGGGGATGAAGTGGCCTGGGGGTCCCTGGGGGTCCAGGACCCTCTGTCCGTTCCTTCCTGTGACTCCTTCAGCAGCCCACACAGGGCTGGACACTGACAGAGAAAAAGGTCCCCTGACAGATGGAGAAATTGGCTAAAGGGAGCCCACGAACTCATCCACAGAGGGCTCGCCCTCTGGGGGGGGGCAGACATGAGGCCTGTGTAGCAGCTGTGATCAGGCTACATAGGTGTCGGGTCTGTGGACGGTTGCCCAACAGGGCTCTATGCACCTGGGACTGGGCTGGAAGGTCTCTGAGGGGCCAGCTGACTCAGGTTCTTGGTCTTGGATCAACTCAGGATTGCCAGGGCTGGGGCTCAGCACTGGGGGTAGCTGCACAGGGCGGCCTTGGCAGGGTCAAGGGACGTCTTTTGGACCAGCCCACTCATCCAGGCCAGTCTGGGTTGGCCTGGTTCCTGGGACAGGGGGGAAGGTAGACCAAAGGAGGCCAGGAAGGGCTTGGCTTTTCGGAGGCCTCCAGGCCCCGGCCCCACCCTGCGGGGTCTGAGAGGGGAAATTGGTAGCTGCTGCAGCCCAGCCCCACCCAGTTCCTGCCGCCTGTGCTGGGACGGCTGCCCCTGGAATGCAAGTGGCAGTGCCCATCTTGCCAGACTGGCTCCAGGGGAGCAGGAAGGAGGTATGGCTGCTTCCCTTGCCCTGGTGGCTCTTTGCTGTGAGGCAGCCCACCTGGCAGCATGATCAGATATTCACTGAGCATCTATGATGTGCCAGCCCTGGGCTGGACACTTTAGGTATCTCACCTCACAGGATCTTTCCAGCACGTCATCATTTCAAAAATGAGAAAACAGGCTCAGAGAGGTTGAGCACCCTGTCCAAGGTCACACAGCAAAGAACTGATAGAGCTGAGATTTATACTCCGGCTTTTCTGGTTCTATTGTTTTGTTTTGTTTTGTTTTTTTAACGTTTGTTTTTGAAAGAAAAAGAGAGGCAAACGTGAGTGTGGGAGGGACGGAAAGAGGGTGGGGGGACTGAAGATCTGAAGCAGGCTTGGCACTGACAGCAGGGCTCGAACTCATGAACCATGAGATCATGACCTGAGCCAAAGTCAGAGACTTAACCAGACTGAGCCACTCAGGTGCCTCCAGGCTTTCCTGCTTCTAAAGTAGAAGCCTTGCATGACCCAGGCCCACACCTGATACTGGCTGTACGGGATCCCATTAATTTGGGACTCAAAGCCAGTTTTAGGGACCTCACAAGGTGTCACATGACTCCACCTGAGGGGGTGGGCCGGAGCCCAGGAAGGAGTCTTTGTGGCCTTTGGGGGAGAAGGCCGAGGTGTCAGTATTTGTGCTCTCTCTGCAGGGGCCCCCAAGGTCTGGAGGCATCATCATTCCTCATTTAGAAGCAGGCATAGAGCCATGGGGCACGGAGACTACCCAGATAATCCAGCCTGATTACCAGACCCGGCAGAAGTTCATTTGGATGCCAAACGAGGCGGCTGTGGGACCCAGGCCTGCGGCACAGTCAATGAACCGCCTGACCCTGACCTGACGCGAGTGGGGCTGCCCACCTCTGAGGAAGTCCACACCGAATTGGAGAGGCAGGCGGGCAGGTGGGAGGATGGGTCCATTCAGGATCCTGAGAGCAGGTGAGGGAGGACCTGCTCTGCATTCCAGGATAGGAACCTGGTGGAGCCCACCCTCCTGCCTCTGTCCTGGAGAGGCTGTCTCGCCCCGCCAGCAGAAGGGACATGTGTAAGTGGGGTAGGAGGCTGGGGGGATCCCAGGGAAAGGATGGACGGCCTGCTCTTGCCTGGAGCACCCTCACTGGCAGGCCTCTGGGTCTGTCCAGGGCTGTGAGGGGCCGGGCATTCGGCCAATGCCTGAAGCATGATCTCTGGGGCCGTAAATCCCATGGGGCCAAGTGAGCAGGCCCACAAAGGTGTTGTGACAGCAGCGGTTAAATTAAGTGGCCGTCACAGAGCCAGGCGGGGCTGGTTTCCTGAAAGAGGATTTACGGCCTCCCTGCTTCATTTACCACCCAGTCGGCCTGGGCCCTTCTGAAGAAGCCTCATTCTTGGAGCCCAGAGCTCCTGCCACACAGGGGAACCAGCTGGTACTGCCATGCCTTGGCGTCCAGTAATTGGGGGGCCTCTCAGGAGACCAAGGCCCAGAGAGGCACGAGGTCATGTGAGGCTTGACCTAGTCTCTGGCTTCCAGGCAACACACCTACACTCTCCCTCAGGATTCTGCTCAGTCCTGCTGCTTCTAAGGCCCTGCAAGCTCAGGCCTAGGCCCTAAGTGTTCCCACTACCTACCCTATTTCCTGGTCTTCTCCTAAGCAGCTGCCCACTGGGCCTTTCTTCTTTCCTGGGGCCTAGTAGTGGTAATGGAGCAGGAATCAGGGCACTGGCCCTGGCTTGCCTCATTCTTACATACATGTGCTTGCACACACACACACACACACACACACACACATACATGTTGGGCCAACATTTCAGGTCATTTTAGGGTGAGACACAGTGCTTGGAACACTTCATCTGCAGAATCCACTGACCAATGAATAGACACAAATAGAACATTAATGATAAGAATAAAGAAGCAATACACAAAACATAAAACATGTGGGAACTGGAGTCCCCAAAAGTATCCTCTGACCAAACGGTTCCTTGGAATGGTCTGGTCTTGGACCCCCAGGCCCATAATAGATCTCAGCCAGTGAGGGTCTAGAAGGGCCGACACTCCCCATCAGCATCTCCCAACACGCACACCCAGATTCTCAACAGGTCTGTGACCAAGCCAGAGAGAGGACTCGCCCCCTTCCTGGTGCTCATTCCTGGGACCCTCCTAAGTCACATTAGCTCATGGAAAAAGTGAACTATGGGTGACTGGTGACCAATCCTCAAATACTAAAATCATACCCAGCTCAAAGGTGTCCTTGAATAGAAGTATGTGGTGACTCTGAGGAGGGTGGCTCCGCCAGGCTCCTATCCCGGAATATCTGTGTGGGCCTCCTCTGCAGGACAGCCTCTGGGCTGCAGGCAGTGCCTGGCTCTGGGCCGGCTCTTCCTGTCCTGGCTCTCTGAGGCCTTGGGGGTGCAGGCTCTCAGTTGGATTCTGTCCTAGAGGTCAAAGCTGTCAGGGCCTTCAGCCTAGCTTCTGGTCCTTGTGGGCTCAAGCCCCAGTCAGCTTTTCCAAACCCCTTTCTGCTCCTCTTCTATACAACTTCAGGGAGGCGCTGTCCTGCCTCCTAGCCTTTCTCAAACTGTTACCTTCTCCATCTCCACTTTTTCTGATCCTCTCCATCCACCACGGCCCAGATCAGACGTGGCTGCATCCTGTTGTTTCTCCCTGGACGGGGTCATGGGCCTCATGCTACTGGATTTGGGGTCCTGGGCTTTCCCTTCAGCTGAAAGAAGGTTGATCTGGGATGAGAATAGACAAAAAGTCCACGTGCCTTGCTGGACTCTCAACGTCCTCGTCAGTAAATGAGGAGAACTGTCCTGAGCGTCTGTATGCCCCTGCCCTCCCATGGTTGGCCCTGTCCTCTGTGGTCCACAGAACTATAAAAGAGGAGTCAGCACGGGAGGAGGGACAGCCCAGAGAAGAGCCAGGGTGGGTGGGTAAGCATGGAATTCAGAGGGGAGGGGCTGCTGAGTCAGGACCCACCAGGTGAGCAAAGTGAGGAGCAGAGAAGAGGGGCTCTCTGCTTTAGGACCTGTGAATGGTGAGGGGGTTGTAGGCAAGGAGGTGTGAGCCCTGCAGCCTGAGCCTGGGGGAGCATCCGGGTGTTCTGTGTGTGTGTGTGTGTGTGTGTGTGTGTGTGCACATGTGTGTGTGCATAGTGTGTTGAGCTGCTCTGAGATGTATGGCATGCAAATGTGGGCATGCACGCGTGCTCGTGTGCATGTGTATGTACCTGTGTGAGCATGTATGTGTGACTATGTCTACGCATGTGGTGTGTCTGTGTGTCTAATGAGTATGCATGTATGATGTGTGTGTATATGTGCGACAAGTGTGTGTGGCTTGCATGCATACTGTGCAAGGTATGTGTGAGATGTGTGTGCCTCCCTGCCCAAAGACACAGATGTCCCTTTGATGGTGAGAAGAAAGTATGTTACACATGGAGGGTGGGGAAGGAGGCAGGGGGCCTTGGAGTCTCCTCCCTGTGGCCACCAGGGGAGTGGGCGACACGAGCACCAATGTCACACCCTCATTTCCAATGGACTGTGAATCCAGATGCATCATGGAGTCTTCACCTGCTAGGGGAGTGGAGTCGGGGGTCCAATCAGGCCACTTACTGGCCCCTGATGCCCAGTGGGACCACTGTCCTGCTGGCTAAGTGGGGGTGGGCCAGTCTTTCAGTGGGGGCACAGCCACGTCCTGTGGCAGCTAGAGAGGAGCAGGCTCAATGCCCACCATCCACTTCACACCCCGCAGAAGCCACCTCGGTTAGGTGTCTCACTGCCAGGGTGTGCACGCACACGTTTGCTAGCTAGAGGAGCGAATGTGCTGCACACAGGACCTGCCCCTTCAGCCCCAACTGGCCCTTGCCCTCCAGCAGGGGTGAGGCAGGCTCCCCGTACAGTCCCTGGGCTTCTCTTGGCTCACAAGGCTTCCCTGCCTGGCATACCTTCTCAACTACCTTTAGGTCATGGGGTGCTTTTGTAAGAATTAGCTACAGGTGACTCTTCTTCCAGATGCTTCTCTGTCACCTGTTGGAAAATCATTGCACTAAATACACACACCTGTGATGAACTGGGGCCATCAAGAGAGGGCCTTAACCACTCCCCCCACCCCTGCTCTTGGTGGGGCATTTTTGCACCATGTTTCTCCACGAAGCCCTTTGATCACCCCAGTCCTATGGCCTCCACAGCTCTTGGTGTGAAGCCTGCGACCAGCTTTGGATGAGAGCAATCGCAGGCCATGGGTTCAAGGTGGAAGTGTGCCTCCTATCAAGGGCTCACCTTCCTGCCATGACGGGGCCAGCTCCTGCACTCCGTCACACCCCAGAGAGGGCACACCCATCTCCACTGATGTATGAGGGGCCCAGGGTATACAGACAGCAGCTGGGTCAGAGGTGGGTCCAAGGCAGATTTCTGTTCCTGTGGGAAGAGCATCCTCCTGGCTGGCCATCTAGCTGAAGAAAAGGGCTTGGTTCATGGTCCCAGCTCTAGGACCAGGAGGAAATGTCTGAGAAAGGTCCATGGTATAGCTATATGGCTCGGAAAGCCACAGGGCCTTTATGGCCTTCTTAGTCCAGGCTCTTTGGTAAAGCCTTTTTCATATAGAACACAAGCGCCCCCAGCACACCCCACCCAGCCAGCCTGTGGGTGATGGCAGGTCACCATAAAGGGAGTAACCCCTCCTCTGCCCAGGCACAACACACTCTTCGGGTGGTTTCTGAGAGTTCCCTTGGTGCCTCTCCTGCCCTCAGACTTGTCTTATGTTCTCTGAGCCCACAGCCTGCAAGGCCAGACCGCACCCTACTGCCCACATCCCCTGGGAAGACAGATCCTATGCCCACATCCTGGTCTCCTCTTGCCCCCCCAGCTGTCCATGTCCCCCCTTCTAGGTGCCGGGTTGCTGCCGGGCAGGTCTATGGGGATCTATAGGCTCCTCACCCCCACTCTCTCATGCCCCAGGGACTCCAGCCTTTGTGCCATCAGCCTCTCCCCCAGGTGTTCACGAGGCCAACTGCTCCAAAGACCCCTGGCTTCCCTCCTTCCTCCTCCTAGAAACAGATGCTTGCACGCACTTACCAGACAGGATGCAGGGGCCTGGACCCTGGAGCAGAAACTCAGCAGAGCCCCTGTCTGGGAAGTTCCCCACTACCTTGCACTTGGGCTCAGGCTCCATCAGCAACCTGGTGGGAAAACCCAGCCAGCCCTGGTGGACTTGGGTCTGACCTCTTGAGCAGGAAAGTAAGAAATAAAACGGTGGCAGGAAGATATGGAAAAATAAATTTCCAAGCCTTGTATATGATGGTGACATCCCAACAGCCGCTGCTGACATGGAAAAATAAAAGTTGTCGGCTTGTTTTTTCGCCTTTTTTTCTAAATGATTTGACGTTTTATTCCCCCCCATCAAACTCTCTATTCTCTGCTAATGGCAGAATAATAAAAAATTATCCCTCATAGCGTGTGAGTGAGAGGCCAAGACGGGAGCCCAGGAGAGGGAGGAAGGAGAGGAAGAAAAAGGTTATTATAAATGTGTCAGCCTTGTTTATGGCCCTTTATCAGCGAGGGAGAGACGGGGAGGGGGAGAGACACCATCAGTGCACACTTTAAAGTAGCCTGCCAGCTCGGTTGGGGAGTGTAAATAATTTTTATTTTCAGCTGCATTTAGATATTTTAAAATATACACCCGCCAGCCAGCCGTTGTGGGGAGCCAGCAGCGCCTGCTGGGGAGAAGCGGGGAAGGGGCGGCTTGCCTTTCGGCCCCTTTGATGGGACCATGCTTGACAATTAGGGCTTTCAAAGGCAGTCTTTGCTGATAAAGGCTTTCTTCCCGAGGAGCAAGGAGAGATAGTGAGACCAGCCTCCGTGGCTGCCAAACTCCCTGGCTGGCTGGTGGCTGGAGCTAATCTAACAGGGCAGGATCTGGGAAGGTGGCCCAGGTACCCAGTGTCCTTCCTGATAAGGCCAGCAAGGGCACAGGTCACCCTGGGTCAGCACCCCACCCCCTTGCACCCCTGGACACCACATCACATTCTGGGCTTAAGACCATGTCGTCTCAGCCCCTCAGTTTCATTCATGCTATCATCCACAGGCCAACATTTATTGAGCACCTATGGTGTGCCAGGATCATAAAGGTCCAAGGAAGGACCGGGGAACTGAGATCATCTCACCTAACTGGTTCTTTGATCCTTCCTCCTCGAGTGTCTCCCGAGAACAGTCCTTCATGACTTCTAGTGCTGGTTGATTGCATGCTGGGCTTGAAATGGACTGTCCTAAGGGAGTGTGGTACAGTGGTTGGCACGCACACTCCACAATGGAGCATAACTGTGCAACTTCGGGCAAATGGTTCCCAAAGACTGCACCTTAATTTCTGTTTCTGTAAAATGGGGAGAATAGTGGTGCTAGCCTCCTGTGGTTGTGCAGATTCAAATGAGATGGTGAGTATAAGACTTTTCTGTCTGACACACAGGGAACACACACTACATAATGTCTCGTCCTTAGCTGGGCATATGAAATCCCACCAGTAACCCCTAAATGTTCCAGTGTGCCCAGTGCAGAAGCCAAGATCAAGGGTAGCTTGTAAGTTGCTGAGCGCTGTCTTCTGGAAGCTCATGGGCCAAGCTAGACAGAGGGGTTGTGTGTGGGGAAGGCTCATCAGAGCAGAGTCCGGAAGAAGGGTCCCTGAAGCAGTGGTAGAATGGTGAGGAAGCAGGGAGAAGACTAGCCAGGCGGGAGAGGAAGAGGTGGTCAATGTCCAAATTGCCTGATGCCTGCCCCCAGGCTGGTTCCCAGACCAGCTCAGAGAGGGGATTTGGTACTAATACCCCACGAGAGTTGCATGCCAGGTATGTGGCCAGCGCATTGTCTGTCCTGTGTCTCAGGTCTTCTAGTTCTGATGCCCACTAAATGGCACTTTTGTCTGATGGATGTGGGACACATCTTCCATGCCTTCCATGCCTAGACTCCTGGGACTAGGCAAGGCTGACACTAGCAGACAGTGGGCATGGGCAGGCTCAGAGGACCAAAGGAGGGCAGAATCAAATTCCCACGTCTGCCGCTGCTGGTCACAAGAGAGCAACTTCTGGAGAAAATTCTTTCTTCTGAGAGGATGGGCGACATCAGATCAAAGGGAAAATGGGTGTTTGGCCCGAAGTACAGATTTGAACAAGGGCGCTGAGCTGAGCGGGACCAGACCCAGGACTGTACTAAGCCCTACATGGGTTCTGTGGGCTGAGAAAACCATGAAGCAAGGAAGAGAGGGAAAGAGAGGAGTAAGAGGAAGAAGGAGTAGATAGGAACTGTTCACCTGCCTCGCAACTCTTGTCTTTACTTCGGTCAATCTTTCATGCCACAAACACACTGCTGCCTGCTTTGAGCCTGGCTCTCAGGGTGCTCACAGCCCAGAAAGGAGACAGATGTGTAAATAGGGACAAACCAGCACACAAAGTGGTGGCCTACAGTGGTCTCAGGGAAGGAGGGACAGAGCAGAAGAGACTTGAGTGGGCTTCAGAAGTAGACACGAGAGTATTCCAAGCAGACTAGGTGGGGAGATACTTCTTTGAGAGGGTGTAGCCTAAACCAAAGCCTAAAAGCACACAGATCACTGGGGAAAGCACTAGGCAGTTATGCAGGGCTGGATTCATGTTCCCCACCGGTTTCTTGAGGAACATTAGTCCTCGGGGATGTTGATCAATGTTAACTTGACACAAGGGTTCCCCTGGTCAGATACATTTGGGAAGCATTAAACAATGAAGAGCACAAGGTACAAGATCAATATACAAAAATTAATTGTATTTCTATATTATATAATAATGCAAAATGAAATTAAGACAATAATTCCATTTACAATAGTATGAAAAATATACACTTAGGAATAAATTAATATTAAAGGAAGTGCAAGATTTGTACTCTGAAAATGACAAAATATTTCTAAAAAAATTTAAAGAAGAGAAATAAATGGAAAGACATTCCATGTTCATGGATTGCAAGACTTAATATTGTTAAGGTGCAATACTCCTTAAATTGATGTACACATTCAATGCAATCCCTATCAAGTCTCATGGCTTTATTGCAGGAATTGACAAACTGATCCTAAAATTTATATGAAAGCCCAAGGGACCACTGGTGGGAATGTCAAATGGCACAGCCACTTTGAAAGGCATTTTGGCAGTTTTTTACAAAACTAAACACACTCGTACCATGTGACCCAGCAATCATGTGCCTTGGTATTTACCCAAAGAAATGGAAAGCTATGTCCACCCAAGAACTTGCACACAGGTGTTTATAGTAGCTTTATTCATATTTGCAGAAAGTTTAAAGCAATCAAGATGTCCATCAGTAGGTAAATGGATGAACAAACTGTGGTACATCCAGATAGTGCAATATAAGTCAGTGCTAAAAGGAAATTCAGGGGTGCCTAGGTGGCCCAGTCGGTTAAGCGCCTGACTTTGGCTCAGGTCATGATCTCACAGTTCGTGGGTTTGAGCCCCGCATCGGGCTCTGTGCTGACAGCTAGCTCCGAGTCTGGATCCTGTCTTGGGATTCTGTGTTACCCTCTTTCTCTCTGTCCCTCCCGTGCTCTCTCTCTCTCAAAAATAAATAAAATATATTTTTAAAAATTTTTAATTAAAAAAAATTAAAAAAAAGAAATTCATTATCCAGCCATGAAAAGACATGGAGAAATCTTAAATGCATATTACTAATGAAAAAGAAATCTAAAAAGGCTGAATACTGTATGATTTCCACTATATGACATTCTGGAAAAGGCAAAAGTATGGAGACAATAAAAAGATCAGTGGGTGTCAGGGGCTGGGGGAAAGGAGAGATGACTAGGGGGAACACAGAATTATTAGGTAGTTAAAATACTCTGTACAATACTATAATGATAGACACATGTCATTATGCATTTGTCTAAACCCAATGAATGTAAAACATAAAGAGAGAACCCTCATGTAAACCATGGTCTTTGAGTGGTGATGTTTCGATATAGGTTCATCAGTTGCAACAAAGGCATTTCTCTGGTACAAGATGTTGAACGGGGGAGGCTATGCATGTGTGAGAGCAGGGATTGTATGAGAAATCTTGGTAACTTCTGCTCAATTTTGCTGTGAACCTAAAACTGCTCTACAAAAATAAAGTCTATTTAAAAATAAGTCTATTAATAAATGCAAGAGACCCAGAATAGCCAAAGTAATCTTGAAAAAGAACAAAGTTGGCAGACTCACACTTCCTAATTTCAAAATTCACTACAAAGTTATAGTAATCAAGACAATGTGGTACTGGCATAAGGACAGACATATAGATCAATGGAATAGAAATGAGAGTCCAGAAATAAACCCTCACGTTTATGGCCAATTGATTTTTAGCAAGGAAACTAAGACAATTCATGGGGGAAAGAATAGTCTTTCCAACAAATAATAATGGGACCACTGAATAGCCACACACACACACACACACACACTCACACACACACACACAGCTGGACCCCTTCTTCCTTCCTCACACCATACATAAAAATTAACTCACCATGAAGACCTAGCTGTAAGGTCTGAAACTGGGAAAGGCCAGGATGCTGGACTGGAGGCAGGAGAATTAGATTGCCACCTAGTCAGGCCCTCTGAGTCTTCCAGAATAATCACTATGTTTCCCCCTGGAATTTAGAGGTTGACAAGTGTCAGATCCTGGGGTGAATCAGTAGAGATGGAAAGGGTCTGTAAAAGTTTTCCATCTCCTTCAATTTATCTGCTTTGAAAGTTGGTGGGAGTGGTCATTGGACAAACTTTCAGAGGATAACTTTGTAGTTAATAACACCCTCCCCCAAGAATGTGAGAGCCTTTCCAGCCCATAATCCCTCCTTTGGCACCTGCAGAAATATCAGCCTGATGGAGCAGAGAGAAGTAGGTACAAAGGTGTTCGTCACAGAACTGTTTGTGACAGCCTCTTTGTTAGATCGCTTACAAAGGGCGTCCCAATTCCCAGCACTTTATCCCTTTATAGTCTCCCTCTGCAGCAGAGAGGTGGAGTCGGCTTCCCCACCCCTTGAACCTGGACTGGCTCCGGACTAGCTTTGGCCAATGGAATGTGGTGGAAGAGATCAGGTGCCAGTTGCGAGTGTTGGCCACAAGAGCCCTTGTAGGCTCCCATTTGCTCTCTTGGAAACCTGCTAAGCATAAGGACAAGCCCAGGCCAGTCTGCCTTAGGGACCAGAAACAGAACAGAATCATCTCAGGCAAGGCCATCCTAGCCCAGCCAGCTCCTAACGGATCCTCCAGCTCACTGAAGATGCCCACATGGCCCCACCTAGGAGTCAGCCTCACCTGGCCCAGACCAGGGCTGCCTGCTGACTTCTGGACTCATGAGCATCATAAATGGTTTTTTAAAACCACTAAGCTTTGGGCTTGTCAGGTAGCCTTTATTTTGACAGTGCTAAAAAACTGATATACTCCCAAACTGGAGGTAACGCAGATGTCCATTGATGCAGGGTTGAGGTATAAACAGTGGTACAGTTGGACAATTGGAACAGCCTGCAGCCATTAAGAAATGAGGTCAATCCATACGTCCTGGCCTGGAAGATGTCCATGATATATTGGTGAGGGAAAAAAGCAAGTGACTGATCAGTATATATGCCATGACCCCATTTCTGCTTTTTTAAAAAGTCTGTATATAAAAATATAGAGTAGATACACTTAGGAAACAGCTAGCAATGATATACAGAACACTATTCATAAGGGTTGCCTCTAGAGGAGACAAGAAGGAGTTTTATATTTTTTGCTTTCTTTCTTGTTTTTTAAATTTTTTTTTACATTTATTTATTTTTGAGAGACGGAGAGAGATAGAGCACAAGTGGGTGAAGGGCAGAGAGAGAAGGAGACACAGAATCCGAAGCAGGCTCCAGGCTCTGAGCAAGCGTTCAGCACAGAGCCCGACGCGGGGCTCGAACCCACAAACCGTGAGATGTGACCTGAGCCGAAGTCGTATGCTCAACCGACTGAGCCACCCAGGTGCCCCTCTTTGTTTTTTTAAAAGTGAAGATTATTTGGAAGAAAAACAAAGTTGGTGTTTTCAATGACTGGTTTTGTTGAAATTGAGGCCCAGCTGTCCTCACATAGATTCTCCAGCTTTTTCTCTTCTGTCCCGGCCCAAACGCACCCCCTCCTGCAGCAAAACCCACATCCCAAACCCCCCACACTCCCACATACCCCTTGACCACTCTGGCGTTCACTGCACATCCCTCATCCCTCTAAGTATTTATCTTCAAATATTAAAAGATAAAGATCCTTTGGGGATCAAGTCTCACCTAGGTGGTACAGATATAGGGAAACTGAGGCACAAACGGGTCAGGGACATGTTGGAGACCTCTTTGAAAGGCTGCAGGTGAGCTGAGGCAAGACGCGGGTGTCCTGAGGAGTCATTCACTTCAAGCAGCCCGGAGCAAACCCGATCCCCAGCCCTGACTCTCCAGCTCCCAGTTCCCTGGAGGGGGGCAAAGATGAGGGACAAGCTTGGTCCTTCTCAGGAGATGGGGGAGGGGCTGTGAAGGAGAGGAAAAGGGACAGAGCCGAAGAGGAGAAGGGACAGGGTGGGGGTGGGTATCAGTGCCAGCCTCAGCCTAGAGCCTCCGGCAGCAGCCAGATAATAAGCAAGAATAATAGAGGAAAGAGAGCGAAATGTCACACACGATCTGGTGCCATTAGCCACCAGAGAGGGGAAATATCACATAATTAGGCCAGGCCTTTGTTTGCTTTTGTGGAGGGGGAGCATGAGGGGGCCTGGATGGGGGGCTGTGCCTCTGGGGGCAGCGGGGGAGGCAATGAGGCAGGGAATTCAGGGCTGGGGTTCCAGGACCCTTGGGCCACCACTCCACAGGCCCTGGGCCTGATATGACTGGCAGGGGGTGGGGTGGCAGTGGGGACAGGGAAGACATGGGACTTGTTCCACCTCAGAACTGAGACATGAGCTTTGAGGCCTCCTTGCTTAACTGTCTTTGCTGCTGTTTGTTTATATTTCCCTCGTTATTACCCAAGTCACAGAAACGCCCGGGTAATAGCTGTAAAATTACACACTCGCAGCTAATTCGGGGACGACTCTTGGCATAGCAGCCGCGTTTTAAGGAGAAATAAACAAGGCCTGAAATAAAAGTCGGCAGGAATACAAATCTGCAGCAACGAGGCCGACTCCCCCGTTCCCAGTGCAGCAGGCAGCACGGACCTCGCTCTCTCCATACATGCGCACAAGTACACCCAGGCATGGGGGCCCGTGGGCCAGCCTTTCCCATTCCCTACAGGGCCACTTGAACTGTCTTGTGTTGTCCAGTCCGCCCCGCCCTGTCCCCTCAGGCCTGAATCCAGGGCTGGGGACCTGGGTTACTCTCCTGTCCTGACTCCCCTCCTCTCTGGGTGCCCACCTTCCTTTCTCCTCCAGCCTCAGAGGCTCTAACTACCAGCTCACCATTCATCCATTCACTGAATATGTGTTTCTTGAGCACATACTTTGTGCCATGCATTGTGCTGTGGTGGTAAAAAAGTGAACATCTGGGTATTTTCTTGTCTGGTGCATGAGATGGATATTAGACAGTTAAGTGAATGAATAAATGTATACTAACAAGTGAGGGTAAGTGCCCTAAAGGAAAAGAGTGGAGTGGAATGGGAGAGAAAAATGTAGGAAATGTTTCAGATTAGGGGTTCAGGAAAAACTTCTTTTAGAGGAAAGGAAAGGCCTATTTGAGCTGAGGCCTGGAAGTGAGAGTTTTCTGTGTATAGAGTGGGGAATACAGTATTCCAGGTGGAGGGGGAACAGCATAGGCAAGGGCCCTGAGGCAGGAAAGCCAATGTGACCAGCCTGGAGGGACCACATAGGTGCTGTAGGCTGCTTTAGTGATCTGGGAAGGGTTATAAGATTCTAAGGAAAGGGGGAAGGAAACGTGATTTATGGTTTTGCAACATCTCCCTGCCTGGCTGGGACAGACTTGCAGAGAGTGAAAAGGAATACCAGCAGCTGGAGGGAGGGGGGGAGGGGACTGTTGCAGTCATCCTGGTGAGGGATGACAGTGGCTCCGGAAAGGACTGTGGCAATGCGGACAGGAAGAAAGGGAGGGGGCAAGAGAGATCGCAAAAGGAGACAGGACTTGGGTTTCCTGGGTGAGGGAGAAGGAGTTAAGGGGGCTGGAGGCTGGAGGTGCCTTTCCTGAGATGGGGAGACCGAGAGGGGCAGGTTTGGGACATGTGTCTGAGGTACCTAGAGATGGCACTTGAGGCCATGGGGACAGACAAAGTTGCTAGGGAAAGGGAAAGAAGTGAGAACACAAGGCATGTGGACATTTGTGCCTTGAAGCTTGGACTCCCGGTGTTCAAATACCCTTCCCCATCACAAATAACATAAGAATAAAAGTCTCAGCCACAATTTGTCAACCCGATTGCATCAGGGGCAGCCCCACCTATCTGGCAGAGCTCTTGGGCTCTGCTCTAATTCACGTGTCTGTGGCCTGGGAGGTTTGTAGGGGGTGTGGGGGGGAGGGGTGGGGGCGGTGCTCCACCTGTGGAGTCCACCCCAGGGACAGGAGGACAAAGAGGAAGCAGACAGAGGAGTTGGGCTCAGGCAGCAAGGGGCCTCTATCTCTGCCAGGCAGGCTGCAGAAGCTAATTAGCATAGAGCAGTGTCCTAACCGGGCCCTCTGACTCCAGCTGCCACCCTGCCCATACTGGATATGTAAGGGAGCATAAGCCTGTAAGCTGTGCTGGAGGCAAGAATGCTAGGCTCCTCGCTTTACTCTCCCCTGTCCTCTTGAGAAAACTGGGGGTAGGTTGGGGGAACCCTGAGCTGGGAGGCAGGAGGCGCTGGTCCGCCAGAGTGCCTGAGTTCCCCCTAGTCCCCAGGCTCTTTGTGAGGGAGCTCATGGAGGTCCTGCCTGACCATTTGGGCGCCAGCAGTCCCTCGGCCTAACCTCAGGCCCCCCTAGCTCCAAGCGCCCCTGTGCCTCACTGCTTGTCCATCTGTGTGTGGGGGGGGGGGAGGTGACATATTTGCTCACGTGCATGTATTTTCCATAGTCCTGTGTGCACTTGAGTACTTACAACATATGCACAAACATGCTTGCTTGCGCTCATGTGTGTTGCATTGGCTTGAGCATGGAGGTACATGTCCAAGTGCAAGTGCAAGACCCACAGCCCAAGTGGTGAGGAGCAGCCTCCTAAGGCCTAGCTCAGCCTCCCTTCCCAGGGATTCCCGTCCATTTTCCCAGCCTTCCCCCCACTATTGCAGGGCTCCTCCGTCCTCATGCCCTTACAGCTGGAATTGCACCCACTATCCTGAGGTCGGGCCACAGGCCTTTCTGCGGGGACTCAGAATCACTGGGAGCTTCCCTGGAAGAGGTGGGGGCTCCCTCTTTGTCAGGCTGGTGGACTTTGCTGGGGGCAGAAGCCCCAGGGTCCCAGGACCTGCTGAGGGCAGACTGCTTTGGGACGACTGGCCTGGGGCTGCTGGGAGACCCATGTGTACCAGCAATGCCTAACTGGACCCTGGGGACCCCGGGCCAGGGTCTGGCTCCAGCCTCCTTGCCTCTTGGCAGAGCCCTGGGAAACCCAGGCTGCAGGTTACATGAGCTCCTCATAAGCAAGGGCACATGGAGAAGGGAGGTCTGGCCACACACTGTTAAATGAAGTTTGGCTTATTCGCCATAAGTTGTCGGGGTTCTTCCAAGTACAGCCCTGCCACTGACGAGCCTTGTGATGCTAGACAACTTCCTCTTTGCAGGGCTTCAATCTTCATATCCATAAAGTCAGCTAGGGTGTGGGGTGGGGTGGATTGGATGTCCCCTGAAGGCCTGTTGGATTCGAATGCTTTATCACATAATTGAGGTCAAGGCAAACAACCCTCGGCCCCTGAAGGCCAGCCCAGCGGCCTGAGCTGGGGGCATGGGCAGGAAATCCAGAGAGCATAGGGGCTGGAAGGGGTCGGAGGACCCTACTGGCCACGGATGCACTTGCACGGCCTTGCACTGCTGGATGCCTGCAGGATGGAGAGCCTGTCTCTAAAACATTCAGGATCACTTCACCCGCTTAACCACTAGGTCCTCTCTATCCTCGTCTGAGCTCTGTGCCTTCGGGAGCTCACAGGCCCATGGGGAGACAGACACTATGCCATCTCAAGCCATGAGCACTTGGAGAAGGTTGTGTGGCCATCTGGTTCTTCCCCACCCCCAGCCCAGGGCCCTCGGGGAGGTCCACATTTATACTTTCCCATCTTCTCTACTGCATCTAGACAAAACGAGGGAGATAGTGGCTCCAGGAACAGCTAAAATTTTTCATTTCTTAATCTGGAAAGGGAATACATTCACATGCTTTTTAAATTTTTTTTTTTTTTTTTTTTTGAGACAGAGACAGAATGCAAGTGGTGGGGGCAGAGAGAGAGGGAGACACAGAATCTGAAGCAGGCTCCAGGCTCTGAGCTGTCAGCACAGAGCTTGATGCAGCACTGGAACTCATAAACCACGAGATCATGACCTTAGCCGAAGTTGGCTGCTTAACCAACTGAGCCACCCAGATGTCCCCATTTACATACTTTAATAATAATAATAATAATAATAAGGAATGGAAGAAAAAACCTTCCTTCTAATCCTTACCTTGTAAGTCCTGCTTTTGGTTTCTTGAGTGTCCTGAGGTTTTGCTGACTTTCCGAAACCAATGCAAATGCAAACAGCTTCCGAGTGGATGACTGAGTTGGGGGCTTTCGCGGTGTGGCGGGGGCCAGGCCTCTGTCACTGCCACCCTACAACCCAGGGCTGCAACCATCACAGGATGGGAATCCATTGGACACTATCAAACATTTATGAAACACTGATGGATTTTTCTCAGGCCGGGGTTGTACCTTTCATGGAATTTGGCTTTATTAGCCAGAAAGTCAATATTTTCCCTGGACCACCGCCGAGATGCCTGCGTTCCTATCATGCCCCAGGTCCTGTGGGCCTGGCTGCTTCTGCTCTGTCAGCTTCTTGCTGGCAGCTCTCGACTTCTCTGCCGATGGTTGCTGGTGGGGAAGGACATAGAGAGGCCAAGCCTCAGGGCTGGGGTGGGAGCTCTGGGCTGGGCAGAAGTTGTATGAAGACTCTGGGGTGTGGGCAAGTCTGTCTTCCTCCCTGAGCCTCAGCTACCCAATCTAGAAAAAGAGAATCCAGGCAGACCATTGAGTTGCATTGCTGGTTGCTGTTTGCTGCTTGCTGCTCGAAAGGGGGCCTCTCCCAGACTGGGGGGCTCCGTCAGTGCAGGCCTCTGTCTCCTCTTCCGGCTTTATCTCCTCCCTGCATCCCCAGACATGGGGCAAAGCTCGGGTTTGGGCTCTTCTTCCCCTTAGGACAGCACAATCAAGGCTCCGGTATTCTGGGAGGAGGGGCCAGGAAACCCTGGGCTTGTGCCTGCATCATGGCTTCTTCACACTTGGCCAGGGAGAGCCACCTTCCAGAGCTGATGGGATCGCAGTCTGATAGGGTGAGGGATGGTCATAGCATGGCTGATGGAAAGTTGTGAAAGCAGAGCTGACAGTTCACGACCCTGAGGTCAGAACCAGGGGAAGCAGAGAGAGCTAATGAGCTTGTCTGTGATGGGGTGGATGGGGAGAGTGGGGTGCTGGGGGAGAGGGGGGCAGGGGCCCTCCTGGTGTGTGGGAGGGCTGTGGCAGGCCTCCTCACCCCTGTCCAGCCTTTTGAAGTGTGTGTCTGTGTGTGTATATTTAATTTTATGGTCTTATGATCTTAAAAATATTTAAACATATTTTCAGTAATATGAATACATGAATACATTTTCACCACAGTATACTAGCATATCCCACAAGAGGCTTCCTTTCCCCACTGTTTACCGTCCTTAACAGGTTGATATGTAGCTTATAGACTTTTCCTCACATATTACATTTATAGACAAAATATCTACATAGCACTGATACAATGTTGTTTGATAACATAAATAGGATCCTACTAGATACACCTTGTTCTGGAATTGACTTTTTCCCCCATAAGCTTTGGGGATCTTTCCATGTTATTATATGTCGATCTGCCTGCCTCCTTTTAGCAGCTTCCAGGTCTTTCTTACAAAGGATGGGCCTTAGTTCTCTTAACAATTCCTCTTCAGATGGATATCTAGGTTATTTCTGGTTTTTTGCTATCACAAACAGTGGTGCTGGGAGCACCCTTGATGATCCTGTTCTCTTGGCCTCACCCAGACCTCCCCTTAGCTCTAGGTGTACAGGACCCCCCTGCTGAGAGGAAGTGTCTCATCCACAGCCCCCTGGGTAGGAAGGGCAGAGGGCCTGCTGCCTTCTGTGGAATAAGCCAAATGCTGAGCCCGAGGGCAGGTACACATATGGTGGCACTTCAGGCCGTGGGGTGGCTGTGGGTCTGAGGCCAGGTTTACGATCACAGGGCAGCAAGCAGATCGGCCAGGGCCCTGTGGGCTGGATGTGAAGAGCAAAGGCTTTCCTTACTTGTCCCTTCATCCTTTTGTGTTAGGACGGGATTTGGGGGTATCTTCAGATTCTCAAAAGCACGTGTGATCCCCAAAGAAGTTCCAACTCTGGGCTAAAGCACAATCTCCAAAGGGGTCCTGATACACGGGAAGAAAGGCAGGGGTCCCAGTTAGAACCCCACCTCTATCCAGACTCGGTATCCCATGTGCACTATCAGGGGCTGGACCTGAGCATCCCTAAGGGCTTGCCAGCACCTCGGCTGGACTCCCCTTCGCATCCTGGGGGAAAGCAAAGCATCCTGGGAGGCCCAGGTAGGGATGCT
Source organism: Acinonyx jubatus (assembly GCF_027475565.1). Classification (NCBI taxonomy): domain Eukaryota; kingdom Metazoa; phylum Chordata; class Mammalia; order Carnivora; family Felidae; genus Acinonyx; species Acinonyx jubatus. The sequence goes on from NC_069386.1 coordinate 29,816,792, forward strand.
CTCTGAGGATCCCTGTGCTCCAGGAGACAAAGAACAGAGAACCAGCCCTTGCCTTGGGGAGCATGAGGGGCTGAGAGAAATAGAGGGTGGTACGAGGATTAGTCTCTCTCTTTTTCTCTCCTCCAGTGGAACTTGGCCAGGAGGGAAGATCCAGCATGGAAAGCTGGGGCTCCATGTTTTGGGTGCTGAATAAATTGTTCAGGCTCTGGTGCTCCAGACTCCTCTACCACCCAGGTGATACGGTGCCCAGCTCTGTGCTGGTCCCCGTGGAGATATATTTAGGTGAGGGACAAATGAAGGAAGCCTCCCCCCTCCCCCCGGCCAGAAAGTCCTTGCCAGGGCTGGCAGACAAATTCTAAACCAAGCCACAGCATTTGGACTCTGGGGCTACAGGAATTCAGGGAAGGGAGCAGCCCAAGGCCTGGATCCATCAATAAATGAGGCCCTGACATTGGCAGATGGCTTTAGCCGCAGGCAAGGCAGGCTTCCTGGAGGAGGAGGAGACTGCACTGAGCAGGTCTCCTACACATGTGCCCTGGTGCCAGACATGCCTGGTAATCCTCCCACTTCATCTTTATTGGATGTGCAGCCAGGAACAGCTGGCTTTGCCTCTCTGTGCCACAGCCCCCTCTCTATGAAACAGGAATAATAATAGATCCTAACCCAGAGGGCTGTTGTGAGGATCCCAATTGTTTATAATGGGGCCTGGCATAAAGCAACTGCTCAACAAAGATGAGTCCTTTCTGTGATTCTTTTCATCAATGTGATGACAGGATGGAAAGAATATGAAAAAATGAAGGAGCAACGTGCAGTCCAGGTGGCTGCCGACAGGGGCCAAGAGCTCACGGCTGGAATAATCTCAGAGGCTCCACCTCTGAGGACAAGCAGGTGGATCAGACAGTCAATCAACAGCTCTCAAGAGATGGAGCAGATGCCTTTCCTGGTCTGGGCCTCTATTTCCTCTTCTGTACAATGGGAAGGTGGTGGCTGGACCAGGTGACCAGAAAGTCCCAGCTGTCAGTGGCTGTCTCCGAGCCAGCAGCCCAGGGCAGAAGACACATGTGGAAGGTGGAGTAGAAGGTCTGACCTTGGAGAGGATCTCAGGGGAAAGGGTGGCAGGAAGCTGGGATAGGGCAGACCCTGTCTCTCCCTTCTTCCTGCCCCACTGGTGACAGCTCCTCCACTCCCCGAATGAGGCTGAGGCTGACTGACAAGAAGGCTCCAGAGCCAGGCTGTCAGCAAGTGCCCCCTGCCACCTTTGTGTGGCTAATTTGCATAACATTTGCACAAATCTGCATAATTTAGGAAGCAGCCAGCGCTCATCTTGGGCAGTCCAATTCACTGTGATTTTATGAGCTTTGAAGTAGCCCTTTCTTTTCCCGCCCACTCCCCCTCCTGCTTCCCTTTCCCCTGAGTCTGGCCTGTCAGATACCTTTCGCAGGCTGGAGGCTGGGCCTCCCAGGCTTGCTTAGGTCCCCAAAGAGAGCTCTCTGAAGCTGCTGAGTGTAGTTGCCTATGAGCTTGACATAGGTCCCGGTCCGACCCTCCAAGAGGCCTTCACAAAGGAGGTTTGGAGACCCTGAGAAAACTCTAGGTGGTTCCCCAAGAATGAGTCAGGTCAAAGTGACCAAATCTTTTTTCTGACAGGGCACAAAAGTGCAGAGTGTGGGTTCCTTCGAGGCTTTGCACCTGATGTTGGTGAAGCCAGGATGGTGCCCCGAGGCTCAATGACAGGGCAAGGATTATGACTGACTGATTAAACAGCTGTCCCCAAGGGAACTGATTTGTGGATTACTGTCACTCCAGATGGATGTCCCTACAGCTATGCCATGGGGCTCTGTCCCTGCCTTTTCAACATTTTTATTCTTGGATTAGTCAAGACTCCTTTGGGTACAAGTGATACCAACTCAACTCCAATTGGCTTAAGCAAAAGAAAAAAAAAGAGAGGGGGTTACTTACTGGCTGATGTAACTGAGAAACCCAGGGATATATGGACTTCAGGCACAGCTGGATCTAGAGCCTCAGTTGCTATCAGGAGAACATTGTCTCTGTGCTCTGCTTTCCTTGGTGTTGACTAAAACTGGCTCTCTTGCTGTCATTGCCCCCGGAAGCTCCAGGGTTATACCCTACCAGCTCCAAGCCCAGCAGAATCAGAGCTTCTTCCCACCAGTTCCAGTTAAAGTCTAGAACACAGTATTACTGGTTAGCTTGGGTTGCATACCCAAAGCTGAACCCATCGTGGTGATCAGAAGCGTGTGACCCTCTCTTTGGCCAGGCACAGGTCACGCGGCCACCTGGGGGTGAGGAAGAGTTAGCCTTACCTCAAGGACTGAGAGTGGGAAGGGGAAGGTTCCTCTAGGGAAAATTGGGGACCCTTTCCTATAGACAGGGAGATGAGGTGCTGAGCAAGCTGAGTCCAGCTGGGCACACAGTGCTTTCTGTGAATAGATATGTGGATGCCAAACTGAAGTGCAGGGAGCTGGAGGGAAAGGGGAGGTCTGGAGGGAGAGTACATGGTGAGTGGTTGGTGATGTGAATTCCCCTTCTTTCATAAGCTAAGACAGGACCTGGACAGGATTTGAACCCAGTCCCACCGGTACCTGGGCACTTGGCAGGGAAACCATGATACCCACTGACTGCGAAGCCCTGTGCCACCTGGCCTCTGCGAAACAAAGACAATAGCATTGTAGAGCAGGAGGAGCTGCAGCGGCCATCTGGATAAGGGACAGGAGGCACTGTCATTTAGCTCTGATGGAGGGGAGGCAGGGAAGACCCTGGATTTCTTTCCAACAAATGCTGACCGAGCCCTGGCCCTTTAAAGCTAGGGAGGCAGAGAGAAGGAGTAATTACAGACACAAGAAGCCTCCATTTTCACACAATCCTTTATCAATTGCAGGCCCTCCGTCCCATCAGAGGCCAGAATTGCTGAGTCTGCCCTCCTGCCTCAGACGAGCTCAGCACTTTGCCTGCACACTCAGGTCCCCATGCTGCCCCGTCCAGAATGGAGGCTGGAGCTCGGGCCTGGGGCTCCCAGTCCCGCACACCCCCTGCCAGTGCGGTGGGGCGGACCCTGCCAGCTCTGCCTGGGGGCTGGCAGAGCTCAGGCTCTCCCTTCTGCAGACTCTGCCCCCGGGAAAGGTCAGCACTTGCCAGCACTCCTGATGAGCCAGGCACTGGGCTAAGTGCTGTTACTCACCTAATCCTCAACAACCCACGAGAAAGATACAGTTATCACTATCAGCTTTCTCCCTGTTTTACGAATGAGGAGCCAGAGAAATGAGACCCAGAGAAATTAAGCAACTTGTTCAAGGTGGCACAGCCAGCAATGAGTAGTGAGGTTGGAGCCTTGAAGACCTGGGTTCTATATATTGGACTGTGTCCCTTTCTCTTTCTGTGCCTCAGTCTTACCATCTGCACAATGGGCAGAATATGCTTGTGTGCCATGCTGTCAGGACTGTAAAAGACGGAGCTTGAGAAAGCGTCCTGTAAGCCAGAGCCTTTGTCCTCACTGCCGGGGAGGAGCAAGGGGAGGCAGGAAGCCACAGCCCCAGAAGACTTGGGTGGACAGGATGTGTGGAGGAAGATGGTCAGCTATGTTTCCCACAGCAAATAGGAGGAGGAGGAGGAGGAGGAGAGACTGGGGCCTTAGCGAGCAATAAAGGTGGGTGGAGGGCATCTGCTCAGGACTGAAGGTAGAGGATTAGCTGGAAGGGGAGGAGGGAAGAAGGGTGGGTGGGAATAGACACACGAGAGAGCTTTCTGATGCTGAGGAAATGGGGCATGCTTGGGTCAGAGCAAGGGCTGTCTGCAGGGGGAAGGACACAAACACTCCATCTCCTGGTTTCGGAGCCCCTACCAGGGGCTCTATGTCCATCACCCATTGCCTCCTCAGCACAGTCCCCTGCAATACTGGTGTCACACCCATTTTACAGGGGTGGAAATAGAGGCTCAGAGAAGCAAAGTCACTGATGGGTCTCCCAGCTGGGGTGTGCAGAGGCTGGAGTTCGCACAGGGCAGAGCTGGACTCCCCCGCCCCCCTGCCTGCCCACCAGCTCTCTGTGGTTTGGGATACACCGAGAGACGCCTTATTTCTGTACACCGCCATACTGTGTTCCACTGCTCGAGCATCGAGCCTTGCTTGGGAGGTCTCAGGATTCCCAGGGCCAGAGGGAAGCCCACTTGGGATCATCACAACCTTACATGTGACCAACGGCGTCTCCCTTAGCCCCTGCCTTTCCCCAGAGGAAGGCTCAGGAAGGTTCAGAGGAAGAGGCTCAGGGTCAGGAACTTCTTACCAGTCACTGCTCTTGCCAAGATGACAAACTGCTTCTTGAGGTGGGGAGCTTCCCATTCCTCACGATGTGCAGGCAGAGGCTGGATGCTCTCTGGTCTGGGCCACTGCCTTGCATGTAGGTCAACCTGGCCTGCCTCCAATGTCCCTTCCGATTCTTAGGGAAGCTTCATACTCGGTGGAATTCCTGGCAGGCGAGTTCCCAGGAGTTAGGGAGGGCCCTCCAGGAGCCCTTCCAGGCTCACTTATATATAGGGGTTGCCTTCTTTACTTCTGTGTATGCCTGTCCCTGTCCCAGGTTGTCCCTGGACATAGGCCGGGCAGATCCTCATAGAAATAGCAGTACACCCTTGTGCGTGCCTGTGGCAGCTGTCCGGAACAAGAGGGCAGAGAGAGGACAGGGCCTGTGGGCCCAGAGCAGTGAGCAGGCTGGAGCCACAAGAGCTCGTTTGTGAGCTGCCTCAGGCTGCATGGTCCTCCCTGGGAAGCCACGAATCCCATCTCACGCCTCCAGTCTCCTGGGGGTTGGGGGGCAGCTTCCGGAGGATCAGCACACCCCACGCAGGAGACCGACTGTTTCTGATTCCAAGCCCTGAGCGGCTGTGTAAATTTCCTTCCAAGTACTCAGTTCCACAGATGCCAGCTCTCAGGGCCAACTGGTGGTTACCCGGCAACGCAGCAAATATTTGGGCCAGCCAGGCTGGTCTGTGCCCCCCATCCTGGGTTTAGTGAGACCCTAGAAGTTGTACAACCCTGTGGCTCTGCCTATTTTTTAAAATATCTGGACACTAAGCAAAAATAACTCCACTTGGCAAAAACCTTCCTGCTGACCCCTTCTCCAGGGCTTTCTATTTAGGGACTTGGCTAGATAACTGGGGGGACCGGCAGAGATAAGGAGGGAATGGGGTGAGACTGTGGAAAGGGGAAGCGAGGGCTTTGGGGTTTAAACCTGGCTCCCCAACATTTGGCAGGTGGGAAGGAGTGGGCCCCTCCCCTTCAGATCTGCTCGGCCCCCAGAGCTCCCCCTCTCAGTCTTTGGCCTGCATCATACACACCTGCTCCACACCCTCCCCGCCAAAATGTGGCTCCTCCCAGTGACTCTCGCCCTGTCGTGCCATTCCCACCCCACTCAGACCCCCCGTCTATTTCCTGGATCATTGGTCCTCCCGGGTCCTCCAATTCAACCACCAGAGGGGAGCCAGAGAGGCTGCACTGATAACGCACATCAGATTCTCACATTAGACCCTGCTTAGAACCTCCCCTGAAAGCCCCTTATCTGGTACCTTGTCCTGCCCAGCCTCTCTGCCTCCTCTCTGCCACTCCTCTGCAAACCCCTCTGCTCTGCCATCTGCTATTATCGAAACCACGCTTCCTCCAGACCCTCGTGGGGGCTGTTCCCCAGGTACCATCCATCCATACCTTCCCCACCTCCCCAGCGTCCACCTGGCTACTCCCAGCACCTCCTTGAGGATGTTCAGATTGGGCATTCCCAGCCTGATGCCTGTCAGTGCACTTCAAGCAGTGAGTTTTTCTTTACTAATCTGTCTGACACCGTCGCCCTGCCCCTCCCGCTCTCCCTTGGTCTATCTCTGCCGCATTTGGAGCACCATGAGGTGGGGACTAAGTTAGGGCCACTGCTAACCCACAAGGTGCCTTTGTGCAAATTAGAAAGAGACGTCCTTCCCCCGTCAGGGTGGATCCAGCTCCATACCAGCCTAGCGTGCAGGGCTTGATGAGCTGTGCACAGGCTGGACTCCAGCCCCTCTTCCTCTCGCAGTCAAGCATTGCGACCCTGAACTTGGCTTGTCTTGGCTGCCTCCCCCAGGGCTGGTGCTGCACCTTCACAGCGTGGGGACTCAGAGGAAGTCTGTGTGTCCCTCACAGGGGCCTTATGTCTCCAGCCGTCTGTCCTGAACTGGTCATGTCTCCTGCAGGGGGTTCAAGTTTTCTTCTTGGCTGTGGGGGCTTTCTCCTGTGTCTGCTGCACCTGTGTGTTGGGGGGGGGGTGCAGGGGGCTCCACACTTGAGTATTCAGTCAGCATCTGTCTGGCACTCTGTCCATCTTTGTAGATGTTTGTTCTCATCAACTGAATTGATTTCATTCCTGTTCTTGTTGAGATTGTACAAACAAAAACCATGGTTGGAATTGACAGTCTGGAGGTCCAGGATGTGGAGGGCACTCGGAACATGAAGCAGGAGGGGTGGCTAGAACCCATGACAGGGAGAGTCAGAGCCTAGGACCCAGCCACTGTGGCACAGGGGTGGTCCCAAGGCAGAGGGGCCTGCAGAGGCACTGGAGGCCAGGGTCTGCTCAGCCTCCCCCACCCCCATCCTTTCCTGTTACAGGCTACAGCTACTTCGAGAGATTTTCTGAGAAGAGTCAAGGACTCTGGTCTATCTATCCTGCTTTTGGGGAGCAGACACCTGGCTCACTGGGGCACAGAAAGGGATGACAAGCCTCTCGCTCACTCACAAGCATCTGATGGGGAGGATAACCCTGCAATGGCTCCTGTCACACTCAGAGAATAAAGCCAAGGCCATCACAGTGGCCTACATGGTCTTATTGATTTAGCCCCATCTCCTCTCTGGTCTTCTGTTTTCCACTCTCCTCCTCCCTACTCACTCTGCTTCCACTCTGCTGACCTCTTTGATGTTCCTCCTACACAGCAGACACACTCCCACCTCAGGGCCTTTGTACTTACTGTTCCTTCGATCTCAGATTCTGTTAGCTCAGACCCACAGGAATCACTGGCTCACCCTCTTTGCACCTATTTTCAAAGGCACCTTCTCAGTGAAGCTTTCCCTGACCATTTGTTTAAATGAGGGCCTCCTCAACAATAGATGTTGGTGAGGATGCGAAGAAAGAGGATCTCTTTTGCATTGTTGGTGGCAATGCAAGCTGGTGCAGCCACTCTGGAAAACAGTATGGAGGTTCCTCAAAAAACTAAAAATAGAACTACCCTACGACCCAGCAATTGCACTACTAGGCATTTACCCACAGGATACAAGTGTGCTGTTTCGAAGGGACACATGCACCCCCATGTTTATAGCAGCACTATCAACAATAGCCAAAGTATGGAAAGAGCCCAAATGTCTATTAATGGATGAATGGATAAAGAAGATGTGGTATATATATACAATGGAGTATTACTCGGCAATCAAAAAGAATGAAATCTTGCCATTGCAACTACGTGGATGGAACTGGAGGGTATTATGCTAAGTGAAATTAGTCAGAGAAAGACAAAAATCCTATGACTTCACTCATATGAGGACTTTAAGAGACAAAACAGATGAACATAAGGAAAGGGAAACAAAAACAATATAAAAACAGGGAGGGGGACAAAACAGAAGAGACTCATAAATATGGAGAACAAACAGAGGGTTGCTGGAGGGGTTCTGGGAGGGGGGATGGGCTAAATGGGGAAGGGGCACTAAGGAATCTACTCCTGAAATCAGTGTTGCACTATATGCTAACTAATTTGGATGTAAATTTTAAAAAATAAAAAATTAAATTTAAAAAAAGAAGAAAAAAAGAATAAAGATGTAATAGACAATTAAAAAGTAAAACAAATAAATTGGGGGCCTCCCAGAATCCCCAAGTTCCTGCTGATTTTTTTCCATAGCACCGATCACCATCAAAAATAAAATTTATTTTACTTTCTTATTTTGTTTCATGGTGGTCTCCTCCCTAGAATGCAAGCCCCGGGAGGTCAGGCACTTTTCACTGTTCTATCCCCAGTGCCTGGCAGAGGGTAGACAGAATGAATGAGAGTTTGTAGAATGAATGGATACATTACCATAGTGATTAAAAAAAAAATAGCAGCTGCCACATATGAGCACCCAGCCGTGCCAGCCCTTTGTACCCCTTATCTCCTCGAACCCTCCCAACACCCCTCTGCCTCATATAATGAGAAAACTGAGATTCAAGGGGTTACGTGACTTCCTCAAGGCCACTCAGCCAGTGGGTGACTGAGCCTGGTTAGTTAGAACCCAGGTCCCTGCATGTGCTCCAGTATGACCACGACAGCAGAAGGAGGCTAGACCTGCCCTTGGCTATTGCCATCTGGAGGCTCACTTGGCTTTGGCCTTGGCATCCCATTGGATCTGCAGATTCCCATGCCCAACAATGGGCCAGAGCCTTGGGCTGGTAGGATGCTCAGAGGGGATATGCAGGCATCTGTCTTCTGTTCCTGTGCGTGTGGAACACTCCTCTCTGTCCCCTGCCAGGTTCTTCCATGGTCCCAGGTCTCTGACACCCTCCCATGGCTGGCCTACGTCAGTGTTCCACTTGCAGCTTCCCGAGAGCACGACTTAAAAGGTGCAGCTTTTAATCTCCCTTCTGCCCAGCCTGCCCCCGCTGGTCATTTCAGTAGCACATGAAATACTTTCCCCCTCAACCTTTCTAAATCTACTTGTCGCTCCCTCTTCTCATATCAGCAACCCCCCCCCCACCACTGCCCAGTCCCCGTTCCCCGCCATCCTCTGCCATCGCCTCCTCCAGCAGGGCCCTCAGGGAATGTTGTATATGAAATTATTTTGTGAAATCCAATAAAAATTTTAATCAGGTCGACATCATTACAAGAAAAGGAAATGATGGATCTTCCTGGTGCAGAAAAAATGTGAAGGAAAACAAGCCCACTGGTGCCTGCGGTTACGTACCCTTGCACCCATGTGTGCCTGTATGCCCACTGGTGCACATGGTACCCTGCATCTGCACATACGTGTGCATGCTCACAGGGTTTGTCTACATCAGTGGCAAGTCCCTGGAACCCTCTAAGGCCTCAGTTTTGCTATCTGTATGATGGGGAGTTAATTGCTAAATTCAAATCCCTACCGGCTGGGAGACTCACAGGTGCTTGCTTGCTCACAGGTACCCGTAGTCACCTTACCTGGTGGAGGTGACTTCCTTGTCCCACACTGCTGACAGTTACCACCTCAGAGCATAGATGATTGAGCTAATGCCCCAAACCCCCTCTTCAGGCTTACTCCTAACATTGTGGTGTCGGGGCAGTGGTACAAATGGAAGTCTATATACCATATGCCCAGGTATTTAAATTATAAATCAAGTTAACAAACTGTTAAACATGTTATAGGCTCCTACTTTGATAAATGTACCTTCATAACAACCTGAAAGGCCAGGTTCAAATATGGAGTTCTTGGGAAGAGCCGGCCCCCAGACTCCAGCCCTGGGCCTGGTCAGCCCCTTCTCCTTTTCCTCTACCCCAGGCTCCGTCCAACCCTGAAAAGGGCCTTGCTCACATACATGGGGACAGACACCCTAGCCTGCAAGGCCAAGCTCTGTCCCCACCCCATGCACTCAGCCCCTTGGATGCCCCTCAGGCCTTGAGTGGGGACATCAGAGGCATGGCGCCCTCTTAGAAGGGGGGCCCAGGGAAAATGTCCCTCATGGCAGAGTTCCAGGGCCAGAGCAGGGTGTCTGAAGTCCATGGCTCAGGGCAGGAGCCCCTCTCACAAGGGTTTAGGGCAATGCTGACTGCTCTCCCCACCATGGGGAAGAATGGAAGGAGAAGCGGGGGTCACTCCCAGGCCCTGACAAGGCCTATGGTGTTGGCTCAGCAGTCTGCCCTTAAGCCCCTCTTTTTCCACACTTCTCTCCAGAGGCTCCCTCCATGGCTCCGCAGCATTTAAGGGGTGCATGCCAGGGATACTCTGGGCACACGGACATGCCCCAAAGTGGGGAGGAAGCTTTTCTGCATCTGCCCTGCATCTTCACTCAAGGATGTGGGTGGAAGCTGGCCATGGGGATCCACATGGAGAGGGACCCCCAGCCGGGCGCTCACGTCAGGAGAGGTTGGGTTTTCTAAGAGGCTAAGCAGATGTGCATGTGGGAGGAGCTGTCACTGCCCTGGCGGGTGTTTTGTGGGTACTTTAAGAGCCCTGCTCCAAGGATACCCTAGGCTGCCAGAAACCCTCAGTGTCTGTGATTCTGGAAGACAAATCCATTAACCCATTGGTGCCCACTGCCCCACTGCAAGGAGGAGAGTCCCAAATGTAACGAAGGGAAGACACAGCTTCCCTCTGACTCATTTCCCTACTCATAGCAGGGAGCAGTGCCAGTGGCCACTCTGGGGTTCCTGGGACAGTTACAGGGGGCTGCATCTCTGATGTGAATAGGGTAGAGATGGAGGAGACCCCCCCTTCCCTCCCTTCTCCACTCCTGCCTCCACTTCTCCTTCTGACATTTACCCGGAGCCTGTCTCTCCTCTCCTTCCAGACAACATGTGAGGCTCCATCTGGCCAGCAGGGCAGTCCTGAAGGCAGGGATGGGAAGCTGCTTGGCTTGACCCTGTCCTGGGGTGGGGAGGGCAGGGGCAAGCATCTAGAGCCCCTGTCTTACCCCAGGTTGAGGGGAGTGGAGGGAAGGGTGGGGGGGAAGTAAAATAGAGGCAGAAGGACTAGGGGGAGGACCCTACTGCAGACACAGGACCTCTCTTTTCACTTGTCACCTTCTCCCAGGACTCATCCATCGCCCCCAGAATGAAAAAGTCTTGACCCCAGGGAAATGTCCTCAGGACACCAGATATTCATTCTATAATTGGGACCTGAGATTGCTCAGTGTCCTACACAGCCCATCTCCTCCCTCCTTGGCCTTCCTGGACCTGGCCCGGCAGCCTCCCTGACAATCAGGGTGTGGGATGAAGAGGCTTGCTCTCTGTGGGTCCCCAGGCCCTTGTGCAGTGTCCTGCAGGCCTTCCTGCCCCTGTGTGTCCAGTGGCACCAGGCTAATGGCACCCCTGGTGCACAGAGGCATAGGCGGGGCCACGCCTCCCAAGGCTGTCAGCCCTAGTGGCTTTGACCACCTGAAAAATAGTCAATTACTCATGCTTCTGTTTATGGACCTGGGGCTCCACTAAGGCACTATGCCCTGGGCAGTCACGAATGACTCCACAGCTCAAAAAAATGGCCTTAGGATACTCAACAATGTTGCCCAAGAAGGAAGCAAATCTTTATTGAGTGTCTCCTATATGATAGGCACTGAGCTACTATTATCTAATTTAAAGCTCAAAAAACCCCTCTAGGGGAGTTGGTACTATCCCCATTTTATAGGTAAGCAGATTAAGGCTCAGAAGTGACATGACTGTCCAAAATGCACCATGTGGCGGATGTCATTGGGCCCTGCCGGTGGCCCTTCATCCCATGGATTCTGAGGACCCCATAGCTTCCCCTGCAAACACAAGTCTTTGCCAAGAGCTTTCTCTGGCCCAGGAGTTAGCCCAGCCCATGGGTGGGGACGCCAGCAAGATCAGGGGCTCTCTCTCCTGGGAGTGCCTCAACCAAGGGACTGGGTGGGGTGGGAGGTATATAATTACTCCAGCTCCTCACCCCACAATAAAACAGTCCTGAGGCTGCAGTCCCTCCGAGGTCCCGGGCAGACTGGACCCTGGTTGCCCATAGCAGTGCCCTGTATTGGCTTCCTTCCTTTCCCCTCACTTCCCTTCTCCCCTGGCAGTGCTTCCTGGGCTCACTTCCCAATTAAACTATTGCATTCAAATCCTTGTTTCAGTGTCTGCTTCTGGGGAATCCAGCCTAAGACAGTCATGCGTGGTGAGCGCCAGCTGGGACAGGATCCCTGCGGGGTAGCAAACACTTGTAATCCCACAAAAGCAAAGCTTGAGTTCTGATCTTATCCCTTCCCGAAGCGCTCCCCATTTCCCTCAGGACACAGTCGGCATTCCTGGGTGGGGGCTCTTTGGGGTCCCACATCCTCCCCGGCTGCTGGTTCCTTCCTCTGTCCCCTGTGGCTACGAGTCCTGGGTGGGCGGGGCTGGGACAGGTGCCAGTGTGGCACCCAGAAGATGGCAGGCTCTTTGAATGAATAAGGATGCTGTCCTTGCTCTGGGAACTCAGGATAAGGGCTTGGCCACTTCCAGGAGGATTCGGCCAGGGCTGGGGAGGGGGTGCCTTCCCCAGGACCAGCCCAAGAAGGCTGCTCCCTGTAGGCTCTGATGAGAAGACTGAATCACGGAGACAAGAGTTTCTCCCTTACTGGGACTACTGAGCATTGGCGCCACTGCCCTTCGCAATTTCAGGGAAACTTCTGCCAGAAGGAAGAGACCTGGTCTTGGGCTCTGCCAGGTTATCCCTCTCCAAGTGGCAGGGGCCTTGGAGAGGTGGGTCCAGCCGGGTGTGCAGGATGTCGGGAGCAGACTGGGAGAGAAAGCGGGGCCTGCCTGAAGAAGCCACTGAGGGGAGTGGGGAAGAGCGATAAGAGCAGCCCCTGTGAGTGCCGAGCAGTGGGGGACTCAGGGCCCGTCCCCCATGAGGCAGCTCCACATGGAGTTTGTGATTTCTTCCAGTGGAGAACTGGAAGTTCAGGTCCTTCCTCCAAGCCTGTCCTATGATTAAGTCTGGTGTGACTCTGGGAGGGGGTCTTGGCCACTCTCAGTACCATAGAAGGGGCCTGAACAAAATGCCATTTTGGAAACAGCAGTTAGAAGTCTGTCTTCAAACCCTGACTCTGCTACTTGCTGACTTGTGACCTCAGTTTTCTCATCTGTGAAATGGAGAAGATAGTGATACGGACATCTGCTTTTCACGGCTGGTGAGGGGGTGAGATTCTTCGTTTCATTCAACAAAAACACTTCCTGAACACTTTCTAGAACTGAGGGCACAAGAGTGATCAAGACAGACACAAATCCCTGCCCCCTGTGAAGTTTGTGTTCTAGCGGAGGGACACCAGCCAGTAAACTAGATAAATAAGCCATATCTGCCAGACCATATAATGGTTAAATGTTGACAAATAACGAGGAGAAAAATAAATCAGAAGAACATAGGAAGTGGAAGGGGCTCCTGGGTGGCTCAGTCGGTTAAGCGTCTGACTTTGGCTCAGGCCACGATCTCGCAGTTCGCGAGTTCGAGGCCCGCGCTGGGCTCTGTGCGGACAGTTTGGAGCCTGGAGCCTGCTTCGGGTTCTGTGTCTACCTCTCTCCTGCCCCTCCCCCAATCACACTCTGTCTCTCTCTCAAAAATAAATAGACATTAACAAAATAAAAAAAACCATGAAAGCGTCAGTGGTGGTGGCGGTGGTGGAAGACCTGCAGTTTTTGGGTGGCTGGCGGGGGGGGGGGGTGTCACACTGAGGAGGGGACATTTGAACAAGGGCTGAAGGAGGGGAGGGAGGAGGTCGTGTAGACCCTGGGAGAAAGCAGACCAGGCAAAGGAACAGCCAGCCCTGAGGTGGGTCCTGTGGCTGAGGGAGCTGGGAGATGTTAAGGGAAGGGGCTGGAGGAGTAACAGGATCCGGTGGTCATGGGCAGGACTTTGGCTCTTGCTCTCGGAAGGTGGAAGCCACTCGGGCTCCAGGGAGAGGAGTGACAGGACCTGACGTGAGCTTTGACATGCCACCCTGGCCACTGAGGGGAAACGAGGCAGGGTGGAAGCAGGGAGCCCATTAGGAGGCTGCTGAGACGGTCTTGGTGAGGGATGACGTTCCAGCGGTCCTGACCTGATGGACTAATCCGGGAGGAACCCCTGGTGACTGGTGGAAGGGAGGTGATGTTTTGTCAGACGTGGATACGTCATCGTGTCACTGAACTGTGAGTTGATGGGAAAGCTACTCTGCTGTCAGTTTCAAAAGCCTTCTGGAAACACTGAGAAAGTCTCAGTTGGTGCTGGTTTCTCTTTAGCAACTCTAACTCATGCAAATCTCCTCCGCTGATGACCAAAATGACAGGCCTCAGACTCAAGGGCTGCCGGCTTCCATGACTAGTTAATATTTTAGAATGGGCTTTTGTTCCTATCACTGTCACTGTATTTGGTTTTACGCGTACCTTCTATTTATGAAATTTGAAACTAGATTTTTTTTCTGAAGCTACTAGAAGGGCTTCTTTTATTTATTTATTTTTAAAATTTTTTTAATGTTTATTTATTTTTGAGACAGAGAGAGACAGAGCATGAACGAGGGAGGGTCAGAGAGAGAGGGAGACACAGAATCTGAAGCAGGGGCTCGAACTCACAGACCGTGAGATCATGACCTGAGCCGAAGTCGGACGCTTAACCGACTGAGCCACCCAGGCGCCCCGAAGGGCTTCTTTTGAAATAAATTTAGGGGCGCCTGGGTGGCTCAGTTGAGTGTCTGACTTTGGCTCAGGTCATGATCTCACGGTCTGTGAGCTGGAGCGCCGCGTTGGGCTCGCTGCTGTCAGCACAGAGCCTGCTTCGGATTCTTTGTCCCCCCCACCCCGCCCCTCCCTCTCTCATTATCTCTCTCAAAAATAAATAAACAAACATAAATGAAATAAAATAAAGTAAATTTATCTAAGTAAAAAGGTAAGTTGGCTTAAAGAGAATTAGGAAAAGAACAAGCAACATCAAGGTTTAGTGAAGGTTGTGTGGTGAAACCTGAAAGCTGCAGCTTGGGAGTCTCTGAGCTGAGGTGGAACCTGTTTTTGGGTGTGCACTACCCCTGTACTCCCAGAGAACAGATATGGATGTGCCAAGGCCCTGTGGCAAGGCCAGGTGGGCCTGAGCAATGCTTTGCGCTTCTTGGTGTCTCCCTGACCCTGCTGGCCCCCAAATCTGGACAGCGCCTCCCCTGACCAACCCTGCTCTCTCTAGCCCTCCCTTATCCTGCTCTGGAAAGGGAAGGTGGGCCAAGGCCACATGGTTAAGAGCTGGAAGATGGGATGCCTCACAGGGTAGGGCTGGCACGGGAAACAGAGACCGATGCCTCTGGCTGCCCTTGGCAACAGAAGACAATAGCCTTTGCCACCCCCTCAAGGGAGTGTCCTGAGAGTAGGGAGAGAAGGCATTGGTGTGAGGCTCCCTGGGCCAGGGGCAGAAGCTGAGGACGACCTTAATCACTATGACTGTCACGACCCTGAGCCAGCTTCCCACTCTCACCTGTCTCTTGGGAGCTGAACCACCGTCACATTTTCTTAGCCTTCTCTTCAATCTCAACTAACCCTTTCTCCACATGCGGCCTGTACATTATCCTTGAAGGTTGGCACAAACCAGAAGGGAGGGAAGCAAGGAGGGGAGTGGCCTGTGGGGATGTCCCCAGGAAAGACGTTTGTTTTGGCCCCGGTGCAGCTGTCTTGAAGCTCCATTCGAGAAGGATGGGCCTGAACAGCCACCCACCCAGCCTTGGCACTGGTCATTTTGAGCAGTGTCATTGTGATAACTTCTGACCCCATTGTTCCACCCATCCATTCTGCACACAGTGCTGCTGGGCTCCCGTTCTGGCCACTCTCCTGCTCATGCATTGGCTCCCCAATGACCTACAGACTTAGATGCTACTCTCCAAGCAAGAATCTGGGTGCTTCCATAGATATCGCTCCTTTTGAAAAACTGCCAGGATTCTAAGCTGTTTTGGCATCTCCACTGGAGTTTGGGCTAGAGATCGAAATGTCCTGGCCAGACCTCTGCTGTCTGCCTACCCTTGTTATTCTGGCTATTGTCCCTGGGCCCAGCCCCTAGCCTCCCTCATGGTCAAAGTCCCAGTGCAGAGTTCAGGTTCTGATCATGAATTCCCTGACTGTTCCCACCTGGGTTGCCCGCATCCAAGAATGACCACGAGGACAGAGAACATGCAGCCTGGATGCCCAGATGCATCCCCTTTGGCTCTTCTTCAACCTTTCTCTCCAGCCAGGACCCATTCTAGCCCGGCTCTGCCATTGACTTACTGCTACATTAATTGGGGATGTAGGGAGTGCATCGGATGGGCACTGAATAGACAGGCCAACTTTAAACCCAGGATTGGCTGGCATGGCCTTGTCTGGACTCTCCCCCGGCCTCAGTAGTCCCAGCCTCTCCAAACCCTCCTCTGATGCCTCATGGGATCCTTACCACTCAGGGGTTGAGGCCATCTCCGCTGCTTATTGAGACCAGATGTTTCCCTGGAGGGCTTCTTATCCAGATTTTGTCAGATAGGTGGGAGCAGGGCACTGGCCCTTCATGGACCCGGAACTTGACCTAGCAGCATGGGTTAGTGAGGAGCAAAGAGGCAGACAGGCTGTCCTGAGAGCTGTGCCCCTTCTCTTCTGGAGAGCTGGGTGCCTGGGTTGCCAGTTTCTTCTGGGGTCTGGCTGAAGAGCCCCATTGTTCTCAAGCCCTCCTTCTCTGGGAAAGCTAGGAGATAGCCTGTCACATTTCTAGGGTGTTCTGGAGCAGCCCTGCCTAGATATCAGGAATGACAAGTGTTTAGACATTCACAGAAGTGTATGTCAAGGGCATGCAAAGGAAATAGGTCTCAACTACAGTGCACCTGGGAGGAAACTCCTGGGATGGCCTTGGGTCAAGGCAAATCAGTTCATACTATGTTCTACCCATAGTAGGAGCAGTGGGGAGAAGGGTAGGCAAGACAGTTAAAAAGTCTTCATATGAGACACTTCTAAGAGACCGACGTTCTTCTACACTTCTGTTCCAAGCATCTTTGCAGCATCCACACAATAGTTCTAAGGTGACAATAGTTCTAAGTGACAATAGTTCTAAGGAGTGAAAGGTTCCAAGAGTCCATGAGGTGGGCATGAACCTTCCTAACTCTTGAGGCCCCAGTATACCTACCTTGCTGGTATGTGTGGGGACCCATACTTCCTGGGCTTGAGAGAGAGGATGGGGAGTCACCATAAGATGGCTATGGTATTGGTTCTGAGCTTCCAATGTTTCTAAAGGCCAAGCACTGATTTGTTTGGACAATACAGCCTCTGCTTTTTCAAGGGACAGAGCATTTTCCCTCTTCACTGGCTGGGGCAGGCCTGTTAGAGAATCAGCCGTGGGTAGTTGTCTCCAAGGGAGATTATGGCATATGGCAGCAGCATGCTTGCCAGGAGGAATGGGGAACAGCTCCGCTCATCAATCTAGGGAAAGGAAAGGGGCTGCCTCTGGGGAACACTTACTCTCTGCTCACCTGGCCCTGGGGCTCTCCATCCCTCTAGGGAGACAGGGTGGCCTCTGGTTTGACTCTCTCTTTTCCATCCCCTAGGAGGCCCCTAAGTTCAGAGCAGCAGCCGCTAGGGGTGGGAGGAGAGGACTTAGCAAAGGATGGGTTTGGAGCTGGAGTCTGGCTTCTGTTGTCTAGTAATGCTCCTACAACTCTTACCTGCCTAGACTCCAAAGTCCAATTTCCCAGAGTGTGGCTCCTCTCCCCCCCCACTCCCCAGAGAACACTTAAAGTGGGGAACGCACCTGTTACTTTATATTCCTGCCTGTGGTTTTCCCCTGCAGGTCCCCTTGCTTGCATGGGCTCAGAGTGACCTTGAAGCAGAAACCTCATCTCCTTTCTCATGACATTTTAACAGGACACAGGGTGCGGCTGTCCAAGACTGCACCATCCAACATGGAGCCACCTGCTACATGTGGTCACTGAGCACTTGAGATGTGGCTTATCTGGAATGAGATGTGCTGTAAGTGGAAAATACAAACCAGATTTCAGAGACTGTAGAATGTAAAGCAGCTCAATAATTTTTAATACTGACTATACTATATATAGAAATGATCATACTTTTATTGTGTTAAATATATATTTAAATTATTACACCTGTTTCTTTTTTTTTTTGAATGTGGTTACTAGAAATTTTAATTTGCACGTGTGCCTTGCACTTGGGGTTCATGTTATAGTTCATCTGGCCAATGTTGGTTTAAGGGCAGGGTTTCAGAAATCCCTGAACACAGAGCTGTCCATGCAGGAAACCTCGGGACTTGGAGGTGTTGATGGTGTGAGCCCTGGAGGAGTTTTAGCCTCTCACCTGAAAGCCAGTTCTGGGTTTGTGAGGAGGCATGTGAGGAGCTGTTGTGGCAGGTGTGGGGCCTACCAGGATTGGGACTGAGGTCTCCGCTGGCTCCTGGTGATGGAGGTCACAGAGTTTTTGCCCTCCAAGGCAGCCAAGGTCCCAATGCCAGGGCTCTTAGTGCTTAAGGGCTCTGGAACAAGAACCACTGGGTTTAAATTCTAGTTCCACCATCACCTATCTGGTGACACTGGGAGTTCTGTGCCTCTGTTTCTTCATCTTAAATTGGAGGTAATATTAATACTTCCCTCCTGGGCTGTTCTGAAGATTCAGTGGGTATGTAGAGGAGTCAGAATAGCATATGAGCAGGGTAAGTGCTCAGCACGCAGCAGCAGCCAGTGGTGTCAGAGCCCTGGTCTGGGTCAGAGGAGAGAGGAGATGGGAGGTGGGCTGATGGGGAAGGCCAGCTTGAGTCTCATTTCTGCCATGGCCTCACTCTTCTCAGTTTCCTCCCTATCATGTGAGGGCAACCAGAAACCTGATGGCCCAAGGTGGTGGTAATGGTGGTAACGGTGGCCCAGGGAGCATGCACCTTTCTCCTGATCCTCTTGCCCCTCCAATGCCCCACCACCTCCCCCAGAAAGCCTGTGTGGAAAATTAGAGTCCCACTTTGGCCTGGCTGGCTGGGGAAGGTGACCTTGAGGCCTGGAAGGGTGGGGGCAGGCCAGGCTGGTGAAGGGCTAATAGCTGGAGGACCCAGGAGCCTCGCCTCTGCCAGTCCTTTGGAAAGCCTGGTCTTAACACCGCTGGAAATTCTTAAGCTGGGATTTCAGTTTAATTACATATTGATTAAATGGAACAAAGGCACAGGGGCTCCAGGGAGCAGGCTTAGTGAGTGCCTGATGGAATTTCAATCCTGCTTTCTTCCTGCCTCCTACTCTCTTAGAGGCTTGGGGCTCTCCCCGCTGAGGAGGCCTGGCCCTACATGAGCTCTGCAGGCATCACAGACCCTGCCTTGAACAGAGCGGCAACACATGATCCTTGGCCACACAGCACTGGGCTCACATCCCTGCCCCAGCTCCCAGCCTTCTCATCTACCCACCATCCCCAAAGCCTGGTCAGGCCCAGGGACGTCCTGCCCAAGGTTACACCCAAGGTCAGAGGGAGAACTGGCACTTGAACCTGGCTCACCTGACCTGACCTCTCCCTGTGCGGGGTACTGCTCTCTAGAAGGCCTGGGTGGCATGGGGACCTGCTCTGTCTGCCAGGCTCACCACAACTCTGCCCAAAGATGTTCCTATTCAACAAGTATTTATTGAGCACCTACTGTGTGTAGGTTCTGTGCTAGGCACACAGAAGTGAGTCTGCTGTGGTCTCTGTTCTTCATGAAGCCTTCAATTTGATCTGGGGGACAAGGAGTGGTCTTCCTATGGAGATGACATCTGGCCTGAAGCTTAGAGGACAAGAGGAAGTAGGCAAAGTGACCATAGAGGCAGAGACTGGGAAAAGCATTCCAAGGAGAAGGAACTGAATGTATGAAGTCTTAGAGGAAAAGGAGGGCATCTTGGTGGGCCAGAGGAGGCTGGATCATAGAGTGTGAGGCAGGATGTGGTAGGGATAAGCTGGAGGTATGAGCTGAACCCATCACAAGCGGGCTGTGGTGGACAGTGAGGCATTACAACATCCTCCCCACCCTTCCCCAATACAGTAGAGAAATTGACCTCAGCTCAAGGTAATGGAGTGACCATACTATAACTTTGCCAGTACACGATTGGCTCAGGGATGGGCATATGACCCAGTTCCAGTCAATGGGAAGTAAGAGGAGGACCACCTACTTTGAGTTCGTATTTTGTGAGCCAGCACAATTCTTTATGGTTAAAGCGAGTACCAGTTTGACATTTTGTTATTTGCAGCAAAAAGCATCTTGACATACATCCATGTAGACCACAATAAGGACTTTGGACTTCACTTTAAGAGCAATGGGGAGCCACTGAAGAATCTTAACATGAAAATATTAAGGATATATTGGCTTAAATAAACTATATTATTAAAATTAATTTCACATGTTTTGTTATACTTTTTTAATGAAGCTACTACAAATTTCAAATAACCCATGTGACTTACATTATTTTTCTATTGGATAGGTTGCACTAGACCAGGGATTGACAAACTATGGCCCATGGGCCAAATTCAGCCAGCAATCTGTTTTTTGTGCAGCCCATGAACTAAGAATCACTGGTGCATTCTTAAAGGGTTGTAAGAAAACAAATAAAGACGAATATGCAACAAAAGCTGTAGGTGGCCCATGAAGCATAAAATATTTACTTCCAGCCTTTACAGAAAATGTTTACACTAGACTATAAGATTGACAAAGGCAGGGACTTTTCTCAGTTGTGTTCTTCACTGTGTCCCCAGTGCCTGCAACAGTAGGAGCACCGCTTGGCACAGCTAAATAGAAGGCCCATGGGTTGGGGTGGGGGTGGTGCAGGAACAATATATGCAGGGCAGTGTGCTGCTTCCTCCCACCCTTTCAGAGGCCAAAGTCACCGTCATTCCTGCTGCCAAAAACCCTGGGGGCAGGGGAAGTGGACAGAATTCACTGACCCCTTAGATCAGAGAAATCCAGGTCCCTAGAAGGGACAAATGTCTTGACAGAAAGAGGGAATCAGCCTTGGCCTGGGAACCTGGGTCTGGATTACTTACTCCTCAGGGTTAATTCTTCTCTGAGGAGTCTGTTGGTGGAAAGCAAGTTGGCCCAGAGGCACAGAACCAGGCCCGGCAGACAAGAGGCTCTGCCTAGCACAAGAAGCTGTGGCCTTGACAGATTAGAAAGCAGGGCTTGGCTATCACGTTTTCATGCTTAAACAAAAAAATGTGTCTTGGTGGTTTGTTTCTGGCTCCTTTGGGTTTAGTTTTTACATTCCTTGCAATGAAATTGCTTCTGACCATCTCCACCCATCCAGTATGTGCAGTGAGAAAGCAGAATGGATTTTGGTGGCTTTCCTTGTCCATACTGAACCCAGAGAGAAAAAATGAGACAGAGCTGTGGCCCCTGCTGGGGCCACAGAGATAATGGTGTGACAGCCCCAGGGGATGCTCAAAGCACCCCTCAGAGGAGGTAGGCTTGCTCATGTGGGAGGCAGCATGGTTTCATGGAAAGTGCAGGCTTTGAAATCAGATCCACTTCCTAGTGGGGAGTCACTTTATCTTTCTGGGCCTCAGTTTCCCCCTCTCTAGAATGGCTATGGTAGGTGTTGTTATGATGATCAGAGCAGTGGTTGAGCCAAGTGCCTGGCACACTGAAGGCCCTCAATAAACGGCAGTTGTAATTGATTATCTTCATTTAAGAGACAGTTCCCTCACCAGGGGCCAGAGAAGGAGGGGTCTAGATAGCTCCTACCTGCTTGGTGTAGCCAAGAAGATCTCTGGCCAGGAGAGGCCCCAGTATAGCTCATCTTGGAGCCAGAGATGAGGAGGAGGTCACTGAGTACCGGCGCGAGAACTATTCTGCAGTCGGAAAGCCTCCCTCCCACCACCTTTGTCCTGGCTCAGAGCTCCAGGATGTGGCAGCAAGAGACTGGCAGCTTCCTTGCTTTCCTTTCCTCTCCCCCCCTCTCTCTCTATTTTATTTGTTATTTGTTACATGGGCTGTAATTAAGGAGGAAAAATCTGTAAAAATTAAGTGATTCTGAAGGTGCTGAGCAGGGACCGGGGAGGGTGAGGGGAAGGAATGGGAGGGAGGCTATGTCCTTCCTTCTTGCCAAAGGCCCTTTGGAGAAATGTGCTGGAGGAAGCTCCTAGAACTATTCCCTTCTTGTCTGTTCTGGAAATCCAACTAGGAGCACGCCTACTATGTGCCAAGCCCTGCATGAGACATACCTGGACTCCAGTCTCTCAAGTAGATGTAGTTGGTAGGGGAAACAAAACCTTAAATGGATAGCCACTCTGCAGATGACAGAGGGAAGCTGGGCCCCTGTCCAGACCTCTGCTTTCTTCTTGGCTTCCTTAAAAACAAGCCTTTCAGAGCAATTCTTCATTGGGAGAGTGGGGGTTCTTTTAAATTTGTTCAACACATAACCTTCCTTATGGGTGGTTCCCTTAGGTGGCCCCAGAGAGAGAGACCATACAACCCAGCTTGGGTGGGGGTGATTAGGGAAGTCTTCCTAGAGGAGGTAACATTGGCAAAGGGTTTTGAAGGCTGCTCAGAAGTTTTGCAGGCTGAGGCGAGGATAGGGTTAAAGTAGAGTTGAGTTTCTAGACTGAGGAAATAGTATGTGCAAAGCACAAATGGGGGTGGAGGAGTAACTAAAGAGGTAAAAAGAGCTAGGCTAGGAAGCCTTGAATGCCAGCCTTAGGAGCTTAGGAATCTTGGCCTACAGGTGATGGAAGCTACGGTGCTATGGTGTTTGTGTGTGTTGGGGGGAGGGGAACATTCATGCCCCAATTTATAGGAGAAGGCCCTGAGATGTGAAGGCCTTGCCCAAGTTCCCCAGACTGTGGGCTGGGCCTAGAGGGCAGGCGCCAACCTCTGCCTGCCTCTGATTACAGTATTAATGACTCTAATTCACTTAAGTCCATTAATGAGTCTTTATTGAGCAGAAGCAGGCGCCAGTAGTGAGTGGGTGTGAGTTGCCATGTGGGTGCTCCAGAGCCCTGCCCCCAGAGAAGTTGGCCATCTGAGTCACCCTGGACAGCATTCTGAAAGGGCAAGATATCTTCTCCTGTTCCCTGTCACCACCCCTGGGCTGCAGTGCCCCCACATGTCCCTCCAGGCTAGTGAAGACTTTGAGAAGTAGATGGCAGACAAGGAGGTGGGCTGTCACTGTCGTTGTTTATGACCTAGCCTCAGCCTGGTCCCTCTTGGGGTCCAACCTAGGTCTTGGGGAAGTGGTAGGATGTGTGGTAGAATCGGCCCAGCTGATGCAAGTGCTCCTTCCCACCAGGTAGAAGGGTGCAGAAGCAACCATAGCAGCAGCTGGAGGAAAAAGGGAGTCATCCCAGCAACTAGAAGGAGCTCTCTGCCCAGCTTCCCCTCTTCAGCTCCCAGCGTGTATTGGTGTGGAGTAAGATGGGTCTATCGGTGGGGTCCCTGAAAGAGACCTAGAAACATTGGGTGACAGAGAGGGTCCTAAAGCACAGGAGGACCCTAGCTGGAAAGTAACGCCTTAGCTTAGCTTATAATAGGAATGAATTATACATAATGCATGAGACTTCATGACTATGTATGTCAGGAAGAAGCCTAAATGCTCCAAGGGGCGGGTTCAGCTGGGCTTGGGACAAGGCAAGGGTCTCTGGTCCCACCATCCCTGTGGCCCTAGGACTCTGGCTTATGTGGCTGACAACCATCAAAGCTGCTGGAGCTGGAGCCAGAGCCCCAGTTCCTGCCTTGGTTCTGCTCCTGTCTCCCACTGTGACACAGAGAAAATTACTGCCCTGCATTAGGCCTCAGCTGCCCCATCTGCAAAACTGGGATAAATTTCTGCTCAAATACCTCCGGGGATTGTGTTGAAGGTCAAAGCTAGACAATAGCCATCATTTGGATTAGATTCCCCTGGAAAGTTCAAGAAGAGTTTGAGTCAGGGGTTGTCCAGGACTCTCAGTCAAGGTCCCAAAGAAGCAATGCTACAAAATTAATTCCATCCAGAAAGATAGAGAGACTTGCCCAAGGCTACACTAGTGGATTCTAAGCCCTGAGGCTTCGTCCTTGCCCTGGTCATCTTCAGGACCACGGACAGGGCCGCTTCTCCCCAATCTAGGCACCCATGCTGTTCACTGTCATTTCACCAGGGCTTTCTGATCCATTTGTTTTTATGTCTGTATGTCGGGTAGCCCGCAAGCAGGGCTGGCGTCCGCCTGTGAGTATAAAACTGACAAGAGGCGCTGGCGGAGTGTGGAAACTGTCAGCAGAGCAGCCGCCTGTGAAATTAACATGATATCGAAAGCGTCAATGTTTATTTACTGGAAATATCTGGACAGGATGCAAAGCAGGCCTGCAGCTGCTGCCTCAGGGGTGAGGGTGAGGGTCACCCCTGCCCGTACCTCCTTGGCAGCTACTAGGCCCTGCTAGCAGAATCAGCCGACCCCCTTGTTAAGACTTCCACTCTCTTCTTGACTTGCTGAGGAAGAAGCTCTCATGGAGAAAGTGTGGCTTCATTTAAGTTTCTCTGAAAGTAATCTCCCTCATGTTCCAGTAGTTCCAAGGATGGTGTCCATGAACTGGTGAACAACAGTGAGTCTTTGTTCTCCCTTCGGCCCAGCTGACTGGACCAGATTGAGATCACCTGACTAAAATTCGGCCAATCAGAGTGTGTCTCATGGGAATTTAAAATCAGGGTACAACTATTAGGTTAGCAGCAGGGAACTGAGATTTCAGGTTGTGCTGGCTCCTAGCAGGGGCTGCTATCTTGAGGTGGTCAAGCTCAGCTAAGTGCGCATTGGTAAGTAAAAGAAAAGCTTGGTTGTCAAAGATGAGGAGAATGGAGCAGAGATGCAGAGATAAGCAGAGATGAGAGAACATCTAGTTCTTGATAGAGACACAGATAGATGGTTTTCAGTTTTGGGCAGGAAAACCTGGCAGTTCATTATACACTATGTTTATTTCAATTCTTCTATAGCCTTACATTTAAAGAGCATTTTTCTGGAAAAGAAAAAAGGTCCACTGAAACTGGCCCTAAGATAAGAGACTGACCCATGACTCAGGTGACAAGGAATAGACCCTCAGATAAAATGTGGAATTTGCTGGGAAGGGGGCAGTCAGTGGCAGTCAGTATGTGGTAGCAAAGTGGCTTATTATGCTGTGCCCATAGTTGTTGGGATCAGACCTGGGGCTCAAAAGCAGAATCAGGGACACCCCCCACAGCTTGCCTCTGCTTCTGCCTACATCTTCTGTGGACTGGAAACTTGGCTCTTGGTAGTGCCCAGGTTCACCTTTCCTAGACTGAACTTCAGAGAAAAACCAATACTGGTATTCTCTGGTTCCAAGTTCAAATATCCTAGGGAAGGTTTCTGATTAGCTACACTTGGGATAGGTGCCATTTTTTCTTGTCTACTCTCACACCAACAAGGAGATATGGGTATGGATTGGCCCTACTGGGGTTGGCTACTCTGTCCTAGATGGAGCTATGCCCAGGGACGAAGTTTCCATAAGAAGACAGCAGTTTTTAGTGTCACCACATGGTTGGAGGACAGGCACTTCACACAAGGCAGACAGAACAACAGATGTCCACCCTGTTCTTTGTGCAGGAAGATCTGGGGGTGTCAGCCCTGCTCCCATCACTGACAGGATGGCCCCTAATGATGGCAACTGTGCAGTGTTGGCCTGAAAGCTTTTTTATACTCCTTACCTTGCTACAGGGAAGTGTTCGTTGCACTTGGGCTGATTTCCCCCTATGACTGCATGTCAGTGGGTAAATTATCATTTAGGCCAGTATTCCCAACTTGCTTGGTGATAAGAATCAGCAGAGCTTCTCTCCAGACATTTGGATTCAGTAGGGCTGGACCAGACCAGGGAATCAGGATTCCGACTTTATCTTATCTGGAGTATGTCTTGGGAATCACTGACTTAAACCACAGAGGGTGAAACTCTCATCTGGTCTGAAGTGAGACTGAACCAGTGGGTTGGGTGACACCAGCAGCATGGACTCTGCCAGCAGGAAGCTTTTAAAGCGGTCGTCTGTACCTTGGCTGCACTTTAGAATCACCTGGGGAAGTCTTGAAAATTTTATTACCTGGGCATCACCCCAGGCCAATGAAATCAGAATCTCTGGAAGTGGGAGTTAGGTAGCAGTATTTTTTAAAGCTCCCCTGGTGATTCTGATGTGCAGCGAGCTGATCTAGGGAAAGCCACCATTTCACTCCACTCACACTCCTACTTAAAGACCCCGCTCCTCCCCAAACCTAGAAGAGGTAGCCTTCTCTGTCTCTGTCCTGTCTCAGCTGACTGGACAAAGGGTGGACACCTGACCTAATCCTGGCCCACCACGGTTTCTCTTGGGAATTTAGAATTGAACAAAGAGGCCATGGGGACCTGGGGCTGCCCTCCTAGGGTAGCTGTGCTCAGTCAGACACCCCTTGATTGTCTCTGCAGAGACAGGTAACCTGAGCTTCTGTGCAGCCAGAACCTAAGCCACCAAGAAAGAGGGGGAGCTGGTTGTGATGGGCTTCCCTGAGACTACCTGCTTATAGAAAATCCCTTGTTAGAGTACATCTTTAAGTGGGTTTCTGTTCCGTGTAGTCCAATCATTTTGGATACAGACAGCACTGAAATCTAAAATGCACTCCAGACCGGAGCCCCACAGCCCTGGAGGGCCCAGCAAAGGACTGCGGCTGGCACCTACTGGCTACATCCCACAAGCCAGGTACTTTCCATGGGCATTGTGGCCAAGCTTCCCAACAAACTGTAAGGTGGGAATGATTATCCCTGTTTTTAAGGAGAAGTGCAGTATTATGCCCCAGGGCGCCTGGCTGATTAGTGTGGAGCAGAGACAGAAACCAGGGTGTGCCAAATCGCTTCCAGTAGATCTCACAGGAAGCCAAGTTTGCAAAGCAGGGCAGAGTGGAGGTCCTGCTGCAATAGGAGAGTGGGGGGCTGCTGCTTACCAACTCCCCCCCCCCCAGAATGGGGACAGGTTACGAAAGGTTGGGGGCTGTCCATTTGAAAACAACCCCACTTGGCCCAGGCCCTGAGAGAGACTGTAGGAGAGCAGGAGAGCGGGGCCGCACACAGGGCATGCTCACAAGTGGGGCACTGCGATTACTCTCTCAATTACTATGGCTGTTATGCAGGAGGGCTTTGTGAACCACTCCTCAGCTACCTCCATCTGTGTGATTTCCCACAATGCGCGCTACTTACATCTCTGATTATAATTTTTATTTTATTTTAATTCCAGTATAGTTATCTGATTACAATTTTTAAAAATTTGTATTATATGAGGGATTGACTGGTTGGAATCCATCTCCCCCACCAGACTCTAAGCTCTCCAAGGGCAGAAGCTTCTCCAGTCTTGCTCCTCATAATATCCCAGTGTGAGCCCAGTGTCTGGTGAGCCAAGATGCTCAATTGAATACATGGGAAGGAAGGAGAGAGGGGCAAGAGGGATGCTCAAAAGCAAGAATGATTACTCCATCTAATAGAAGGGGGAAGTGAAACTCAGGGAGGGGAAACCAACTGGCCAGGATCAGACGTGATAACAGATGAGCTGAGCCGGGACCTGACGCAGAGTAAGGAGGGAGGCCCGAGAAGACAATGCAGAAGTGAGATTTCAGGCATAAGTAATCCTGGGGAAATACATAACTACAAATTGAGTGTGCAAAGCCCCTTCCGGTGACTGAGCCCTCTCTGCTCACCGTTGCGTCTCCTGGTCCAGCGTCCCATGATTGTTCAGCATGTTCTGAATGAGGCCGGGGTCTGGAAGCTGTGTGGGGAAGGTGACATTATTCATAATGGGGAGTCCATAAGAAGAAGAATAGTAGAAGCAAACATTTACTGGTCAGTTGCTCTGTACCAGACACAGGCATGATCTAATTGAATCCTCACAAGTCCCATGGGCAACTTGCCCAAAGTCGCACAGCTGGTACATGGTAGAGCCAGCATTTAGACCCAGGTTGTCTGGCTCCAGATTCCACACTTGGCCCCTTTGACCAGCCTCCACCTCTTGGTGTCCCTTGTGTTTTGATATGATTCAAACGCTCAGGGTGTGCTCTTGCCTAGTCCCGGTGATGGCAGGCCCTAACCCAGGGGATTGATTTAGAATGGGGGGCACAGACAGTGGTGGCCAGGAAAGGGCTATTTAGGCAAGGGACCTATGCCATGAGCTGAAGGTGGCCAGAATGAAAGAAGTGAGCGCATGAGTGGGTATGGTGCGGGGAGAGGTGAGTAAGGGACATCCCAAGCAGAGGGAAGAACATGTGGGGAGATCCCGAGGGGAAAGAGCTTGGGTATTTGAGGAAAAGAAAGGATGCTGGTGCAAGCTGTTCAGATTCCTCTGGAGAGGGGAGAAGGGGATGGGTCATAGAGTCCCCCTGGAGCCTTTGAGCCAGGCCCTCTCACAGACCTCATGGGGTTGACCACACAAGGCATCTTTGGCCAGGGTGATCTCGAACCTGTGCTCTCACTTGAGGGGGCCTATCTAGGGGGACCAGCAGCTCTGGGATTCCCTTTGGGCTCTACATCTGGGAGCTTCTGAAGCGCCCCTACCACCCATGCCCTCAGCCTAGCTCCACCTTCTAACCTTTCCGAGGGACCAAGGGGCCGAAGGAGGCAGGCACAGGGGTTGGGAGTGAGGGGTGGGGGTCCCCATGGCCACGCCCCCCCAGCGGGACAGCTGCGCTGGTCGCCTAGGAGACAACATCCAGCGAGCTCCCATTGGCCAGCCGCAGCTCTGAGGGTGGAGTGAGGCTCGGGGCAGCCGGAGGCGTGTGCTCTTGTGTGCGCAGGCTCACGTGTGTGGTGCAGGGTATGTGAGCACCGAGCACGGGCCGGCCGGCCTGGCCGCTCTGTGATCCCAGGAAGCAGGGAGGCGGCGGGCTGGGTGGCAGAGCGTGGACCTCTGCGAGGGGGCCCCTGGAGGCATGTGGGCCGTGCTGCTGCGTGCTGCGCAAAGCGGGCTGCGTTGTGGATCTGTGCTTTAATGTGAATGCATCCGGTGAATGTCCAGTGTGATGGACCGGTGTGCGCAGGTATTATCTGTACCAGTGTGTATACTGAGAGTGTTTGCATGGGTGTGTGAAAGGTTTGTGTATGAACACATGAATTGCTATGTGTGTGGGAGAATGTGTGAGGCTGTATAAATCCGTTTGCACGTGTGCCTGCTGCAGGTGTGTGCGTGCCTGAGTGTGTGTGAGCATAGAAGTGTGCAAACTCATGTGTGCATTCTCTGCCTCTGCTTCCTCTGCTCCCACACCTCAAATCTTTCCTCCTTAGACTCTGAGATGGGTCCCTCTCATGCTCAAGCGCCCACCATAGCTCCCCATGGCCAAGATGGTGCTCTACAGAACACCAGCCTCAGCTTCCGCAGTCCCCCGCACCCCCCACACATCTGCCTCCCTTTCACAGGAGCACTGAGAGCTCAGAAAAAGGATTCAGAGCGCTTGGATGGCTCAGTCAGTTAAGCGTCTGAGTCTTGATTTCAGCTAAGGTCATCATCTCATAGGTTCGTGAGTTGGAGCCGCACATTGGGCTCAGCACTGTTAGTGTGGGACCTACATGGGATTCTCTTTCTCCCTCTCTCTGCTCCTCCTCTGCTTGCATGCATGTGCTTTCTCTCAAAATAAATAGACTTGGAAAAAAAAAAGAGGGGAGGCTTCAAGGGCAGAAATGAAGCGTTCAAAGCATTTTCCTTCATCCTAAGCCAGGGGAATTGGAACTGAAGGCCTGTGGATCGTTGAAAAGCTCGTACCCGCCTTTGTTCTCCCCTGTCTGCGCTCTCTACATGAATGGTGACCTTCCCGTAGCCCCCCACTGCTTGTGGGACACCGTACTCCACCGCTACGGGGTGTTTACCAGATGTTACTCCCTTATCTACCTCCCCACCGATCCTCCCATTCCTACACCTGTGTCTGGAAAGCCTTCTTTTGTGGGGAAGGGCTGGAGGCCGGCTGGGACCTGGGAAACCATCATAGGCCTCTCCAGCTCTTTGCCTTCTCACGAAACAATCCTCCCATCGACCCACGCTTCCAGCAGTCCCTTCTGCCTATGGGCCACTGCAGGGGCCATCAACCTTGCCGTGTCCCTTTCCCCTCCAGCTGCCCCACAGGAGAAAGGAAACAGCTGGCCTCCTGGCTCTCAGCCGGCCAGCTGCCAA
Organism: Acinonyx jubatus; assembly: GCF_027475565.1. Classification (NCBI taxonomy): domain Eukaryota; kingdom Metazoa; phylum Chordata; class Mammalia; order Carnivora; family Felidae; genus Acinonyx; species Acinonyx jubatus. Next base: position 29,846,572 of record NC_069386.1, read on the forward strand.
CCAGGGGTCAGGCAGTCCTGCTTGGTACATCTGGCTGCAGGCCGTCCACCAGTCTTACTTCCCCGCTGGTGGCTCCACCTGGACTCACCCTGGAGCAGAGGATTTTTTCCCACTCTCCATGGTCATCTTCCCTAGCCGAGCTCTTGCGGCCCATCTGCTCCTGCTTCAGCTGTAAGAGAGGGAAAGTAAGGCAGAGGGGGCAGGGGCTCACCCCAAGTGGCAGAAGATAGGCAGCTCCCTGAGGTTACAGGAAGACTCCAGAAAGGTGATATCCAGGGTGTGCTTGTAGCCTGGCTCGGGACTGAGAAGCACCCGAGGAAGGCTACAGGGAATGGGTGAAAGACAACCTGCGGGGGCCAAGGCCAGGTGGAGGGGCTGGCAGGCCCCTTGGGCCTCTGTTCCAGGTGACTGCATGGTCGGTAGCCAGCATGGCGAGGGTGATTTATGGGCTCAAGCACAGGGCCAGGCAGTAAATGTCATTTTACTAGAGAGGCTATACCTCCTGTTTCACTTCAGCAGCAGTGTGGGGGCAAGGAAGTGGGATGAGGGACACCACTGAGGTCTGGGGTGAACCATGAAACCAGAAGGGAGTGGGGAGTCCCAGTTGGTACAACCTTCTCTCAGGCCCTTGGGAAGGGTCAGCCTAGAAATGCTCAGGGATTGGAGCAAGGTCACACAGTGAAGTATCTCACCTCACAACACTGAGCTCAGGACAGAGCCCAGGAGAGACAGACACCCCGTCCCAGCTCTGGGTGCTGCCAAGGGGCAGCCATACCCCCCTCCCACCCAGGTCTGCTGCCTGTGCCCTTGGAGTGTCCTGTAAGAGGCTCTGGGGCTGGCAGGAGACTGGAGATGAGGCTTCACGGTGCGTATGTCTCTCCTCTTTATGACGCCATATTTTTTAACGAGGTATGTAAATGCCTGGCAGTCAGAGAGCAAAGTCAGGGCCTCCAGCTGCTCACCTCTCCCAGGACTGGGTGCCACCCTGGGGCCAGCCTGACCTTGTGTTTCCCATGGGAGAGCTTTCTGGATGCCACAGCAATTGCCTCCCTGTCTCCACCCCCCTTTCAGCTGAGTCAGAGCTGGTGCTACTACTGACTCATTCATTTTGTGACCTTGGACCTGTCAATTCTCTCTGAATCTGTTTCCTCATCTGCAAAATGGGAGCACAACAAACATTTGTGTGTGTGTGTGTGTGTGTCTGCGCGCGTATGTGTGTGTGTGTGCGCGCGCGCGCGCGTGCTTTCCACCATTGCTACTGCTTAGCTGTGCAATGTAGGGCAGTGGCTCAGCCTCTCTGAGACTCATGTTTCTCATCATTGAAACAGGGAGACAGGCATGCTAGTCACTGCCTTTGGGCTGAGCTCTGGATCCTGGGAACTGGGTATGGTGGCCATCCCACCCCCCTCTCTCCTGACTGGCTTTTTCTTTGCTCTGCCTTCAGCTTCCTCCTCCTCTGTTCCCCCCGGAACATCCTGCTGTTCCATCCCCAGGGTTAGCTTTCTCCAGGGCAGTGTGTCACAGCCCAGCCAAGAGTGAAAGGATGGGGGGATCTAGCTGGAGAGGCAGAGCAAGAGCCAGACCCTGGTCCCTGCTGAGGTCCCATCAAGGGCAGGGGTTGGCATGGGGGCTGGGGCATGACGGAATTGGGAGAATGGGTACTGGGGCTGATGCTTAGTCTCCACAGCCCCCAAAGGACCACCCTCGCCTTCCCAGACACCAGCAGTCCGCTGGCATGATGACAGGGCCAGGGCTGGGGACACAGGATGAGCCATAATAGGTTTATGGGGAGGTTGTAAATCCCTTTACAGTCTGAGCAATCAACTCCTTCAGGCAGAGCTGGAGCACCCAGGGGAGGGCCCTGATCCCAGGGCTGTGCTGCAAGCTGCTACTCTCAGACCCCTGTCTAGTAGTATCTGGTCACCCGCTAGGTACCAGGGCCAGACTCTAGGTTTTCAGAACAGGTCGCCCAGCCTCGTGTTGTTGTGCTCTGATCTCAGGGCCCCGTAGAGATGCCAGGTGGACTTGGGGCTGGGAGGGGGAACTGACTGGTAGCAGCCTTGATCATTACCCACCCTTGCACTCACCCACCTGTGCCACAGCAGATTGTCCACTACGGACTCACCCCAGCCTACAAAGGAAGGAGGCCACAGGAAGAGATATGGCTGTGCCTAGCTCCACAGATGAGAAGCCCGAGTCTGGGGTGGTTTAATATGAGGCGACCGGTCTGGTGCTTTTTCTGCTGTGAAGTACTTGGCGCCCTGTGTATGAATCCTGGCTTCATCACCTACCTGGTGGTGGGCCCCTGGAAGTCCCTTCTCCTCCCCAAGCCTGTGTTCTCATCTGAAAGGGAGCATATTAGAACCTCCTCATGGTAGGACTAAATAAGACAATGTGGGCAAAGTGTCTGGCCTGGTGCCTGGCCAGATAAACAATAGCTATTATTATTACCATCAATATATCACCCCCGGGAGACCCTGCCTCTTGCTTCTGCTCAAAAGGACACTGGACCAGGGGTGGCAAACTTGCTTCAGGTCCCGACTCTTTACTTACCAGCTGGAGATCCATTTGTAGGCCAGTCACCATCGCTAATTCCTTACTCCTGGGTACACTGTAGAGGCCTGTGTGCCAATGAGTGGTTCCTAAGAGGACAAAGGCACCTCTGAGGTCCCTGTGGAGGTCCCCAGGGGTGGCTGCAACAACCCTTGCATCCTGCATGCCCTTAGTGTTACATGACTCTGCAGCTCTTCCCACCAAGAGCTGGGGTCTGTCCTTCCTCCCCTTGAATCTAGGCAGACCTGTGACTTGCCTTGATTCCTGGCGTAGGCCTCAAGAGACCTGGCAGTTTCCATTTTGCCATCTTGGGAGTGCTGAGCCACCATAAAAAAGTCCAGCTAGGCTGCTGGAGAGACCACATGGAAATAAAGAAGCTGGCCTCTAACCCTTCCAACCTCCCCAGCTGAGACAGACATGGCCAGAAGCCACCTTGGATCTTTTGGCCCCAGGCAAGTCTCCCTAATCAACACCATGCAGAACTGACATGAGCTGTCCTTACCAAGCCCTGCCCAGGTTGCAAATTGGAGCAAATAAATGGTTGTCATTTTGAACCACTAAGTTTTGGGGTGATTGACATGCAGGAATAAATAATTGATATGTCTCTTAGCTCTTTCTGCACCATCTTTACCCAAACTTGGCTTAGATCAGGTTGAGCTGATTGGACAAGGAGATGAGCACCTGATTTAGAGGCAGTCAATCCATTGGTTGGCAGGTGGCTAATCAGACTTTTTCTCTGGAGAATATGAATGAGGAGATCAGAGATCCTAGCAAGTCAGACCCTGAAGGAGGCTGGAGTTGGGGTTTGGAATGGGAGCGGAGATGACTTTTAACCCTGTGTTATCAGAGGACATCAAATTGGGAGAGAAGCAGGAAAGCTGATAGACATGGAACCAAGTTCTGTGAGGTCCCCAGTAAATCACTTAACTCCAGGTGGTTTGTGCTGCCCCTGATCCTTGTACCTCATGAACTTTGTCTTCAGGCCCCCCAAAGTTCAAGGCCCCCCAGGACTCCTAATACCCGCTAGGGTCTACACTGCTTCTCTGACCCCTTCTCCCCTGCTCCCTGTGACCTCCATCCCCGCACACGCACGCAGGTGGGGGCCTTGTCCTCCAGGGCCCCAGGGCATGGCCACTCTCTCTGTCCTGGGCACACCGCCCTGATGGCCTGAGGTCTGCCTCTATCCTTCCACACAGCCCTGAGCCTTCAGGGGCAATTCGGAGGGCATCACCAGGCTTGGCTTCTACCCCGATCTCATTTGAAGTTTCAGCTCCTTTGTCCCTCACTGTCCCCCATACAGTCCCTTCCTTTCTCGGTTCCTGAGTTCAACTACCACTCCCCTGCTTGTCCATAAGGATGCCATGCTAATAATGGTGGTGATTATTGCACACCAAAAAGTTGTCACACCTGAGATGGAATTTATGGGCCCAGCACGCTTCCGCTGCGTGACTCTGCTACTATCTGAGATGGAATTTAAACTGAGGTCTGCCTAACTCCAAAGCCCACGCCCCAGCCATCACTCTGTTGTGTGACTCTGAGGGGGTTACTTCCCCTCTCTGAGCCCCAGAGAGGGGCTTGTGAAGGGTAAAGCAGAGGTGGGGCAGAGGTGGTGGTGATCCGGGTGCTGGCTGCTAATACTCACCCAGCTGGGTGCCGTCTTTGTCCACATTCACTCGCTTGCCCAAGGTAGGCTCCCAGTCCTACTACCCTTCTCTTCAAGGCACCCCTGTCTCCTGGAGGAGCAAGCCTGGAGGCTGCCTCTGGTCTCGGTCCCCTGGAAATCAGGCTGGACTCTCAGGATTATCTTGCCTTTTCCCCAATAGCTTGGACCCAGGCTGAGGGGTGAGCAGAGCAGCCAGCCTCCTATCAGGCAGGACATCTGGACCCCACAACCCCATTGGGCCTGAGGCAGACCTAACTAGGACTGTGTGCAACATGGGCCGCCCAGACCACCTCTGGGTTCAGGCTCCCAGCGGTGGGTGTGCCTCACACACAGTTGGGGCTGAGGATACCTGCTCCTCCTCTTTCCCTATCAGAGGCTCTCAGGCCATGGAGAAAGTAACCTCTTCAGCCTGACTTTTCAGCCTATTCCCCCGTTAAATCTGGCCAGGGCTCTTAAAAGTCAAGTCCATTCCTCTTTTCTACAGAAGGAGGTCCCACAGCTAAGAAGGGGTAGTACTAAAGCCCAGGCTGCCTTTGCTCGGGCCAACCCAGCTGCCCGCCCTGGGCGTTCACATTCCCCCAAAATGACTCTCTCCCCGATCCAAAAACAACCTCACAGTTTTCTTGTGTCCTTGAGTTTCCTCAGAGGTCTGGCTGCCTCATGGTGGCCAAGAATAAATTGGCCCTCTTCCCAGGCCTTGTGAAGCCCCAGGCATCCCAGAAGAGTTAAGTAACAATCCCACTGTCAGCCATTGGCTCCCATTGGCTCCTGAGGGAGAACAGTGCCCACCAAGGTATCTAGAGCTGGGGTTATGAAGAGTCTGTGCTCTGGTCTCTCTCTGGAGGTGAGCAGCCCTCTCAGGGTCGTGGGGCCTCAAGTGATACCATTGGCCTCTTGTGGTGTACAAGCCACCCCCTTGCTCAAGGACTCCCCTCCATGCTCCTGTGCCCCTGTGGTCTCCTGCCGATGGGAGTCCCCGGGCCTGGCTCTAAGAAGTCCCAAGCCAAGCTTAGAAGGCTATGGCTCTGGGACTCTGGAACTCCCAGGCCCTGGTCCTGTCACCTAGAAGCTGTGTGGCTTTCAATAAGCTACCACCCTCTCTGGTCCTCAGTCTCTGCATCTGTACTGGAGTTGGCTTTGGTAGTAATCACCACCACCGCTGGTAGAGGGCTCACTGAGTGCTCGGCACCACATCAATCAACAAATACACCTATGCTCCTTCATTTAACGTCCTAACAACCAAAAGTAGTAAGATCATCTTTATGTTACAGATAAGCAGACTGAGGTTCGGAGGAGTTAAGTAACAATCCCAAAAAGCTAGTAAGTGCTAGAACAGGACCTCAAACCCAGATCTGACCTCAAACCTCAGAGCCTATAATCACTAGTCTAGGCTGCTCTGCAGGGACCATCAACCTTTCCACACCAACATTCCAGAAGCCTATAGATGTTCCTGTTTCTTCCAAGGGATAAAACCATAGTTCCAAGGGCTTGAGGTTTACCCAGAATCAGGGACAGTCCTGGGGTTGTTGCTGAGAGAGGTGGATCGGGGCAGTCTGTCCCAGCTGTTGGCTGTAAGCTGCATCAGCTGGGAACTGAGAGCAGAGCAGGCTTTTGGGTACATCTGTGGATCAAATAAATGAATGAATGAGTGAATGAATGAATGCATGAATGAATGAATGAATGAATGCCAACTCCCTGCCAGACTCTGCTCACCAGGCCACCCCACCAGAGGTTTGGTTTAGAAGGTGCTAGGCATGCAGCTACCTAGTCCGTGCCAACTTGGGTTGGGGGTGTGAGCCCCAAGAAGAGCCCCGGATGGAGGAGCTACATTCTGAAGTCTTGTTGTCAAGTGCTGACCTCCCCACTGCTTCCCCTTCACATTCAGCTTAAGTCTGCATCACTGGATTCTCCCCTAGCCTGAGGACTAACAGGGAGCAGGGTCATCTTGGGCCCACCGTGGGGCTGAATCCGAGTAGTCCCTGAGGAGAAAGAGGAAACTCGGAGGGGAGAAGCCAGGCCTCCCTACCCTGGTGGGCACCCCCTGCCTGACGGGGATGGGGATGAGCACATGGGTCATTGGCCCAGCTTCTCGAGCCAGGGCCCACGGTGTCAGGGCAAGTTACAAGGTGACCTGGCTGGCTCTTTGTACTTCTGTCATCTGGGACATGCCTTTCCAGGGCCGAGTCTGGAATGGCTGGGTTTGGTGTGAATGGGCGGGGCCGCTTCTGACCCTCTAGGTCAGCTTGAGTGCCTGGATCCTACCCCCAAACCCATGACTCTTCAGAGCCCAGACTAGGCTCAGAGTATGGTTGGTGGTGGCCTGGACCGCTGTCCTGGGAGGAGCCTCTGAAAGTCCCTGGAGCGGCCCTCCCCTGGTGTGCCCCCAACCCTGACCCCATGGAGATCCCTTCGGGAGCCCCATCCCCGACAGTGAGATAATAATGACCATAATGAGAACAGTCACCCACACATGTGCACAGCGCTTTACAGGTTACAAAGTGTTTCACATACATCATCTCATCAATTCCTCACAACAGCCCTGTGAGGTAGGCAGGGCGGGGAGTAACGTTTCCATTTGTACAGATGTGGAGACTGAGGCCCAGAGAGGGTCAATGACCTGTTTGAAGCCACACCGTAAGTCAGCAGCAGAGCTGGGACCAGAAGTTAGGCCTCGGTCCCGCCTCCAGCCCCTGGCTCTCTCCACTGACTGTGCTGTCCTCCGGGAGGACCCCAGCCTCTGTCCAGAGTCTCGGCCACACCCGAGCCAGGCCCCCCAACCCCTGGCAGTAGTGCTTCCTGGCAGCTTGGCAGACAGCCCCCACCCCCTTCAGGCAGCCCTGTCTCCTCCACCTGCTCCCTGCAAACAGCCAGCCCAGAGCTGGGCCCGCACCTGCCCCGCTGCCTGCTCATGTCGGTCGCCCGGGCAGGTGGGGCTCGAACCTCCTTTCCTGTTTTCCTGAGTGATCCCTCCCCATAGGGGAAGAGAAGAGAAAGGAGGAAGAGAAGGAGAGGAGGAGGAGGAGGAAGAGAAAAACAAGAAACTGAGTTGGAAGAGGGCCCTGGAGCAATCAGGACGTCATAAGTTTGCATTCCGACTAGCTATAGGAAATAGTGTTTTTTTTTCTCTTTTTATTATTTCAAGTTTTCATAAAAATCCATAATTATTGAAACCCAAGTTACAGAGGAAGTTCGTAACTTTTTTTATTGAATTATTGACTGTGCTGCACGTCGGTCTGTCAGCTTCCGACTCCAGTCTGTCAACGAGTGCCCCTGTGCAGGTGGGTCCCCAGGCCTGGACTGCTGAGGTCCTGCTAGGAAGAGGGCAGGCGGTGAGGGCCGGCGGGGGGGTGGGGCGGGCAGCAGGGAACGGGGCTGGGAGGAAGAAAAAGAGTGTGTGTGGAGGGGCAGGGAGAGGCGGGAAGGATCGAGGAGCGAGCGTATGGCGGCCAGGCCCCTTCCCCTGCCCGGCTAGCCCGGGGGGTCCCTGCCCCTCCCCCGCCCCGTCCTCATATCATCTTCATGTTGAACTTGCGGGGCGCGTCGGCAGAGCTGATGCCTGCGTCCGACTTGCGGGGCACGTACTCGATCTCGATGTTGTGCTTCGTGTTGCCTTTGCCCCGGCTCCAGAGAAAGAGCAGCACCAGGCAGAAGAGGACGACGCCCAGGAAAGAGATGAAGCCCATGGTGGTGGCAATGATGAGGGTCTTGATGTCGAAGGGGAAAGGCACGGTGGCTCGGGTGCTGTTGGCCTCTCCCTCGCCCGGCTGGTTGGAGATGAAAGCGAAGGTCTTGTTGGGCTGATGGGGCCAGTCGGGCGAGTAGCTGCGCACATGCAGGTGGGCCGGCATGGAGTCGTTGCCGCCCGCGTTGGCCGCGATGCACAGATACGTGCCATTGTCCTGTACCTGGGCGTAGCGCACCTCCAGCGTGCCGTCGGGGAAGACTGTGAGCCGCCCGTTGCTCTTGGCCGAGACCAGGTGCTTGCGGGGTGAGAGCCAGAGGATGGCGGGTGGCGGGTCGCCATCTGCCCGGCACACAAACTGCACCGTGTGGCCCTCGTCCACAAACACCTGCTGGGCTTTGCGGTCCCGGATGCGGGCGCGGCGGCAGGTGAAGTAGTTGGGCAGGAGCACGTCCGGGAAGTCCTTGAACTCCTTGCCCTGGACGAATTCGGGTGTGGCACAGGTGGGCTGCTGCCGGTTGAAGTTGAGCCGCCAGCGGCGCCGGAACACCCACAGGAGCCGGCAGTCGCAGGCCAGCGGGTTGGAGTCCAGGATGAGCGTCTCTAGGTTGCCCACCGAGTGGAAGGCTGACTCCTCCAGTGTGGTCAGCTGGTTGCCCGAGACGTTTAGCACACGCAGGTAGTTGAGGCCGCGGAAGGCATAGGGCTCCACCACAGCCAGCTGCCCACCCACCAGCTGGATCTCCTGCAGCCGTAGCAGCTCATGCAGCATGGAGCCCTCAATGGTGCCGATGGGATTGTAGGAGAGGTTGAGGAAGCGGAGATAGACCAGGTGGCGCACAGCCAGGTAGGGCACGGCGGTCAGATTGCAGTGTGTGATGGACAGGGATGTCAGGTTGAGGCCATAGAGGCAGTTGGGTGTCATGGTGTCCAAGTAGGGCCAGTGGGAGATCTCCAAGACCTTGAGCCGGTACAACCTCTTGAAGGAATAGTCCCGGATGGCATTGATGTTGAGGTGCCGGAGCCTCAGGACGATGAGACTGTGCAGGTGGGACAGCGCCTCGGTGGGGATGGAGGTTAGGTTGCATTTCTCCAGTGTCAGCTGCTCCAGGCTGTTGAGGCCGCTGAAGGCTCGGTGGGAGATGTAGACGAGGTCGTTGTCGCCGACCTCCAGCGACTTGAGGTTGTACAGGTCCTGGAACATGTAGTCCAGCAGGATGACGATCTTGTTCTCGCTGATGTCCAGTTTGGTCAGGTTACTGAGGCCGGTGAAGACGCCCAGGGGGATGAGCTTCAGGCGGTTGCTGCGCAGCCCCAGCGTCCGGAGGCTGAAGAGGTTGTTGAAGGCGCCGGGCTCCACGGCACTCACGATGTTCTCGTTGAGCTCTAGCTCTTCCAGGTGTGGGAAGCTGGCGAACTCGTCCTGGTTGAGCGTTTTGATGCGATTCTTGCCCAGGTCCAGCAGGCGGGTCTCGGTGGGGATGCCCTCCGGAACCGCCACGAAGCGCTTGCGGTGGCAGAGCACGGCGCGGTCCTGGGCCGAGCACTCGCAGCGGGGCGGGCAGCCCGTGGCGGAGCCTGACAGCACCGAGCCCAGCACCAGCAGGAGGATGGGCTGCCAGCAGGCCAGGAGGGGGCTGGGCATGCTCCTCGCGCCCCCCGCCAGCATCCTCTCGCTCACCTGCAGCCAGGAGCAAGCACAGGACAGAGGGGGCGGTTAGAGGAAAGGGTCTGTCTGGACCCCAGTCTGTGCCCTCCTGCCCCTGTTAGAATGTCCCCGACACGGAGAGCTGGGGGTCCACAGTGGTATAGGTCGCTCCTGGAACCCCACAGTGAGGTCCCGATGCCCAAGCCGGAGAGCCTCCTGCCACCCCGTGCTGCTTCCTCCTTGCTCCCTATCCTGCCCAGAGCCCTCCCAAGGAATTTCCCAGCACCCCTGGGGTTGAGGGGGTTCCCTGAAAGGACAGGGTCACCTCAGAGGAGCCTGACATCGGCACCCCAGGTGGCATCCGCCTCCTTTACAGTTTACATTTTACAGGCAATGTGATCCAGGCACACAGCCCGTACCCCACCCCACGCCCCGAGCCTCAGCTTCCCCTGGTGCTCATCAGGGAGAAAGCCGGACCTGCTGAGTGGCCTCGGGGCTCACCGAGGGAATCAAAGGGGCCCAAAGGCTGAAGCCTCTGGAAACAGCCTGCAGAGGAGCATGTCTGGTCCCCAGGCTGTCAGGCCAGGGCTTCTGAGGCTGCTGGGGGCCACCCTCTCAGCCTTTAGCCTGAACTTCCCCAGGCACAGACACCACGGCGCCCTCCTCACCAGCACTGCAGCTGAGCCCCCAGCCCAAGAGTCCTGGGATATCAGCAAACCCAGTGGCACCTGTCAGTGTGCATTAATTTGCTTCCCAATGGGGTTTCTGGATCAGTGGAGGGCACCCCCGCCAGAACCCAGGACTCTACCCTGATGCCTCCCATCTGTCTCTGGGGGTTCCGATCACACTCCTCCTGGAGCCGGGGTTCTGTGAGGCTGCTAGTCTGAGGTAGGAGCATTCGGATTCCCATAGCCCAGGACGGCAGTGGCAGCTGGAGGCGCCCGTCCACACTGTGGCACTGAGGACGCAAGGCTCGTTACAGCTGGGCCCTGAGGAACACGACGGGCTTGGGTGGCCGTGACAGGGGTAGTGGCGCCAGGAGGGGGCCCAGCTTGAGTACAGGCTGCAGGTGGAGTAAGCAAGGGGTGTGGGAGAGTGAGCCTCCCCGCCCCCTCCACCCCCGTGGCTCTCCCCCAGCTGTGTTGAGAGGCTACTTGCTCCCACCTGTGCCCAGACTGCCTCTGCCACCTCCTCCTTCCCTCCTCTGTTCCACCCCATGGAACAGCAAGGTCAGCAGGGAGCTAGGAGGGCTAGTCTGGACTTCTTGAAACCCCAGGGGTTGGGCCAGGTGGTCTCTGGGGGCCAAACAATAGCCCAACTGCTCACATGCCACCCTTGGGCCTCTGCCCTGTTCACACACCCCACACACATGGTGCCAAGGGGGGCTCACCACAGGAAGGGGACGCCCAGGCTGGGAGGGCCCCACATCTCTGCCCCTGATCAGGCCCTTCTCCCATCTCTCCCAGCACACCCTCACCCCAACACACACCTGTACAGAGCCTCTGCTTTCAAGGCCACAGGTCTTGTCACCCACACTTCAACTCTTCAGGCAAGGGGGGCTCAAAGAGCCTGTGGCTGCCCAAGGAAACCCAGCCTGTAGAAGGGGGTGGATCTGGGACCAGAGCTCTAGTCTGCGAGACATGCCACACAACTTCCGGTGCTCCTGCAGTCTCCCAGGACTGACAGTGCTCCCTGGTTGTTGATCGACTAAGTGACTGATTAACCGGAGAGGGCTCTGGGTGTTACTGACATGTTATGGAATCTGCAAGGTTTTGTCATCCCCAACGGCTTTGCCCACCCCCCCCTCCCCTCAGCCCCTCTCATCCTCTCTCCAGACTCCTGTGGTTCAGCCTCCCCCACCCCACCCCCACCAGGCCATTTTCCACAGTCACACATGCTCCAGTCACCCACCAGAAAAGCAAACATCCTGACAGGCGATCAATAAGTAATTGTGCCGGCAGCTGGGGCCGGCGCGGGTATGAGGCTGGGGACCCGGAGAGGTAAATAGGACTTTTAGCACCCAGCGCAGGGCTGGGCTGGTGGGCAAAGTGGGGGCTGCTGGAGAGGGGGCTGAGGACTGACAGGGGGGACAGAAATGGCACAGGGCACCTGAGACACTGATAAGTCCCTCACATACACGAGAATAAAGCATTCAAAGCCACTACCACCCTGCCTCAACCTACCCACGTACTCCTCTGCCACCAGTCTGCTCTGTGAAACCACCCAGGTGTCCCCACCTTGTCCTGGCTCTAAACCATCTGCTTTTGGAGGACTCTCCCAGCCTCCTGCCCTAGCAGCCTTTGTGACCTCCCTTTCCAAATGTCGCCTCCTCCACGAAGCCATCTGGAACCTATGCAGTCAGAAATCAACTCTTTCCCACGACACTGAAGCACCTTACACTTATTAGTAGTGACGTTACATAACTGCTGTAGAGCACACCTTGTTCTAAAAATAACTTGAGACAACTGACAGAAAACATTATGCAACAAGATAAAAAGATAAAGCCAGCCAGTGAGGAAAGAATCCCACGAAGTCATGCATAACGACTAAAGGTGAGAGCTTCCTGGGAACCTGAACAAAGAGGCAAATACGCTCAGATCCTCAGCGCCTGGCGCCGCGCCCGTGATGTATGCTTAATCCTGGGTCAAACAGTCACGGGTGCTTCTGTCTCACAGAGCAGCGCCCAGGGGTGTCCTCTGAAAGAATGTATGCAAGAATCTGTGCAGGGGTTGAGGCCCTGTGAGTGAGCAGGCCCGCTGAGCAATGACAGAGTGGAGAGTTCACATACGTCGATGGAAAAGCATTGCTTGGTGTGGCTGCCACACTCCGGCCTGGCAGTTAGACCCGCAGACGACAGGCCATGCTCCCCGGGACCAAGATAGCTTCAGAAGGGTACATCCTTCTAATTGCCTCATCCCTCACCTTTTACATGTGGCTGTCCTGAAAGGTGGGGAAACTGAGGCCTGGAGAGGTTAAGAAGCCTGCCCAAGCTGGCACGGCAGGAGCACAGCACACGGGGCCTAGCCTCCTGGCCTGGCACCCCCAGGGGGCCCCTGTCATTGAGGGGTGCTGACAGGGCTGTGTCTGAGGGGGTCACCAGAACTGCTGAGTGGGCAGTGTGCTCCTGCCTTCCTGGCAGGGCGAATCCCGCTGGTTACTCCTGCAATTGCAGAGAAGTGTTTTATGCATTTTAATCAGCGTTTTATTTTGGATCCTTGCCCCCTGAAGGGCTTCCCACAAGGGCAAGAGTTTAAAAATTGGACCAATAAATACAAAGGGAATAAACATCAAAAGCAGGCAGGTGGGCAGGCAAAGGGAGAGCTGTGCCCGGGGCACAATGGTCAGACCCCACAGCAGCCTGAGCCCTCCTGATCCCAGAGTGGTGAGAGAAGCTGAGCTGTCAGACCCGCTCTGCAAAGGGCTGCCTCCACCATCACACTCTCACTCCTATCCTGGGGCATATATGCCTGGCTAAGTTGCTCCCCACTCTGGCCCCAAGGGGTTCTTCGGCCACTCCTACTCTGCCGTGTGACCTTGGGCAAGGCCTGCCCTCTCTGGTCTATTTCCTCCCGGTACAGTGAGGGGCTGGATTCCAGGCTCCCTGAGGGAGCCCACAACAGAAAATGACTTTCACCAGCTAGAAAGTCAACATTCTCAAACCTGGTTAGAGGAGGAGTGGGGGCTCAGGCCCCAAACTGCAGTTCCACCGGGCCCGGAAGGATCTATCTGAAAGGCTCCCCAGTGGGGCTCAGGATGGGAAAGGGTGGGGACAGAAAGGGGCATCAGATCACTCGTGAGTAGACTTGGGGAGAGCGTGAGGGTCATTCCATCTCCTAAGGCAGCATTCAAAAGAGATCATTTTGTAGCCATTTGACAGATAAGAACTCAGCCTTCCTGAAGGGAATTCATTCGCCCTCAGGCCTAGGCACAAAGTTAGGGGCAGCAGAGCTCTGTTCCCCCTGGTCAGCTTGCCTGCCTGAGAGCTGCCTGGTGTGAAGCGGGAATTCCGGACACACAGGCAGAGCAGGGAGTGGCAGGTCTTTCAGGGCAGTGCTGGGGAAGGCCCCAGGGTTGGGGGGGGGCGCCCTTAGAGAGCTCAGGTAGGCGCCCTGCCCCCCAGGCCCAGCCTGTTCTTCAACTGTGCACGTTGAACACGCTGAGTTTCTTCTCCTGTGCCTGCTGCCATTGTCCGTGCTAGAATCTCACCTAATTTGGGGTGGGCTGCAGCACAGAATGGAAGGTGTTGTCATTTTAGGTTTATGGTATCAATATTTCATGGTGCTTCCACTCAGCACTCTTCAGGGAGCGCAGGGCTCCCCAGAACACACAGGCACAAGGTCCCTGGCATGGAGGTGCCCGCTGCCATGGCTGGGGGCTCGGGGCCTCTGGGTGTCAGCCTGGCTTTGTGACCTGAGCAATCGCGGTGGGCTGTTGCCCCACGTGCAAATGAGGTGGGCATATGCCCCCTCACCTCCTGTCCTGACATCCTACTACGACTGGGTCTGCAGCAGGAGGGAGTGAGGAGGGACGAGGGGCTTGGCAGACCTGAGGGGGCTGAGGGCATCAGAACGTCTGCCTACGGCCCTATCCAGCTCTGCCACCAAGAAATGCGTGGAAGAGCAGGAGAGGAAAGGTGACAGCAATAGAGAAGAAAAGACACACAGAGGGCCATGCAGGAAAGACAGGGAGGAGAAGAGAGAGTCAGAGAACACGGAGGAGAAAGACGGGCACCTGGGACAGTGGGCAGGGAAGGTTGGCCCGGGTCAGGGGAACACGGAGCGAGAGCTTGCCCCACAGGTTCGACTCCCATTTCCTGAGCTCCTGTGCACACGCTGCATGTCCCAAGCCCTGGGCCCGTTACATCTCCTGTCCTGACCACCACCCCATGAGGTGGGTTGGATTACTCAGAAAAGTGAAGGCACTCATGCAGGGTGACCAAAGAACAGAGGCAGATTCCTCGTGGCCTGCCCTGTCCCCAAGTCCCTGCCTGCTTGGGGTCCCTTCTTTGCCTTCAGCTCCAGGACACAGAGCCACTGGATCCATTTCATGAAAGGATGAAGTGTGTTAGTGGGAAGTGTAGTATCGGCTCAGAGGCAGCCGTGGCCATGTGGCCGGGGGAGGGGTGGAGGTGGGGGTGGCATGAGGCTTGGCTACAAAGCCCTTGACAGTCACCCTAGGTCGGGGTCTTTCTCCCCTAGCAATGGCTGGCTGTCCACCACGTGCCCAGAGCTCTCGCATTCAGCTTTCAGAATCCAGCTCAAGAAGGGGTCACCCTCCTGGGAACCCCTCTGATCTCTGCCGTGTCCGGTGTCCGAGGAGCGCCCGCCACTGCTGTGTTCGCTCTCTCCCTTCCTCCCTGTTGGAGCTTCTGCAGCCTCCTCTGTGTCCCCCAGATTGAGAACCCCCAGGGCAGGGCCAGGGCTGACAGAACCTCACCCATCCTCAAAGGGGCAGAGAGAGCCAGTCAAACAACTCCTGAGAACAGCCCCTCCTAGGGCTTTCCTGGAGGAGGAGGTGTCATGAGAGCTCACGCTGAACACAAATACATTTCCACGGGCCAAGAAGGGAGCAGGGGGAAGGCACTTTCGAGGGAGGGAATATGCTAGCAAAGGTGTGCAGGGGTGGAAAGCACCCAGGGACTCCTAATTGCTTCTCTCCTACCCCAAATCCAGATGGTTCCTCCCCGGCTCCTTCTAAAGCCACTCCATTCTAGCCTTCTAGGGCTAATCCCTGCTGAGGTGTGAATGGCTGATAATAGTTTAAGGTGTGAGCAGCTAATGGGGGAAACCCAGTCCCTGGCCAGCCTAATTGGGCAAGGGCTGCCCCCTGGCACAGGGAGTTTGAGTGGACAGGGAACCCTAAGAGAGGAAGGTTCCGGTGCCCAGCCTGGCCTCCGGCAGGAGAAATCCTGTCTGTGCGGTCAGCGGGCGGGCAGCATGGCAGCCTCTGTCTGTCTCCTCCTGGGCTGGTCTGCCCGCCTTGGCCTGTCCTCTCCCTCTCCCTTCTCCTCCTCCTGCAGCTGCCCCCCACAGGGAGAGAAAAATCAACCTGGAAGAAAATTGAGGTCATGTCCTTTGTCGTGTATAATTCTTTATTTTCCTCTTGCTCTTGGTTTTGGCAGAGTTGCTGGGCTCCTGGGGGGTGTGTGTGTGTGTGTGTGTATGTGTGTGTAGGGGGGTGGCCTGTGTGGGTGTGTGTGCCTGCTGTCCCTCCTCCCACCACTCCACATCCTCCCTTGCCCAGTGCCGCCAGCCCCATCTCTTAGGCGCATTTGGAAACTCGAGCCTCTCCCAAAGGTGCTCACCCGGCCTCTCAGCCGCAGCCGAGCTGGAGGGTGCTGACTGGGCACGGGGTGACTGCCTGCCCGTTGGCTAGGCCAGCTGCCTCTGTGTGTGGCCCTGGGCAAGCACCTGCCCCCTGCATGTGAGGGAGGGATGCCTCTGCCCACCCCACAGCCCACCCCCCCGGAGCACAGCTGATCTCAGGAGCTGCTAGCCTTCCGGCCAGCCCACAGCTCCAGGCCGTTTTTAGGATAAATTATGAATTTTAATTGTCAAAGCATCTTAGTGTTTAAAGGTTTCTATGTATAGGCTCTGACCGCCAGGAGTGGCCAGCTTGGTGGGGAGGAGCAGGGGTGGGGCAAGGCCTAGAAGAGCCCTCCTCTGGGTAAGCAAAGGGCATGGGGCTCACGGGTCCCAGGCCTGGGCTCCAATCAGGGCCCACTATGCACCTGCCCTGCCATATGACCTTGGGTGACCCTGGACCACTCTGGGCGCTGCCTGTCTCTTCACAGACTTCTTCTGAGGTGAGAGTCCAGCCCGGAAGCTAGGAGCTGTCCTGGGGGAAGTGGGAGGAAGCCACTGGTTCTAGGAAGCTTCTTAGTTGTCTGTACTGAGGTCACCTGAGCGGACAGCACCCCTACTTGGATTGGAGCTGTCCCAGGATCGAGGAGGGGCAGACAAGCACCCATGTGGTGACCTGATGGCGCTCAAGGAAAACCCAGGTCCCGTACCCCTACATCTCCCTTCACACCTCCTCTCTGAGTCTAAGATACCAACATAGGCTCAAAGGGGCAAGGAGGTGCCCCAGAAAGCCTCTGGCTCCATCCCCCAGCCAGGCCATCTTGGGAGGTGCCTAGCAGATCCCCTCATGCATACTGGTTGCCCCAGTCCTCAGGGCTCCTCTACCTTGGGAACAACTCAGATTGGCCCGTCTCAGGCTTTGGAAGCCTGGAAACCAGCCAGTCCCTACCTGGGAGGGCCATCAGCCTTAAGCTTGAATGAGGAGGAGCTCACAGCCTCAGAGGCCCGCCCAGGGCAGGGAGCAGCTTGCTGAGAGCAACAGTATGGCATTGGAAGGCCAGAGACCTAATAAATATAATGATAATGAGGGCCTCTTGTGTGCCAGGCATTATTCTAAGCACTTGCCGTGTAAAAATCCATTTCTTAGGGTGCCTGGATGGCTCAGCTGGTTGAGTGTCTAACTCTTGGTTTCATCTCAGGTCACGATCTTGCAGTTCGTGAGATCAAGCCCCGTGTCGGGCTCTGTGCTGGCAGTGTGAAGCCTGCTTGGGATTCTCTCTCTCCCTCCCTCTCTCATATTCTCTCTCTCTCTCAAATAAACTAAAAAAATAATTCATTTCTGCCACCACAACTTGTTGAAGTAGGCCATGTTATTATCCCCATTTTGCAGATGGGAAAACCAGAAGCAAAAACAGGTTCTATAACTTGCTCAAGGTCAAACAGCTAGCATAATATGAACTCAAACGTGAACTTGGTTCAATTTTCACAGCAATCTTATTAGGCTGACATTATTATCCCCATTTTACAGATCAGAAAACTGAGACACAGAGAGGTGATGCCGTTTGCCACAAATTACGCAGCAACAGATGGCAGAGCTGGGATTAGGACTGAGGCAGTTGGACCCAAGGCTGTCCTGACCAGGCTTGCATACTGCCTTTCCCAGATTCAGGTTCAAGGGCCTACTGAGCGGTATGATTGTGGGCAAATGGCTTTATATCTCAGGGCTCCAAACTCCTTATTCAGAAAAGGGGACGGCAGACTTCACACCGCCCTCTCAAGGCTGGAGGCAGAGAATTCAAAGAGAGGGAAGGAAAGAGACATTTATATCGAACCCATATACTGAGTGCTTTGCGGAATGACCCCGCCAACCCTCACCACATACCCTGTGAGGGAGGAACCATTAACCCCACTTCACTGATGAGGAAACTGAGCCTCCAAGCCACTAGTTCACCTGCCCGAGGTTACTGAACTTGTCTGCCTCTACAGGCATGGTAACCCCAGAGACCACCACACAGGTGAGGGGAATTTGGCCCAAGAACTTGAGGGATTTGTCCTAGGTCCCACAGCATCTCAGGGCTAAGGCCTACGAAGAATCCCAGCCTCCTGACTACAGCATCTCTCCCCAACGTAATGCCAGACAGGATACCACAATGGGGCTAGATCAGGGATAAGTGAAGGTTTGAGTTATTTCTGCCTCAAGAAGGGGAAAAGATTTAAAAACAACCCCCAATACATCCAAACTGAGGCCCAGTGAATTTTTTTTTTTTATAACATGGACAGTTTTATAAATAAAACCGCTTGCCATTCTATCAACACTGACTACTCAAAGCCCTCTCTGCTCAAGTGAGTCTTGTCCAACCCCTTGCCAAAACCCATTTCCCCAACCTGGTACACGGAAGGAAGTCAGAATCAAGGGGTGGGGCGCCCCTCTGGTCAGACACACACAGGTTCCATGTTCTGCTCAGGCACGACTGCTGCCATCACACAGCTGCCTGTTCGTGAGAAGCCCACGCGTGGGGAGAGGCATCTCTGCAAATCTCTAAGGGGAAGGCAGAGGGTGCAAAGAGTCCAGTGCAAGCCAAGAGGGTGGAGTCAAAACCCACGGGCAGAGTCCTAGGGGAGGCCCATTCAGCTCCGTGTGAGGTATCGAACGGAAGACCAGATGGCTCAGGATAGAAGATCTGCCTTGGGAGTAGTGAGTGAGTAGCCTGCCATCAGAGGTATGCAAGCAGAGCATTATGGATCAGGGACACTGCAGGAAAACCCCTCTGCCAGCTAGGATCCACACCTCAGCAGCCCCTCTTAGCTCTGAGATACCCCCATCTCGCACCTAAGTAAAGGGACATGAGATGGCCAGTCCCTCCCAACTGCATCTCCAGCCCTGTGCTGGGCCGGGCAGAGGAAGCATGCTGGCCAGGGCCCCACTCCCTCTCAGAGACATGAGCAGGTTCTCTGGAGGGGGAAGCAGAGGAGGTGGCAGAGAGAGATTAATTCCCTGAAATGGGAAAAAATAGAAAAACACACACACACCACACACCCTAATAACATGTAATAAGAGGTTGGAGACAAGGAACAATGGCCTGGTAATGTCACCCTGGCGGCAATCAATTTGGGTGTCACATGAAATAGGCATAATTATTCCGCCAGCCCCATTGCTCGTTTCTAACCAGCTCCAGGGGCCCAGGTCTGGGCGGGGAAAGCGGCCTGGAATCAATCGTTGGTGCACCAGGCTGGCAGAGGGAGCAGCCTCAAATTACCTTGCCAGCACCAAGCTTCTCAGCCTCTGTGGGTACGCAGAGGGCCTCCTGGGGGGACCTTGCTAACATCCAGGAACGACCTTGCTCAGCCACCCTTCATTCATGCAATGGGCAAGAGCAATCAGGGAGGACTCCCCGAGGAGGTGAGAATGAAGAAGAACAAATATACGTTTGTTCCATCCAGTATTCATTCCCCAGGTCACCAATCTCTTATTAAGCACTCACCAATGCCATTATTAAAATGGACTGTGCATTATTAAAATAATGAAGCACGGGCTCTCCCCCTCTCCAAAGCTAGGATCACCCCGTGCCCATCCTGGGGGTGAACACAGAACCACGGGGGTTCCTTTGGCTTAACTGTGCAGAACTTAATCTCTCCTTGCTCCCTCCTCCTTCATCGCCACTTCCCTGGGGAGTGCTCCTGACTGCTCCTGCCCCTCCCTGAGCTCAGGGCTTGTACAGACAGCACCCCACAACTGGAGATGCTGACGTACAAAAGGGACAATCGCTTCCTAAGCATCTGTTACAGGCTGGCTGCTGCCCTCTCAACCCCCCATTTCATACACCAGAAACCTTGAATTCCAGAAATGCAAACCAAGGCCACAATGTAACACCATTTTACACTCAATCAATTGGTAAAAACCGAGAGGGCTGACCATACTGAGTACTGGCAGGGGTGGGGAGCAGTGGCGACACTCCTCTCCTGCTGGGGGGGAAGCATAAATGGTACAACCAACTTGGAAAACACTTTGGCACATTTTCTAGTAAAGCTGAATATGAACATGCCCTATGGCCCAGCAATTCTGCTCCTAGCTGTGTGCCCCAAGACACTCTGCACGCTGCCTCAGGAGACAGGACAAGAAGGTTCACGGCAGTATTGTTTGTAAGAACAAAAAGGGAAACAACCCACAGGCCCATCAATAAAAGAATGATAAATACACTGTGTTATGTTCAAACCACATAACATTATGCATCCGTGGAAATAAATGAACTACATTACCATTACCCGCAACAATATAGAGGAAGCTTTACAAATACGATGTTGAAGAAAAAAAGCAAATTCTAGAGGGCTGCAAACAGTTTCAGGTTCTTTTTACAAAGTTCAAAAGTAATACAAACGGAACAATGTCTATCTATTAAAATGCATGATTTTTAAAAAGGCAAGGCAATGCTAAACAGACCGTTAGGATAGTGGCTGCCTCAGAGAAAGAGGCCAGGAATAAAGTGAGGAGAAGCACATGGAAGATGTACATCATTATTAAAGTGCTGCTGTTCAGGTTGGGGAGTAGGGCTGCCATGTTTGTTCTATTATCATTATCACTAACGCTACGCACGTTAACTAGTCACCAGGCCATGCCCAGACCAACGAGCCCTGAGCCCCAGGGGTCAGAAGGAAGGCATTCTAGACAGCTTTGTGGGCTGGGGGCTTTGGGAAAGTCATGCCACCTCTCTGGCTCTCAGTTTTCTCAGCTATAAAATCAAATCTTTGCACCAGTTACAGGGAAAAGATTGTGAACAAATCACTGATCTAAACTATGAGTAGTGAGCATTTCTGGAGAGTTTACTGTATACTAGGCATTGTTCTAACCACTTGGCATGTTAGCATACTTAATCCTCCTGCCGGTCCTAAAGGTAAATACCCTTGCTATCCTCACTTTGTGGCTAAGGAGACTGAAGCCCAGTGAGATTAAGTAACTAGGCAGAGGTGGAGCTGAGATCTGAACCCAGGGATCTGGCCCCAGGGTCCACACTCAACAAGTTCACTATAAAGTAACATCAAAGGAACCGAGCAAACATGAAGATGAGATTGTTGGGCAGCAGAGCTCTACTGGGCCCACAGCACCCAAGGACGTTCATCCATCCATCCATCCATCCATCCATCCATCCATCCAATGCATAAACAGAGGTCAGTATCAAGAATGCCTCAAATGCTTTTGGAAATGAACCTGCCTTACCACACTCTTTCTACAAAGAACCGTCCCCAGTTCTGGAATCCTCTGTTTTCTGTGTCTCTGTAAAGTCTGCTACCACCTCAGGACCTACTCAGTCTCTCTCCTTCTGGTGGACCCCTGACTACCTCAGCCCCCACAAACAAATCCCATCCTTCTCTGAGTGCCTGTGTGTGCTAAGTACCCCACCTGGGGCACCCTTGATGTCACCTAGCTCTGTCCATCCATACAGGCTGAGGACACTGTGTCCCCCCTCCAGGCAGTCCTTGCCACCAGTCAATAGCTGCTCCCCGGTGCCTCCCAGTGTTTTCCCTATCCCAGGGGCAATCAGGGGAGCCCAGGGCATGGGGACAAGATGGCCCAGGGTGTTCAAGGCAATCCAAGGGAGCCATAAGAGGGCCTAGTCCAGAGCTAAACAGCTCAGCCAGGATGTGTAAAATAAACACATGAATTAATTTGGCTGGTATAGTATTAGGTGCAAACCAATGCACCTAATGGTTCTTCACTGTGGGTGCCTGGAGGAGGGGGATCAGTAACTTAGAGATGCTGAGGTACAAGGAGGCTCCCTCGAGGAGGGGCCAGGAGAAGAAGAGAGGAGGGCCTCTGGGTGGGGATGCCTGACCAAGACAGCAAGACAGGTCATAGGGGGGTGTATAGAGGAACTGGTGGGCAGGGAACAGAGAGCCATCAATGGGTAACCACTGGGAAGGCGGGGGGGTGGGGTGGGTGGGGAGGAACCCAGTGGCCGGGAGGTGCCATCTTTCCATAGAGTGCCGCACAGAGGACAACTAGACCAGGAGACCCTGGCTAGCAAGGCGAGGCTCTGACTGGTCACCATCATCTACTGCCTCCCCTCCCTGGCCTTTCACTGGCCCCACAGGACTATATGACACACTGCCTCACGCCTCCACGGGACCCGGTGTAAATCACTGCGCTGCTTCACTTCTCCACAGGAACGTACCCTCAGCCCCAGTCGTGATCCTCCAGCCATTTGCTTTGGTGGCACCTGGAGAGGAGCACCAGATGAGCCATCACCGGTACCAGGGATCCCATCTGGCTTTATGAGAACAATGACCTCCCCCCGCCCCGCCCCGCCACAGGAGGTTTCGGGTCATTTGGGATTTGGGTTTCGTTGGTGTCCCTCTGGAATGCTGAGTTTTAGGAAACAA
Organism: Acinonyx jubatus; assembly: GCF_027475565.1. Lineage (NCBI taxonomy): Eukaryota > Metazoa > Chordata > Mammalia > Carnivora > Felidae > Acinonyx > Acinonyx jubatus. The sequence goes on from NC_069386.1 coordinate 29,868,795, forward strand.
TATCTAGTAAAGGGAAAAAACGGGTGCTCAGAGGCAGGGGATAGAGCATCTGACTACTAGGATCAAAGAGGACTACTGCCAGGGGCAGAGCAGTCTCTCCCTGGTCAACACAGGGGCCCTCAGCCCACAGGCCAAGATTCCTGGGTTTTGAGCACACACCCATCCCCCCAAATCTGGCCCCAGGGATTGAAGACCTACTCTAACTCAAGGCCCTGGAGGCACTGCAGCCTTGACCAAGGCCCATCTCATACTTCATTGGCAGGGGGTAGGGGAGGAGACAGAGACAAAGAGCGCATCATAGGGGGGGCTACCCTCACCTTTGCTAAGCCCCCCTCCAATAGGGGCATAGGGGTGCTGCCCGGAGTCCCTATCTGGGTTCCGGGGAGTTCCTGGTCTCTCCCTTCTGGAACCTCATTCCCTCTCTCCTGCCTCAGGCAGTGGGGAGAAAGCAGGCAAGCTGTCCTGGCAGACCAGGTCCCACATAAGGACAAAGGGTCTGGAAACCACTGACCCTCTCTTCCCTCACCGGCATTCCTCCCTGGATGTGGGGAAGCCCCAGGCGCTTTGCCGCCTGGGTGCCCCAGCTCATTGCTCCCTGGGCATGGGAGGCACCGATGCCGGAGCTGTTGCCATAATGGCCAGCAGGGCTGAGCCCAGAGCCACGGGCCAGGCTGGGCTGAGCACCCTCTGGCCGCCCAGGCCACGCAGGGGAGGGCCGGATGGTGGTCTGGGCTGGCAGGGAAGGGGCTGGCCCAGATGGCACTGCCCCCCACCTCAGGGCGTCCTGCACAGCACTCCCACCCGCCCCTTCTCCCCCACCAGATTCAGGACCAGGAGAACAAAGGGGGATGCCTCCAGCACAACCAGGGACCGATGGCTCTGGGCTGGGATCCCAGGCAGGAACAGGAAGGGGACTGTCCACTGGGCCTGACCCCACCCCTCCTCAAAGTGGAAGCCACCTGGAGGGACACATCTTCTGTGGGTGCCTTGGCGACCTCACAGAGAGTGGGGAGGCAGAACAGGACACTCCCTCCTCACCTCCCTTTTCTCAGCTGGTTCCCACCTCCCACCGGCTGCCTCAGAATGAAAAGTGGGGCAGGAGGAGGTGAGAAACCGGGGCTGAAGACAGACAAAGGGAGGCCCCTAAAGGGTTCCTGGGTCCTCCACAATCCCAACTCCCTCTCCTGCACTCTTCCTACCCCCCATTTCACCTCCCCCCCCCCCTCCTTGGGAACGAGCTGGAAGGGGGTTGCTCCTGATCAGGGGACGGAGCTGGTGCCCAGGCTGGAGCCCGTGGAGAAAACTGGTCCCTCGCCTGCATCTCCCAGCTAGCCAGTGCCCAGCGCTGGCTAGGGGTACCAGCGGCGGGGGGGGGGGGGGTACCTGGGATCTAAGGAGAGGGGCAGCCACCCCGCTGAGCAAGGGGCTTACCCTCCAGGATGAATGGTGCTCAGAAGGGGAAGGGGGACGCTGGACAAGCCGGACTAGGAACCTGGCAGGGCCCCTCCACAGCTCTGGGATCCCAGCTAGGCAACAAGGAATTTGTTGGGGTGGGAGAAAAGGGAAAGGAAGAGTCTCCATTTCTGAGGCTTGAGGAGGGTCAGATCTGTGACCCCAAAGAGGAATCTGGGTGGCGCTGGGGTGCCCCGCGGCCCCAGGAGGGCGCAACTGGGCCAACGGCGGCCCGCACGGGAGCGTGCCGCGGGGCTGCCCGCTCGGGGCTGGGCCGCGGCTGCCGGGCTCACCTGCATCTCGGGCGCACCGTCCGTCCGCTCGGCTCGGTCACCAATCGCATGTCTCCCCCGCCGGGCTTCAGCCCCTGCCCAGCCCCCTCCTCCGTCTCCTCCTCCTCGTCCGACACCTCCGCCCGGCCGTCCACGCGCCCTCCCGGGGCTGTCTGTCCGTCTGTCTGCCCCAAGCGGGCGGGAGCCGAGCCGGAGCCGGGGCAAGGGCGAGGGAGTGGGGAGGCGGGAGGCCGCGGCCCCGGCGGGCGGAGGGGCGGGCGCGCTCAGGACGCGCGACGCGGATTCGGAGAGCCTGGTTCTGCGCCCCGGGCCGGCCTGGAGCCGCCGCCGCCGCCTCTGCCGCTGGGGCCGGGGTCGAGGCCGGGCGCGCTCCGCAGCGGGGCCGGGGCCAGGGCTGAGGCCGGCAGGCAGCGGCCGCGCATGCTGCTCGGAGCCCCGCGCCGGGAGAGGGGCCGGAGCCGCGCGGGTGGGGACTCCGCGCGCTCCGGGGCTGGGGCCGGGACCCGCCGCCGCTGCCGCCTGCGCTGTCGCCGGCCGCCCGCTCCGGCTCCCGCACCGGCTCCCGCCCGGGCTCCGCTCTCTGCCGCGGCGCGGGGAGGGAGCGTGAGGAGCGAGGAGCGAGCCGGGGAGGGAGGAGGGACCGAGGGAGGGAGGGAGCAAGCGAGCGGCGGGAGCCGGGCGGGGGAGGAGAAGGCGCGGCCGCAAAACCAAGGAGGGGGGAGGTGGGGTGGGGGGCCAGTGTTCTTTCAGCAGAGGGGGCGGAGAGCGAGGAGCGCCCCAACCACTGCCCTGCACGGATGGGGCAACGAAACTGGCAGTGGGGACGCACGCGAGGGGCGCGCCAGGCTCGCGCCTCAGCCCGCGCCCCGGAGCACGAGCCCCGCACCGGCCGCGCCCCTCCGAGTCCCGGGCCAGCCCGACCCAGGGGAGTCCGGGCTACGGTCCTCCTGAGTATGTGCACGCACCCTCTTGTGTGGCCACATACGTGTGCATGTGAGCACGTGAGTGTGTTCACACGTGTTAACCAGGGTCACTGCACACTGCCGTGTGGACGGACACAAGCACGTGAACGGGCAAGGCTCCCCACCCAGCCAGGGTTGTTTGGAGGACGGCGTGGGAAGGGTCAGGCCCGGAGCCTCTGTCCTGCCCCTCTTCTCCAAATGTTCGCGAATCTCTATAGGGTCCACATCCTGGCGGCCTGGGGGCCAGGCAGGTAGAGAAGGAAGCTCCGCTGGAAGGCGAGGAAGGCGCGCCAGCTCCGCTGCTTTGCCCCTAGAGGGGTCTTGCCCCGCCCTTTGCAGCCCGGGTCCCCGCCCAACCTGGCTTCTTGTCCAGCAGAGGGCAGCAGGCTGCTATGGCCGGCTCTGGCCACCCGCACTGCATCCAGAGACCAGCAGAGGGCAGCGCAGAGCCTCAGTCTGGGCCCGCTGTCTCTCCGATCCCAAAGATCCAGGGGATTCTGGGCTGGGGCCACAGACTTAGATGGGCTCAGAGAATGGGACCTCTCCTCAGAGATCCAGATCCTTCTTGATCAGCATATCCAAAGAGAATCAACTGGAGGTGGTGTCTTAGCAGTCTGCAGAATTAACTACCACCCTTAGGAACTCGCCAGCTTCCACGTCCCTTCCACCTCCTTGAAAGCCATTTGTCCTTTCGCACTAAGCTAGTTTGATTAGAATAAGCATCCATGCTGACACCACCAGGCACATTCGACCCTTCTTCACTGTTTCTTCACAGCCCATTAGCGCATTAGTGCCCCTGACGCTGTGTACCCCACAGGGGTAGGGGTTCCGGCACGTCAAGAAGGAAGTTGAGTCTGGGGAGACAGAGGCTGACCCAAGGCCTCTCAGTCTCTCAGAGAAACCACAGGATCCTGCTCCCAGTGCCCCCGCCCCCAGCAGAGCCTGCCCGACATTCAACAGGTACTGGCTGGCACTGAGGGGCTAGGAGTCTCCCCTTACTCCCAACACCATCTTGTATCTCCACTGTTCAGCCTCACACACACAGCCCAAAGAGTTGCACAAACCTGTCCCAGCTAAACAGATTCTGGGTACTTCTCAGTCCCACTGCCACACCACTGTCTGGACAGTCCTGCCTGAAAAACCATCCCCTGTCTTCCGTACCATGTCCATCCTCATCCTAGGCCTAGCTGGAGCAGGTGCGGATGCTGTGGCGCGCACTCCACATTCATCCTCCAACAACCCTCCAAGGAGGCGCTGTTGTTCCCTGGTGACAGAGAGAAGGAACCCCAGGCTCAGAGAGATTACAGGACCTGCCCGCGGTCACACAGCTAGTAAAGCCTAGAATGGGAATTCGAGTCGCCTTCCAGAACTAAGTAAACCAGTAGGGGGCAGGCTTGGCAGAAGGACTTACAGGTGGGCGGGGAAGAGGGGAGGCGGCACAGGTGTCCTGTCCCTTCAAGAGCCCAGCGCAGGCGGCTCCCTGCCCCTCAACTCTCAGCTGCCTGGACCCCCTTCCCAGGCTCCTTGGCTCCCCCACCCCGGCTGCTGGTGAGTTACCCGTGAGCTCCCGCCCTCCCGCGCCGCCTCCTCCCACCAGCCCGACAGGAATAGACGCTCTCTAGCTCCTGCGTAAAGGCTCCGCCAGGCGCCCGGCGGGCGCGCAGACCCGCTGGGGGGCGGGGGCGGGGGCGGGGGCTATTCCTGGTGCGGCGACTGACGCAGGCCCAGCGCGGCCACGGCATCTCCGCCCCCGACTCACCTGCTCCCCGCCTCAGTGATCTCGGAGGAGGAATGGGGGAGAGCCCACTGCCCCCACCCCCAAACCCCAGATACTGGCTAAGGAAGTCAGCGTCCGGGGACGGGGTCTTCTGGGGCCCACAATTATCCCTTTGAGCCTTGAGGCAGCAGGAGTGACCAGAGAGCTGCGTCTGGAAGGAACTGCCCCACAGCCTTAGTTCTCCATAATACACAGTATCCAGGCCATTCCCCCTTCCAGTCTCTCCAAGAGAAGTGACCCCTGGCAGCACTCGTTTTATTTCATCAATGGAAACAATGGGGTGGGGGAGGATTTAGGGGAAGAACTTGGAGAAAAGGCCTTTTTGAGGGTCCAGCATGGGCCTGGTGAGGGTGCTGGCCCCTGGCCTTGTCACTCAAAGATCCCATAAAAGGGTGAGGAGGTCTGTCACTGGGTCCTCACCCAGTCAGAGGTCTCTGCATGAGCTGTCGGAGTAACTCCTACTGAGATCCCTCTCAGGGATCTCAGGGCTATGGAGAACGTGACACACTGCAGTGGCCTGGTCCAAGGCTTCACTGACACAACCAGGGGATTATACCCTGGAGCTACAGCTGAAGAATGTTCACCCACACTTTCAGGCCCTAGTCCTTGCTGGTTCACACCTGCCTGGTGAGCCCTCTGCCTGGATTCCACCTGTGTTTCAAGACCAGACTAAGACCATTCTCTTCTGTTCTGTCTCCCCTCCCCAAACTGAAATGGCCTTAGAAGCAAGGCCCTAGTGTCCTTCCTCTCTGTCCTCACAATCGGAGCTCCCAAGAGCAGGCCTGAAACTACCTGTCTCACAACTACTGGGTGGGCACAGAGCAGATCCCGGCTTCAGGGTGAAAACTCAGCAGGTCCCAATAAAGCAGGAGCTGCTGGCTGGGAGAAGCAGCCAGCCTGCAGTAGCCTGAGTGCTAAGAGCAAAGCAGAGAAACTAGAATGGGTTTGCCAGGGGACTCTGGAGGAGGGGACAGCACCCTCTAACATTTACTCAGCTCCTACTGTAAGCCAGGCTCTGAGCTATACTTTATATACTTCTCACTTCAAGATCGGTACTGCCATCCCTATTGTACAGATGAAAAACCGAGGCTCTGGGAGGGCTGGTATCTTGCCCCAGTTCACTTCGTAAGAGGTAGAGCTGGGCCTCGAAGCTCAGCATGTGTCTGATGTCACAGCGCAAGCTCTGCTCTCCCCCACTCTGGGAGGCTGAGGATGCAGGAGGAAGGGCCAGTTCCCCAGGGCCCAGGAAGGAACGGGTGGCACACACAGGCCTGCCTGTATGCCTGCTCTGTGCTGGTGCTGCCTGCTTGTATCCCAGCAGCTCGCGGGGTTTTACGATGATGATTATTTCTGAAGCCACTTGAAATTAATGACAGCTCTAAAATGGCTGGGACAGTGGAGTCATTGCTGAGACCTCTAATTAGCAAGAAAAACGGAGACCAGGAGCCAGGGAGGCGGGCGGGGGCTGGGCAGGCAGCACAGGGCATGGAGCAGGGTTGGGAGCAGGATAGAGCCAGGATCCAGCAGGAGGTCCCTGTGGAGCCACTGGACCCCATGTCCCACTTAATGCCACAGATTTGATGCTAAGCACTCTTAATAACTTGCTGTGTGACCTTGAGGGGCCACTGCCCCTTCCTGGGTGAAAGCTTTCCCAGCTGGGTAATGAGGGGTTAGCAGGGGTGGGGTGGTGGTGTCTCTGGGCTCAGGGCTCTGTGGCCCCACCTAGACAGTGGGGTGAATGGGATGTGGCCTTGAGAGGGAGCTCCTTGAAGGACTCTGAGTTCCTAGAAGGCTGAATCCCAGGAGCTGGGGGTACTGTAGCCGTCCGGGAGCCATAGCGGGAGCCCCATACTCCCCTCTGGCAATGGCAGCCCTCTATGCTGGGGTTGCTGAGGCCGCAGGTATAATGAAGCCCTAAAGACTCAGGCTGGAGTGAAGTGGATCAGGAAGTGGCAGAAAATCCATAGGTCAGAGCCCTGCGCTGGTGCAGCTGCGGAAGCGGGTGGGAGACGGGGGGCCTGTGGGAGGGCTGGCAGGAAAGTCCCCCTAGGAGGTGGGCCTGGAGCTGTGGCCAGGTTTATGACCTCCTTGCCCCCTCTTAAGCCCCTCCCCAAGCCAGAAGGGACTCAGGGATGCCAGGGTCGCACTTAGGCATGTTATAGAGGGTCAGGCCCAGGAACCTCCAAGTAAAAGGACGCTCGTCCCAGTGCATCCCAGCTCCTGTCTTCTGGGTCCTGCATGGGGTAGCTGACTACAGGGAAGGGCACTGGGGCCCAGCTGGAGGGGACTCTGCACAGTGGCTGGCTCCATTGGATGTGGACATGTGCTAATCGACATGGAGGGATACCCACTGTGGCCAAGGCTGAGGCCAAGACTCCAAGGGCAGAGGTGTAGAAAGCCCTCCATCACTTCCTTAGGGTACCCTCTTCCGTGGCAGCCCCCAACTCAGGCACGTCTTACCACTGACAGCTTTCTCAGGCTCCCAACTCATTTCCTCCAACCTTTCCCCTCTTCCCTTTCCATTCAGGGCTCTGTGTGGCCCCTTCCTTCCAGAAGCCTACTCTGAGCACCTCAGTCTCCTGCTCTGTATCCTTGAGTACCTCTCTGGGTCTCAGTTTCCTCCTTTGGAAGATGGAATATCAGTAGAACTCATCTCATGGGGGATGGTGTGAGGATCTCATATATATCCAGTACTTGATGCTGGGCCTGGCACACAGTAGGTGCTTGATAAATGTAGGCACGCAGTAGGTGCTTGATAAATGGTTATTACACTGTCATGGCTGCTGTCTGCTCCTTGACCCTGCAGCCCCTCCTCTGTAAAGACAGGGGTCCACCCTAAGGTTCCTTTCAGCATTCTCACTAGGAGAGGCCTCAACCAAGTTCGTCCTCTGAGAATCAGGAACACCCTGAAGGCAGGGATTGATCTTGTGTCTCCTCCAATTTCTGCAGAGAGCCCAGAGCCCTGATTCCAGAGGGGCTGATGTGTGCAAATTAAACTCCACTAAAATCCACTAATCAGGAAGGACCAATGGTTCTCCTGCAGAAGGAGGCCAGGGCATGGGAGCAGGGGCACACGAGTCCTCAATTCTCACTTCCCCTCATCTCGGGGCCTTGGTCACCCATGCCTCCACTGGAAATGTTCTAGCACCCATGACATTCACTTATCTAGCAGCAATATAGGCACTAGCCCCCACTGCTTGGAATCGCCCTGAGAACTGGGGGAAACCAAAAGGCTCCCGGGAGACCCAAGGCAGAAGCCCTGTAAGGAGCTAAGGTCTGGGGATCGGCCCTCACTCAGCCTGGCCAAGGGGCCCTGCTGGGCTGGGTGCCCGCTTGCTGCACCCATAATAGCTGAGAAGCAGGAAATTCGTCTGGGGCCGTGAAGGGGCTCATCAGCCCTGCTGACCCGAAGTCCCTCCAGGGGAATACCTGGTGTTCCTGACCTTGCAGTTCGCTCTCCTTAAAACCCAGGGAAATGTGCACTCCACTAGAAAACTAAAACAAAAAAACCCAAACCACGAAGACACCCAAATGATGAAATTGAGAGCAAAAACAAAACCAACAAACAAAAAACACAAAAAGCAGTTTATAAAAAGGGACCACCCCCTGGCTCCTTGGGCTTGGCAGAGCAGCCTCTCCTGAGAGCCTGGGCTCGGCTGTCCCCACGGATCATGTCAGGGGGGCACTTGAGCTAATGTGTGCAAACAGGCAGCACTATTAGCAAATCCATTCATTAAGTGACTGTCTTGAGTTCTGTTGTGCAGCAGACTTGTTTATTAAGTCGGAACCTGTTATTAACTTAAGCCAAAGGCAGCGGTGGTGGCTCGGGTGTCTAGCCTTAGAGCCTTGAGTTCCAGCTCTGGCTCTAACTACTGTGTGACCCTGGGAAAGTCACTGTACCTCTCTGAGCCTCAGTCGCCCTGTGATAGGCAGCCCCTAAGATGACTCCCAATGGTCCCTACCTTCTGGCATTTCCCCCACCTTATGCAATCCCCTCCCCTTGAGTGTGGGCTGGACTAATTGAGTTACTTCTTTTAAAAAAAATTTTTTTTTAATGTTTATTTTTGAGAGACAGAGAGTGTGTGAGTGGGAGAGGGGCAGAGAGAGAGGGAGACACAGAATCCGAAGCAGGCTCCAGGCTCTGAGATGTCAGCACAGAGCCCGACGTGGGGCTCGAACTCACAAACTGTGAGATCATGAACTGAGCAGAAGTCGGACGCTTAACCGACTGAGCATCCAGGTGCTCCTGGACTAACTGAGTTACTTCTAATGAAGAGAATAGGGATGGCATATCACTTCTGAGATTAGGTTACAAAAAGACTGGCTTTCGTCTTGGGTACCCTCTCTCCATCACTTGCTTGTTCGTGATGACAGATCCCAGGTGCCAAGTATTATTAGCTGCCCTGTTGAGAAGCCCACATGGAAGGGAACTGGTGTCTCTAACCAGCACCCCATGATGCCCTGAGAACCGCCAATACCCACATGAGCAAGCGTGGAAGCAGACCCTGCCCAAGTCGAGTCCTGAGATGACTGACACTCTAACAGCTGGAATGCAGTCTTGTGAGAGCCCTTGAGCCAGAGGCCCCCAGCTAAGCCTCACCTGGATCCCTGACCCACAGAAACTGTAAAATAATACAGATTTGTTGTTTAAAGCCATTAAGTTTTGGGGTGATTTGTTATGAGGCAATAGATAACTAATACATACTCCATGCGTGAGATGGGCAAAAAATTTCTTTCTCCCAACGTGGCTGGGGGCATTGAGATAATTCAGGCAAAGTGCGTCCTGCCGGTCAAGTTGAGAAGCGGCACGCAACTTAGTGGTTATCAAGAGAAGTTGAAAAGATGCCCACTGTATGGTATATACCCTGGAGAAACATTCACAAGACAAGTACAGGGATTTTCACAAATGTGCAGAATGTACTAGTGAGAAACTAGAAGCACCCTAAATGCCCACCACTAGGAGAAAACATGAACAAAATGCCATGTAACCCCACACTGGAATACTACACAGCACCGAGACGGACAAGCTGGAGCTACACGCGCCAGCGTGGGGATCTCGCAAACACAATGCCAAGAAAAAAAAACCCAAAGATATGTACAAGATGGTACTGTTCATACAGGGTTTAAAAACAAGCCCCAAACCCTATAAACTGTGTGTGGACACTACATATATAGGCAAAGTCTAAAAACATGCATATGTTCAATACCAACTCCAGGGGAGTGCTCCCTCTGGAGAGAGAAGAAGGGAAGAGGTAGAGACATGCCTATCCCGAACCCCACACTCTGAGGCACTCAACTTGAGTGGACACGGTGGTTCTAAGCAACACATTTAATCCCCTTAACAGTCCCATGGGTCTATTCACTATTATTCCTTCTTACAGTGGAGGGTCTCTGGGGAGACATTCTTGGGTTTTCAAGTCCAGTGGGAGGCCAGGGCTCGGTTCCTCACTCTGCCATCAACTTGGGGGAGGCCACATCACCTCCCTGGCCTCGATCTATTCTTCTGTAGCATGGGAGAGATTCGTAGGTACAGACTGAGGTGCTGGGAGTCTTGATTGGTCAATCTGGAATATTTTCAGGGCTCTCGTGAGCCAAGCTTGGGGCCCGCTACATGGCAGAGGAGACTAAAAAACAAGCAGGTGTGGACAAGAGAAGGTGTGTCTAAGAAGATTCGATTCAACACATTTCAGTTCGATTCACAGACAATGGCTGACATTAAGGAATATTGCTTGAGCACCTATGACATGGTTGGCCTTGTATTAGGTACTTTTATAAATTATCTCACGTTAAGCCTCAACCACAACCCAGCAAAGTAGGAACCGTTATTATCTCCATATGCCCCCTTCCACATCCAATATGGCCAGTGAGGAAACAGGACCAGTAACTTCCCCAGGTCAGCAACAGAGCTGAGATGGTCAGAATTTGCCCTCCCTCCATCTTCACCTGCCCTCTGTTTGGTGCTGGGGGCTAGATGGAGGGCCCAGGCTTTTCTGTCCTTTGGGGGATTCCAACCCAGCCCAGGAGGACCTGGAGGAGATTCAAGGACAGGGAGATGTGTGGTGGGTGCAACCAAGACAGGTTTCCTGGAGGGGAGGGCGTGGGCATTTCAGTGGGCCCACTGGTGGTGAGGGAGGTGGGGGATCCATCCATCCCTTTACCCATCCATTCACTCCTACACTCAATAAACATTTGATACAGCATTCTCTGTGCCCCAAAGAGCCCATGGTCTAGTGTGCAAGACTTAATGTAGTGTGATCCAGGTGGAGATGAGGAGAGTGTGAGGAGATGCACAGAGGAGGCAGGACAGATAACCAGCAGGTGGTGATGGCTGAGCTGAAATCCAAAGGCTAAGTAGGAGTCGACCAGCTCTATGGAGAGTCGGGGACAGTGTCTGAGCAGTCTGGCAGTGTCTGGCAGGTGCAAAACCCTGACCCTGGGATGGTGGGGACAGACAGCTGGCTCTTAAGAAGGCCAGCACCGGCCAAGCCAGTTCTAGTTCAACTGAGAGGGGGTGCGGAGCTGAGGCTACCACAATCTGTCTCCCAGGTATGGTGTCTTTCTGCTGCATTCTCCAACCAGCTGGGTCCCTCTGCCAGCTCAGCCCTGTCGGGCAGGCTGGGCCCCTCTCCAGAGGGACTAAGAGCAGGGGAGTTCGAACCATCACAGTGCATGTAATTATGTGCAAAAATGAAGGTGAGCTCCTTAATAATTGATGGTGGGAGAGAGTAAATATCGGCAGAGGCACCCGGCTGCATCGCCCCGTCCCGTCTGGCTGGGACCCAGGGCGGCCGCCTGGCCACTAATATGCCCATAAATTATTGAAGTTATAAAAGAGAAAGCAGGTGTCATGTCGCACCCATAAACAGCTTGTTAGCTAAGACTAACAAAGAGGCGGCTGGCCGCCAAGCATTGCATGGGCTCCCCAACACCCCTTCTGATTGTAGAGGGAGGTGGATGAGGGTGGGTATGGAGAGAGCCTGAGAGACTGGCTGGCCCTGCTCCCCACCCCCTCCCTCATCCTGACCCACTGGGGAGTCAGGCGGTACTGAGGAGGTCCACAGCCACGAAGAGCCAGAAACGGACCAGGAGCGCTCCATCACTGCAGCATGCAAGCGGAGGCTGGCCGGACCTGCCGTGGAGGACGTTATGGGAGGCTGAAGAGCCCTGAGGGCCCGCCCAGCCTGATGGGCTGAGGCCAGTGCTGGCAAGAACTGGATGCCAGGGCCAGATCCACATGGCACACAGCCCAGGGAAGTCACTTGCTAGCTTGTGACCTTAGGCAAGTCACCTACCCTCTCTGAGCCACTTTGCGTTCACACCATCCTGGGACAGTCAAGCCTACCCTGGAGAACTAGGAGCAGGGTGCTAGGAGAATTTGTATGTGACACTCTGGGTGCAGAGGGCGCTGCCTCGTCATCCCAATCTTGCGGGAGCTCCTAACGAGGCTTCCCTGTGCTAGACTCTCCTTCTGCTCCATGAAGGCCTGCATCCAGGACATTAGGAGAACGGGGAAGATAGCTGAGGAGGGGGAAGGTGTCCAGCCACCGGCGCTTGGCCCGCCCTAGGCTCCACCACACATGGGGCATCCACACCCCCAGGGAGCAGAGGAGGAAGGTGGAGGCGAGGCTCTGGAGGCACAGCTGCCAACAGAGAGAGGCCTCACCCGGGACGGGGAGGGAAAGGAGGGATGGATGGGAATGCTGGCACTTTGGCTCTTCAGGGATGACAGGCTTGGCACCCGACTGTCTCTCTGGCTGGGGGGTCTTCAGTCTCTGGGATACTTCCTTTAGGGAAGTGGAACCACGCAGCCCGATTCGGGGCCTCGGGTGCCCGTGTTGTGCTCAGCTCTGCTGAGGGCCACACAGGGCAAGAGGAGGCAGTCCAGGCCCAGGAAGGCCCCCTCTCCCCAGCCTGGCCCTAAATGAGGCAGCCAGGTTACCCACAACCTGTTGGAGGCCACACAGGGAGCAGGGCTGGGCGTGTCACCTGGCTTTGGGCAGCAGACAGGCTCCTCTCCCCAGTCCTGATCCATCCCCCAGGAGTACATTAGTTCTGTGAGTGGGTTCCTTCTCCCAGAGGAAAGAAGGGAATCCCGAAAGTTCTTATCAGCTATGCTTTGGGCTGGGCCTCTCCTCTGGGGGTCCTTTCTGCACCCCTTGCCTTATTTTATGCAGCCGTGGTCTGTCCCACAGCAGCCTGTTTTGCACATGGACAGAGAGGCACCATGGCTGCCAAAGGGCACACAGCAGGTCACCGCCAGAGGCTGGCGCCTCGGCCTCCTGCCTCTCCCCATATTGGACTCAGTCCCGGGAGGAGGTGGGGAGATGCTCAAACTCATGCTCATTCTCCATGCTCAGTGTCATGTTGTGACAACTGGGACAAGCGCTCTGACAGCCACTGTGGCGTGGCATTCTCAGGAGCTCTCCTCCTGCCCAAGAATTCCCGGTCCTTGGCACCTGCCCACCCATCACCTGACCAGTGGGATACGGACAGATGGGACAGGTGCCTGTAGTGACAGCTGAATGGCTGGGCAGAGAGGGACAGCTCTTGGGACTGGGTGCTCGCTCTGAGTCTCCTCTGAGAGGGGACATCTTGTGCCCAGGATTACACAGGTCATGTGTGGGGGAGCTGGAACATGTGTGTCTGGCTTCAAAGCCTGCACTGAATGGGTGGGGAGGGGGGAGCACACAGCAAGAGCAGGGATGAGGCCACCGACTGTTACAAACCACTGAGCAGGGGTGTACTTTTGGGGATGGGCTGGTCAGGTCTGGCCACAGCTCCTCAGGACCCCCAGAATTCAGCATCAGCCCTTCTCTGACCTGTCAAGGATCCCTCCTTTTCGGTCTCTCTCTCTCCCTCCACCTCTCTGGGTCACTTTCCTTCATGCAGAGGGCCAAGGGGAGAGAAGGCAGGCTAGACCCCAGGACAGGGAACAGGGGCCCTACTCAGGCCCCCTGGATGGTTCGGGAAGCTGAGAAGGAATGGGGAGCAAGAAGGCTCGTGTACTGGACCAGGTGGGAAGGCAAGGCTATCCAGGGCTTCAGGGGAGAACCGAGACCCCCGAGGGTAGGACAACCTCAAAGTCAGGAAGGACCCTCCGTCCTCCCGTATCTGGGTCAGACCTTGATAAGGACTGCTGGAACTACCCGCAGTGGTCAGGTTACCCTGAAGGGTGAGAGGCCCACAGGCACGCGGAAGGTGGGCACCCAGGGAGGAAAGCCCGGGAGCCTCAGGTCCCGGGGCTTCTGCAGGGCCACTTCTGGCTATGTGAGCCTGCATTGCCTTCCCTGCCATTCTTGGGTGTGTGCCACCCTGCCAGTCATAGCAGGTGGTGCAGGGAGGGAAGCACGGCAGGTGGCCCACCCCAAGGCCATGGTTGAGGGTTTGTACCCTGGGAGGAGCCACAGCACTGGCCCAGAGGCAGCAAGCCAAGGGAAAATCTCAGGCGGGGACTTGGGAGACAAGGGGTGTCCTTCCTGAGAGGCTGGTGCCACCCCCCCCCGGCAGGATACCTGGGGTTTTGCCCCCCCCCCCCACTTCATCTCTCTCTAGTATATGGGGCTAGGTGGGGGGGGGGATGATATCTGCGAACAGGGAAATGGGTGACGGTGATAAGCGGGAGAATCTTCTGGAATATGGACCCCTCTGGGCAGAGCACTCGGGCAAGTCCCTTCACCTGCTCCAAAGGGTCGTGAAATTACTGAGATAGATAATCCATTCCGAGCCCTGGGAACTGGGCCCAGCATACACTCAGCCCTCGAGAGGGCAAGCCATTATGACTGTGGGTCTAGTAGGTGCAGTGGTGCTTTGTGTGTGGATCCAGTTTTTGTTGTTGTTTAAGTGTCACTGTGTTGTGTTGTAGATCTGTGCTGGGTGTGCCACTGTTAAACAAGACGTGTCACTCAGCTGTGTGTGTCCTGAGTGGGACTCTTCTGCATTTCCTTCCATTCGCCAAGGCTCCGCAGCCCAGACGGAAAGGAAAACGCAGGGCCTCATTTAGGGCTTCCCAGCCGTGCTGGAGCAGTATCCGGGGTCTGTATGGAGGCAGTGCCCTCCCTCTCTGTCCCTTCTCTGTCCATGTTGTCCTAGGAGCCCAGGAGGCCAGGTTGGTGAGGGGGTACCCTGGTTCCCGGGGTCCCGAGGGCACACCTGAGCATCTATCTGCTCCTTCTGGGCCCACCTGTTTGTGGCATTTCTGTTACTTGGGAAATGAAGCTGACATTGGTGGCAGTGTGAGTGACACCAAGAGGGTAAGACAGAGCCCAGCACATGTGCCCCTGAGATGACAGCCCCAGAGCAGGGCTGAACAGGGGACAGACTGAGCCCTGGCCGACTTCTCACTGGCCATTCCTGAAGCTGATGGACACAACGCTGGCTCCCTCAATCTCTCAGCAACACGTGCAGAAGGGGCTGTTGTGCCCATCTCACAGATGAGAAAACTAAGGCTCAGACAGGTGAGGTGACTCGCCTTGTTGACGCCAAAACCAGCAGCCAGGCCTGATGCTCGTGACAGTCATAGAGGTTTGGGGTCAGATGGGGGGCCCTCGGGTGGAATCCTCTCCATGGGGTAAGTGACGTGAGGCTCAGGCTGGCAGCCCTAGGTGGATAGATCTGGAAGGCAGACAATGGGAGAGCCCCCACACTCTCAAACCAAAACACATACATTCAGGCAGTGTGTTCACACCACCTGCTAGGGTGTGAAAACCAGCCATAAATACCTGCACTGTCGTGGTGGCTCATCAGACAAGTGGGGAGAGAGGCCTGGTGTGCCCTCAGGAAATTTCCCAGTGACTCACAGACTTGTGGACCTCTCTGTGCACACCCAGACATTCCTCCCCCATGCACACACCCCTGGAACTCACTTGTTTGGGAGCCTCTGTCCTCCTCCCAAAGAGAAGAGGGCAAAGAAGACCACCCACCCACTCCCAAAATCAGGGGCCTGAGGGGGCTGGAAGGAAAAAGCCCTGGCCAGCCAGCTTGCAAAGACCTCCTGTATCACAGCCCGGGAAGCAGGGACCAGGGAGGGTCCCCAGGGCGCACAATGGGGTGGGTAGGATGGGGTGGGATGGAGGGCTGACCCTGAGGCTGGTTCCTTCTCGCTGTGTCATTCCCAAGCAGCAGGCGGAAGGGTGGACCTCACGACCACCGGTGCCCAGCTGTCTCCCCACTCAAACTTGGCAGGAACATCGTCACATTTAGTTAACGTGCTGGAGGCTAGGGGGTGGGGTGGGTGTGTCCCTGCACATGTCATGGTTAAGGATAAATGCCAGCTAATGTCTGAAGTGCAGGAAGCATCATGAACAAATTCAGGCCTCCTGGTGGCCCTCCCATCCCCAGGCGGCTTCAACTGGCCCCTCACACTTGCAGAGCTGCTGTCTTCACAAGTCTGTATGCCTGCACTCACTCTCTACGTGCACATGCCTCACAGGTCGCACTAGAGAGCTGGCTCCAGACCCACTTTAGAGAGGCTGATGGCCGTTCCTTAAGCAAGAAGTTAGTTCTCAGAACTAAAGAATAAAGAGAAGCAAAGTTTAACACCTTGCTGATAGCTCTCCCCTTGTGGTGGACATTGGCCAGCCTTACTCAGGTGTGGAAGAAGAGACAGCCAGGAAGGTAAGATCCCAAATGCCCCTCTGATGCCTCTACGGCCTAGGGGAGCCAGTGAATGAGCTAGTGCATGAGCAGGCCTCCATTTCCCCATCTGTATATTGGGACAGCATGGTCTAGCCTGCCTGCTTCATGCAGGGGCCAGTGACATGAGGATGGTGTAGGGTCTTCTGCAAGAGCTCTGTGGCAGTGTGAAAGGGCAGACCCCCAGCGGCAGAGGGGGCGAACACACCTGCAGAGGCAGTATGGCCCCAGGGTCAGTAAAGGCGCCGATTGTTCCTGCCCGCACTCTAAGCTGCGTGTCTGGGAAGTGTGTGTGGACCAGGCCTGCGGCCCTGAAGGGACCCCACCCATATGCACAGCCCCCAGCCCACCCCACCATACACCAGCTTGCAGGAGGACCTGGGAATGCACACAGAGGCACCACCCACCCTGGGCACACATGCTGGCATACTCTGGTTCTGTCCCCATAAGGAGCCTGTCCCTAGTGCCCTGCTGTCATGGCAACCAAGAGAGCTGAGTCAGGGGCGGGGACGGGGAAGGAGGAGAGGGGTGAGGGGAATGGGCTGTGGCTCACAATTCATGAAGAGGGCAAGCTCTCCTTCCCTCCTCTTCGTGCCCCCAATTTAGGTCACAAATCTATGAGCAGGTAGAGCAGAGCATGAACCACTTTCAGGAGAGTCAGAGCAGAAGCCAACCAGCCCTCTTTCCTGGGAGCATAAACCCACATTCAGGGGAAGATTTGAGGGCCAGCCCCTGGCGCAGACATCACCCCATGCTGAGCCTCCCATGATTATTCACCCATCTTCCACATCACCTGAAGTTCCAGCAGGAAAGATTTCCTCCACTGGGCCTCTGAGGCAGCTCTGTCTCCAGGATCACCCCAGGAAGGGTGGGGACTTTGATGGCCTTAAGTGCCTGGCCTGGGATTAGCTGACCAGCCAGGGAGGGTGTGTTCCTCTAAAGTGGGCCCTGAAGGGAGCCACAGACCCTGGGGGAAAATTAAAATGCCTCACACTTTCTAAGCATTTACTCTGCACCAGGCACCAGGACCCTTCTATATTCTAGGCATTAACTTGTTTCATACTCTCAAGAGCAAATGAGGAAAGCTCTAGGAGCGTCCCCATTTTACAGGTGAGGAAACAGAGGCACAGACAGGCACAGTAACTCACCCAAGGTCATAGAGGAGGAGGTGGCAAAGCTGGGACTGGCACTCTGAGTACACTCTAGCTGAAGAGTGTGGAGCTGTGGGCAGGGCCCCTGGCTGGTGGCAGGGGACTTAGAACCCATATAGTCTTACTGCCTATTTTCCAGGCACTGATGCTGAAGCCAGGGGCCAGTTTCCCTGGTTGTCTCCCTAGTGGGAGCGCAGGGATGGGCAAATGGCCAGGTGGAGGGTCTCAGACCAGGCCCTGCTATGGTCTCCAGGCTGTCTTGCCCCCCGGTAGGAGGTACTAGGAAGCCAGAGCTGAAAGTGTTCTGGTCCATCTGCCAGAGCACAGGCCAGAGGAGAGGGAGGCCCAGCTCACAAGAAGGGCTGACACAAGGTGGGTAGTGATCAGAACAGGAAGGGAGGAGAGATGAACCCTGGGAAGGGGGAATCCCAGGGGTCTCCCTGGAGCAGGCAGTCTTGCAGGACTGGTAAAGTCCTGACATGCAGAGAGGGGAACAGACATTCTGGGAGGAAGAAACAAGGTGTAAGATATAGAGGCTGGACAGAGTGGGGTCTGTATAACGTTGACCCACAGAGTGCCTCCCCTTGCCCAGCACGGGATCAGAGTCAGTATATGCCAGAGGCCGAGTGGGAGCCTGGAAATTCCTCTCCAGGGTCTCCCTCCCCAGCACTGAGGCCAGTGTTTAACTCATTGCTGAGATGCATCAATTTCTAAAAGGCCCAGGGGCCTAAGGGCCCCCTCAGGTTGAGCCAGGAAGACTCATAAATACACCCATTGTTAAGACCTCAGATGGCTTCTTTCATTGGCACTGCCTTGAACCTAGGTTCTGGTGGACAGGCAATGGCTGGTGGCTCCGAGCAGGTGCTGGGTCAATGGCGGTCTTGCTGAATGTTGTTCCAAGCAGCCCAGGAAACGCCCTGGTAAAACCTGGCAGTCCTCTGTTGCCACGCCCCATGCGCTTCTCTTTCCTGTCTGCTTTGCCCTTCCCTCCCTGCACCCCACCCTTCTTTCTTTGTGTCTTTCTATCATTGTTCCTTTATTTGATTTTCAGCCCTCAGCACTTTTTCTGAAAGGGAACAGCTGGGCTGCTGGAGTCATGGAGGAAATAGTTTTTTGACTACTTTGCAGAATCCCCTTCTGTATGAAAACTGACACCACCATTGCTAACTGATGGATGGACAGCGAGAGATTTATTTCCTTGCTTCCTTCTTCCCTCCCTCTCTCTGTTCTAGGATGTCTAGGAAAGACAGGGCCAATGGACAGCAGAGGGGGAGAGGGGATGGTAAGTTGGGGGGACTTTGGTATCAGATGGCAGCTGGGCCCCCAGTAGCATCATTAACCCCATTTTGCAGATGAGAAGACTGAGCACCAACATCACCCAGACACAAAAATAATTACGATATTAACATCAGCCGTAGAGCTAGCATTTAAGGAGCACTTGTTGTGCACCAGGCACTGTGCTGGACACTTCGGGTACAATGACCCTTATGAGGCAGGTACATTACTGGCCCTGTTTTATAGGGGGGAAAACTGAGGCTCACAGAAGGGAAGTCACTAGCCCAGGGCCACACACCTGGGCCAGTAGAGCTGGGATCCCACCCACGCAACCATGTATGAGGCCATTCTGCAAACTGCACCCCTCCCCCCACTGCAGGAAAGTGGGAGAACCGAGACTTGAACCCACATTTGTCAACACGGTCATTCCAAGGCTGGGTTCTACTCCCATGTTGATTGCTACTGCCGAGGAACGTTAGATAACAATTCTAATCACAGGAGGACCTGGCCCGATCCTGACCCTGACATTGATTCCTGAGGCCAACGGGTGCAGAGCTCCCGGCCTCTGGGGCCTTGCTGTCAAGTGGCAACAACTAAGAGGCCAATTTGGCTACACGGTGTGTGAGCATGGGCACAGCACGTGCATGTATGTGACATAAAACCTGAAGCTCTCGGAGACTCTGCTACAGAGGGCAGAAGTAAGGTGGAAGAAGAGGAAGTGAGATTTCAAGATAATCTTAAAGTGAAAAAAAATTATTACGTGTCAAAAGGAATTGGGAGACTTAAATGGCTCCCAGGTGGGACACAGAATAAAACAGTCTTCGCCATTATTTCTGTTATTTTCTAGTGGTCTCCATGCAGGGAAACTGGGCAGAGGGTCGCCATAGCAACCAGGGGCATCTGGCAGGGGACTGCCCCGGGGTCCTGTAACTCTGTCTGGTTCCAGCAGGGCAAGTTAGCCCAGCAGACTCCAGAGGGTCTTGTCCTGGACAATCATTTCCTCCTGCCCTAGAAGCCATCACAACAGGGAGAGGACAGACTGGAGTTGCCTAGCAGGCGGGGCAGGCCAGGTTTAGCCTGGGAGCCACATCCGAAGACTGACGTCTCAGGACAGGGATGGGGTGAAGTGAAGGGTTGAAGGGTTGTTGGAGGCAGCAAGGGAGTCCCACAGGGTGGGCACATGGCCTGGGCACAGAGGGGAGAAGCCATGCATGCTCATGCAGATGGCAGGGTGAGGGTTGGGAGGTGTTTAAGTAAGCAGTGGCGGGGGGGGGGTGGGGGGGGGAGTCCAGGTGCTGGAGCAGACAAGGCACGGTACAGAAGCTAGGGGCTCTCTCAAGCCGCCCTGTGTCCATGTTAATGGAGGGCAGGTAGACATTTTAGAGTCTGAATCTAGAGTGAATTTGACCTCACTGGTGAGCTTCAAAGGCAGGGGTCAGGCAGGAGAGGAATGTGGAAAAGGAAAATACCAACTGGAAAAAAATACCTACGGCAGACTCATGCATCTGGGTACCTGCTCAGAGGCCGCTTTTGATGGAAAGCTGAGCTGGGGGGAAGAGAGAGTCCTCCATTTGCGGAAAGATAGTTGGGCGCTCACCGCCTCTTTCACTGTGTAACCCTGGTACCTGACACTCAAGACAGACTTTTTGAATAAATGAATGAATGACAGAAGACTGAATGAAGAGTGTTTAGAAACCGACACGGAAGCTCTCAGGAGACACCTCTCTGATAATTTGCAGGCTGGTGTTGAAACAGCCAGGCAGCTAAAGAAACCAAACTGAATGAGCGCCAGTCAGAAGAGCGTGTAACTCTTGATCTCGGGGTCGTGGGTTCAAGCCCCATGTTGGGTATAGACATTACTATAAAAAAACCCAAAAAACAAAAAACAAAAAAAGAGAAAGAAACCAAACTAACCTAAAAACGCAGACGAGGAAGTGGCAGGCCCAGGAAGCCAAAGCACATGCAGAGTTTCCAGCAACCCAAATCTGGAAAATGTGCTAATGGTTCCTTCTTAGGGCCAAATGACAAAAGCCCAAATTTGTATCAAGTAGTAACTGATGACAGTCAATTTCTACTAAGGAAGTACCACATTGCACCTCGGTGTTCAGATTTCTTTAAGTTGTGCTCTGGCTTAATAAGCCAGGATTCTGAAGCAGCACTAGCCTCCCAGCTTGAAGCCACACTTTCTAAACAGCTTCAGATGAAGAACAAGCACAGACAAAGAGAGCCCCTGATGGATGAGAAACTCCAGCAAGCGACCTATAGATTGTGGGGCAGGGCCGGGGCTGACCCCTTGACCCCGGGAACTGCCCCAGTCTTACTTCAGGGGGAAAGACGCCCCGCCATCATTTGGGGCT
This sequence comes from Acinonyx jubatus, assembly GCF_027475565.1. Taxonomy (NCBI): domain Eukaryota; kingdom Metazoa; phylum Chordata; class Mammalia; order Carnivora; family Felidae; genus Acinonyx; species Acinonyx jubatus. The sequence goes on from NC_069386.1 coordinate 29,889,693, forward strand.
TAAGGTTTTTGGGTCTCTGGGTTTGGCCAGGCCCCCGGGGAGTCCACACAGAAGGCTGAGCAAGAGTGGCCTCGGGAAGCCTCTCAAACTTGAGAAGTCAAGGGAAGCCACAGAGCGGGAAATTTAGAACCTGCTTCCCATTCATGCCAGAACCCTGGTCCATCTATCCGCCAAGGAGATGTCCCTTTGATAAAGGCCCATGTGATTCCTGAAAAGCAGCACAAAGACGCCATGGAGTCAAACGGTGTGAGCGCATGTCACGGGCCCACCGGCTTTGGGCAAATCTTGCCTTCTCTGTGAATCAGGGCATCAGTGGCCCAGAGCAGCCCTCACAGGGCCATTGTGAGGATCGAATAAGACGACAGAGACCAAAGTGCTTCATTAATGGTAAAGTGCCAAGAAGAGTTACTACTGTTCTTGTTGCTCTTATTGATTCACCGGGGACAGGGGTCCCTTCCCACAGTCCCTGAGGGCCTCAGAAGCCTCTCTGGGCCTTCCAGCAGCATCCCTTCTCTGCACTATGAAATCCTGGCTGACAGCTCTTCTGTCCTCCTGAACAACCCCAACATCTCTTGCCTGTGGCTGCAGCTGTACAAAGAGTGCGCGTGCGTGTGTGTAAGTGTGTGTGTGTGTGTGTGTGTGTGTGTGTTGCTAGAACACAGAAATCTCATTTCCCCGTGTCAATATATGTCCCCGATAGTGTCTATCACTCATACGTACTCCAGACACACCCCTCCTCCAAGCCATTGCTTCTGTTCTCCACCTGGAACCTGCTCCCCTTCCTTGCCCAGTTAAGTGGTTTAGGGTCTAGCTCCAGTCCCTTCTTCCCCAGGGAGTCCTCCTGGATTTCTCCAGCTCAGTGCCTGCTGGTCAGTGGTGGGACCAAAGGGGAGAAGGTAGGAAATTGGGCTCACCCTACAGCCTGTCTGGTTTGTGCCAGTGGCTGGTAACCAGTGAGCCTCCCTGGAGGGAGTGTGCCTCTGTCACACCACCTGGTATTTACCTAGTTATCTGTCTGTCTCCTCTGAATATGAGCTACTGCAGGGGATGGTGGGGTCTGACAGGCCCACTGAGTGTAGAGCAAAGGATGGGGTGAATGGGTAAGGCCCTCTCCCTCACACCAGCCACCTCACTTTGGGAAGGGGAAAATGCCGGTTGGTAAAGAAGCTCTCAGAACCCTACGCTAGGCATAGGGATGAGGACCTAGGCCGCTCTCTTATTTGGGGGAGACTGAAACCCAAAGAAGGAAAGGGACTTGCCCAAGGACACACAGCCTTATGTAGTTCAAGTGGCCCAAGGCCTAAGTCACTGTCCCTGCCCAGTGTCCCCTTCCCCTCGCCACCCACCTCCCCAGGCCTCAGTTACTCATCTTGGGTTCATCCTGGGCTCTAGGACCGACTCGAAGTTCCAGCCAGAGAGGATGGCATCTTCCTGAAGGATGAGGGAAGGTGCTGAGGCAGAGGCGGGGTCAAAGCCCAGTGGGCCACCCAGACCACCCCGGGCCCTCTCAGTGTAGAACAGAACATTTGTTGAACAGAATTGAATTTACTGTTCGATTGCAGGAGATGTAATTTGATCTGGGTCTTATGAAGCCCTTAATAAAGTCAAGGTATTACTGGTATCTGCTGCTTTTTTTCATTTGTTTTTTAACAAAAACAAATGCCCTGGGAGGGGGGCGGAGCTCAGCTGGGAGTGAGGGAGTCTGTCTTCCCATTCCTGGCTCTGCTGCCACCAAGCCAAGTACCCCTCAGAAAGACACCACCCCCTCTGTCACAGAAGCAAAGGTCTTCACCCGCAAGGTAGGGGCTGTCCATCAACTCTGATGACCCATTTGGGGAGGCAGCCAGGAAAGGAAACAGGATGTAGAGCTCCTAGGAGCTGGAGGTGAAGGGGAAGAGAGCTGAACATTGATTTGGTGCCTTCTGTGTGCCAGGGTCCCCATTCCCCTCGGCACACGGTATGCTCGTGGCAATCCTGTGGGGCAGGCGCCTGTGGTCATCAGGTTGGGATGTCTGCTAAGATCCCAGTCTTCCCCCTTTAGGTAGGTGGTAAGGAACAGTGCTTCCCTATCCCCTCTGAGGCTGGGCATGGCCACATGACTCACTTTGGCCAATGTGGCGAAAGTTACCTGCATCACTTAGAAGAGGGAGCTCTAAGAGCCAGAGTAGCCTCGGCCAGGCCTCTTCCTGCTGCCTGGTATTCATGCTGGGATGGGGGCAGCTCCTTCGGCCTGGGGTCCCAAGTGACAATGAAGAATAGATGCCCCTCCCCCTGTTGCAATCAGAGCAAAAAAAAAAATGCACCTAAGCTGTTGTAAATCTGAGATTTTTAAGGCTGACACAGTGCCGCGCTACTGCCCATTTCCTAGATGAGGAAAAGGAGGCTCAGAGAGGTTCAATTAACTTGCTGAGGAGCCAGAGTGAATTCACAGCAAAGTTCAGAATCACTCTCAAGACCTTCGATGCCAAGACTGTGCTCTTCCTAAGCCGGGGTCCTGGGACGGCTCCAGGCTGGCTAGGTATGGTCAGACTCCAGCCAGCGGGGACTCGGGCCTGGTGCTCAGCATCCATTCGTCTTCATTTTCCTGTCTTTGCTGTGTGCAGTGTCCCTGCAACCCCTCACAGTGGCCCATCGGAGTGGCCAGACTAGGGCCTGGGTCTGGGAGGGGTGGAAAGGGTTGAAGAAGAGAGGTCCGGAGGGGTCATGGATAGGGTTCCAGAGCTAGGCAGGCCTGGGCTCTGATCCCTCCTTCTCTGAGCCTGGGTCTTCTCGGGTGTCAACTGCTCCCCTAGTCATTGGAAGACTGAAACAAGATGTAAACACTTGGCACCTAGGAGGACTTGATGCTTGGGCTTCACGATAGGCAGGGGCAGCACCCAGAGCCGAGGAGGTCCCTGCTTCCCCCGCCTGCCCCTCCCCCACCCCCTGCTCAATGGGGATGAAGCCAGACTCTCGTCCTCTGTCTTCTCGAGACACATCCTAAAGGAAGCTCGCCCCCTCGTCTCCTGGGGCCCTACTCAGCCCCTGGAGGAGGGAAGGATAGCAGTCTATAACCCCATTTACAGTCAGGAAAGGGTGGTCCAGAGAGCAGGGGCTTTCCCGGGGTCACACTTCAGGAGGTTCTGGTAGAGCTGGTGTCACAATGCTGGTCCCCTGACTCGGCAGCCTCATTTTCCAAGGATCTGGAAGGGACCTCCCCAGAAGGAAGGCTGGTGCCCCAGACGTGACAGGCAAGGCTTCCAGGAGAAGGAGCTGGGGGAGAGCCAGAGACTCAGCAGATGCGGTAGTTCTCCTGTAGAGCTGCCCACGTGGCCTGGGCCCGCCTGGAGCCTGGTTCTGCCCCTAGACCCCAAGCCCCCTAGTTGTCACCCACAGCCCTCTTCCTGCCATCTCACTCTTCTTCCCGGTCAGGAAAGCTCCTCTCTACAAGGCCGCCTCCCCAGAACATGGCCACGGGGCCCCACCACACCTTTGCTCAGGGTGCGCACCCCTCCAGGCCCAGGACCACATTAACTCATCCCTCCCTGTGCCCCAAGACAACGCCAGGGACCATGTCCTGAGTGATAATGCCAGCGGCAGCTGCCATCTAACAAGGTCTACTCCAGTCCCTCCACTGTGGTGGGCACCTCGGGAAACCTGCAAGGCAGGTGCTAGCATCCCCATTTCACAGAAGAAGGAAAGAGGCTCGAGGAGGCTCATTTGCCAGAGATGCCACAGGTATGAAGAGACGGGGCCAGATTCACACCCAGATCTGTCTGCCCCCAAAGCCTGTATTCTTAGCATATCCACCCCCCAATCCCTTACCAGATGGATGGGTGGAAACAGCCCTCTCCTTTCAGCTCCCTGCACCCCCCTCCAAGCCCCACCCCAGCACGATTCCTTGCTCTCCACACAGCCTTCCACGTCTATCCACCCAGACATGTGGAATCCCACTTGCTGAGCTACTACAGCCCAAGGAACCTGTGACATACTTGGGTTAGAACAGACGCCTGCCCCTGACTGAGGCCCCGCCCCAAGAGCAGGCCCCGAGCCTCCTGACCTCCTCTGCCCCAGTGTCACTGTCCATAGAGGGGGCACTCAGAGGACAGGGATGAAGATAGGGAACCTGGAAAGGGGTCAAAGAGTTGGCTTGAAACCAGGCAGCGTGCGGGGATGTGGGTTGAAAGGAAAAGGTTTACCAAAGGCCTGGACAAGGGGTCAGAGGGGACGCTGGGCCCCACTTTGGCCTTGGGCTCAGTTCTGGGGAACACAGGCCTCTGATCAACCCCCAAGAGCTCCAGAGAGCCCCCATTGTTCCCTCTGCCTCACTCCATCTCCCTCCCTCCTTGTCTTTTCCACCCCCTTCCCCTGCCCTTTTTCCCTTCCTAAAAAACACAGAGAAATGGGATTCATAAGCCTACACCGCCTGCAAAGTATGGTTCAGCTTCCCCAAAAGAGGAAATGCCAGCGTGCGGGTTCTCATGGCAACCCCAGCTCCTCCCCCTGCACCCACCCCGCGCCCATATGGTGAGATTCAAATGGCACTGACTCAGCTGGGCCCTGGGGTCCGGGGCCCGGGCCGCAAAGGGGTGATGCTGGTTTACCTGGCTGCTGTTAGCCCTGGCCAGAGCCAGGGCTCCTGAGTAGCTGAGTCCATCTCCTACAGGGACTCTCATGGGGGGCGGTGCACAGGGGGCTGGCTGTCCAGCTGTCCCAGGCCCTACCCAAGGAGCAGAGAGGTGAGGGCAATATTCAGGAGCTGCCTCAACCCTGACTGGGGGGACCTCTGTGGTCAGCAGTGATCTAGTGCAGTCTTTGATGGGGGGAGGGGGAACAGGGGCCATGGGACAGATGATGACAACCCCCTCTGTCTCCCATTCCCTCTGCCCTTGTTCCCTGATATATGCCATGGACTTCGCGAGTTCTGTGTTAGGTGTGGAGGGAGCAGGTTACGGGCTGGCGCTGGGCTGGTTTCTGTGCCCCAGGTGGTGGCACACCAGCTACCTGAGCCTCGCCATCCCACGCCACAGCACAGGCGTCCAGCAGCCCCGGTCTCTGAGCGGCAGAATGAGGAAGTGAGGCTTGGGCCCTTGCCATGACTGAGCTGCCCCGGGCACCACTCCTTCATGCTCCTAACAGTTCCCAATGCCCAGGGCAGCTCCCACCAGCCTGCCGTGTGGACTCCTGGTTTTCCAGGCCAGTTGGCATGTCTGTGACTAATGAAATGGAAGCTAGTGCCAGGCAGGCTTCGGGACAGCAGGGCTGGCGGCTGAGAAGCAAATCTTCTAGGACCTGGCACTCACCCTGCTTCCTTTCCCAGGGCCCTGCAGGACAGACGAGCACAGCAGGGCAGCAGAGAGGCGTCTAGGTCCCTGGGATTACTACCTGGCTCCTCCTCCCTCTACCCAGCTCTTCCCTGAAGCAGCTGCTCCAGACCTGGCCAGCCTTGGGTCACCGTCAAAAAACCACCCTGAGTGGGCTAGGTGGAGGAGGGACTGAGGTCATGAGGAACCCAAGCCCCAAACCTGAGGGGACTGAAGGTTGGGACCCACTTAGTCTGGCTTCATGAATGTGGTTCCCTCTGCTGCCTTGGGCCCATTGGGCCCATTATCCCTGGATGCTCTGAACTCCTAACTTCCCTGTCTTGATTCTTCCAGTATTCTCCCCAATTCTAATCCCTCTCCCCAGACATTTCTTTGAGTGTCAGAGTCATGGAGCCCCAAAGGCGATGGGCCTGACTCCTTAGGAGCCCAGAGAGGGCTAGATGGGGCCCAGTGAGGGTCAGGAACTGCATAAGATCACAAAGCAAGTCTGGGGTCAAGCTTAAGGCCCTAAAACAGGTCCCCTGCCTTCCTGCCCAGGGTCCTCTTGGGAGTATCAAGCTGCTTCCTCTGATTCTCTCTTCCCCTCAGCTGACAGGAAGGAAGGAAGGAAGGAAGGAAGGAAGGAAGGAAGGAAGGAAGGAAGGGAGGAAGGATGGATAGATGTGGGGGGAGCAGGGATTCAGGAACAGATGGGCTCTAAGGCTCCGCCGCGGGGGCCCGGGGGAGGGGGAGGAGGCCCGGAGAAACTGGAGCTGATACAAAGTTGCAAGTTAAAACATTCTCACACTCCCGCCTCCTTTACTGTTCTGATGCACCAAGACGTGACAAAAATGTGTCAGATTTTTAAAAAACCACACACATACACAAATGCCAGTCCCCATCTTTGCCGCCCGCCCAAGCCTGGGCCATCTGTTCCCGGGGGTGGGAGGGGAGTGGGGCTTGGCAGTCGGCGCCATCACTTCGGACACCCCCAACCCCGGGGCTGGCCCAACAGCCTGGCCCAGAAATGGCCCTCAGGTGACGGTGGCACATCTAGGAAAGTGAGGGCTGGGACACTCCCAGCCACACCACCCCACCCCGCCACCTGGCCACACCAGCCCTGCCCACTCAGGACCTCTCGCCAAGCCGTTCTGCCCCTCTTCTCCTACTTGCTGTGTGTGGGGGCACGGGGCCCAGAGCCCACCCTCCTGGTAAGGAAACTCAGGCCAGAGAGGAAACGACACTTGCCTGCGTCCGAGTCCACACCCCTCACTCCTTCACCGAAATAAACTAGCTGAGCAGGGTCTGGCGCCAGCATACTTCTGGGTACAAGGGCTTTAGCGCTGGACAGACACGTAGGCCCTGTTCTGCTCTCCAGTAGCTCAAGGCCAGGGGTGGGCATGAAGGCTGACCAATGAGGAAAAGCGCAGGGACAGACGGGTCTTCCAAAGGGAAAGTGGTAAGGAAATTCAAACACAGGCAGGCCAGGCGGCAGGGGCTGGAGGTCAGCTGGCGTGACCAACCACCCTGAGGTGCCTGGCACTGTCCAGGTTTCAATAGCAAGCCCCAGGCCTGGGCAAAACGGGATATTTGTCACCTGGTAGTACTTCAGTTGTACTACTTTCAAGTGGTACTTTAAATTGGGCACATTTGAGCTGAATCCCAAACAGGCAGACTCAACTTGAGGGGCTGGGACCCTGAGGGAGGGGGTAGGCTCGGGGGTGGGGGGCGGGAGAGGCAGATCACATAACGCCTGGTGGGGGGTTATTTGATCAAAGAGTCAAATCAGGGATCGGCTTGCACATTCTATAGAGAAAAAGAAATTCACCAAGGCTGGAGGCCTGGGGCAAGGGCAGTGCCCTGGGTCCTGAAGCTGGCGGGGACCAGATATTGTCAGGTACCTGAAGCTTCCTGAGGGAGTAGGGGCTTTAGCCCAAGGGCATCAGGGAGCCACTGAAGGGTATAAGCCGGGGCCTGATATGCTCAAGCAAGTAAGAAATGCAACTTAGAGACTCTAAGGCCCCAGGCTGGTCATGCCTTCATGGAGGGCCCCTTCTTGCCACCCCCAGAACACCATCCACCAGTGTCCTCATCCCCAGATGTGTGAAGTCTGGTCATCCTTCCAGGGCCAAACCAAATGCCACTTCCTCTGAGAAGTCTTCCTTGACTTGATGAGAGGCAGGTATAATCATGCCTTATTCTGGGCTCCTCCACCCTGAGGATTCCCAAGGATGGGTCCCATGGGAACCCTCATCATAGTGGCCACCCCGTCAGCTCCCACACTTCGTCACACTGGATCGTCAAGGTCATGTGACCTTGATCCACATCCTGAGTGTGGACACGGAGGTTCAGAGAAGGGAAGTGGTTTGCTTGAGACCACACAGCAGTTGATGGTTGAGTTCAGCTCAGAATTATGTTACTTCTGTCTGAGTTCAGAATCCCTGGGGCCCTGTCCTCAGGAGTTTGGGGTGGGGAGAAGCAGAGAATGGCCAGCTACCCTCCCACAGAGGATAGATGACTGGTCACCATCAGGGTAGGCTGAGAGGAATGGGCCGTGGGGTGTGGCAGCTGGCTGTATTGTAGAAGCGGGCCATGCTGGGAGATTTACAATGGAAGTCTCCCAGATCAGTTGCTGAATTTCCAGACAGCGTGACCTTGAAAGCTGGCAGGTGGGCGAGGCTGGGGTGGGGTGAGGAGGGGCAGTCTAGGAGCAGCTACTCAGCCTCAGGGATGCCCAGAGGTGCCCAGAGGACCCAGGGAACGGCGTGGTGAAGATGCAAACAGGCAGGGCCTAAAATGCCACCATTACCTCACATTCATTGGTTTGAAGTGGTGAGCGTCCCTCTTAGGGTGCGATAGACCCTCCTCACCCCTCACTTCAGAAGCAGTTCATTAGGCCATCCTTCTGGATAGGAAGATTCAACACAGTTATTTCTCTTCTCTCAGCCTCGGTCTCCCCACGTGCAAAATGGGGATCCTCATCCCAGCTCCACTCACCCTGTAGGATTTATTTGAGGCTCACATTAAATCAAATTTATAGCCGGGCTCCGGGGCACATCTAGCTGGAGCAGGGTCAAGAGTCCGGTCAGAAGGCCAGGCAGCTGCTAAGCCATAAGAGAGTTGGAGGGGTTCAGAGACCAGAGAGGACGTTGCCTTTGACTCCTCAGGGAGCCTGTGTGATGACTCTTAGCACCAAGGGACTTTCTAAAGGGTGCTTGGAGATCGGTGGGAGGGGGGACAGGCTGTCTAGCCATCTCATGGGAGAACTGTGAGCTCCAGGGAGAAGCAGAGCCTCCCCTGCCCTGCCAAGGTGACCTCAAGCAAATGCCTGACATGGTTTGCCATGCAAACAATTAGAATCTTCTCTATACCAAGTGGGAGCCGGGAGGGAGGATGAGAGGAGGGAGAGGTCTGCCTCCTGCTTCCTCATTCTCCTCCTGCCCCTCCATATCCTTTCCTTATCTTCTAACCAATTTAGAAATTCATCTAGGTTACTGGATCAATTAAATGACTTAATACGTGTACAGTGTTAACGGTGCCTGACACAGAGTAAAAACTGAGTGTTAGTGGTTATTTTTGTTATTATCAACATTACTGCTGTAATGCTCTTCTGTTCAAATCCAAATACCATAGGTAGGATAAATTGCTATCAGTCACTCCCACGTTAGTATGAATTAGTTTAAAAAGCCACCTTGATGGGGCACCTGGGTGCTTCAGTCGGTTAAGCATCCAACTTCGGCTCAGGTCATGATCTTGTGGTTCGTGGGTTCGAGCTCTGGTTTGGGCTTGGTGCTGACGGCTCAGAGCCTGGAGCCTACTTTGGATTCTGTGTCTCCTCTCTCTCTCTTCCCCTCGGCCATCTGTGCTCTGTGTGTGTCCCTCTCTCAAAAATAAATAAACATTTAAAAAAATTAAAAAGCCACCTTGCTTCCCTGCTCACCCTAACCAAAGGTCAGCTTCTCTTGGGATGTGGGTGTGTGTGTGTATGTGGGGGTGCATAAGAAGTAAGATCTGGGCCTCTGAGCATCAGATTTCAGGGTGAACCTAGGTCTTCCCAGTCCAGGTGGATAAGGTGGAGAGACAGGAGGGAAAAGCTTTCAGGGGCTTGAGAGCCTGCCCCTGGTTCTCAACCAAACCACATGTCTGGTTTCGGAGCAGGGAAATCCACAGAGACAGGGATGCAACACCCACCCCTTCCCAGGACAGGTAGGAGGGAGGAAGGAAGGACCCTGAGCTGTACCTGAGCCTGGCTGCCTGTTCACTACTGTGCTGGGCACTGCAGGGAGAGACTGGGGAGATAGTGACGGATTTAGGGGGTGATTATGGGCAAACAGAGTGGAAAAGGAAGCCCTTCAGGTGGCAAATAAGCTTAGTAGAAATGAGACGGGCAGGGGCTGTGATGAGAACGGCTATGCTGGGCACAGGTGGGCACTCGCAAACAGGCCTGGCAGGGAGGCTGGGCTGTAGGGCCCAGTGCCCAAACCCCCAGACCTCCCCAGAACCAAGAAGAGAGAGGAACAGAGGAGAGGCCAGTGGGGCCTTTGGACTGACAAGATCCCACAAGAGTGACAGGGTCAAAAAGCATGAGGGACTGTGGTCAGACTTACAGAAGACATTCTTGGCTAGCACAGGGAACAAACCAGGAAGTCTGAAGTCCGAAAGACAAGTGACTAGCCCTCTCACAGGGGCTGGTCTCAGCTCTGCCTTAAGGCAGTGAGCAAAGCCTTGTTGAGAGTGGTCAGTTGTGGGAGATCCCCTCACCAGGAGCAGGTCTGTGTCCCCTTTGGGCAGGCACTCTCCCTACCTATCCATATTCCTGGGAAGGCCTCCCTTTGGGCCTCAGTTTGCATATCTATGAAATGGGATAATAGCACCTATCTTGCCAGGCCATGTGAGGATCCAAATGAGACACAGTGCAGGTCACTGTCCATTCTCAGCTAGGCCACCATTGCCGAGGGCAGGGCTGACACAAGCCCTTCTCTGGCCAATGGCTTAGATAACGTTTGCTGGGTAAACAGTTGGGTCACATGCCCTAGAGCTTGCATCCCACTTTCCTGACCTCCCCACCTCTGTTCTCTTCCCTTCTGCCCTTCCTAGAGGGGCTGAACAAGCTGGGACACAAAGAGGTAGAGGGCCTATACATTCACTGGGCCTCGGCTTCCCTGTCTGCACAATAGCTTAGCTGAACCAGCTTAGCTGAACCAAGGGCCAATGTTGGGGAGGGATGATCTCAGATTCTGCCCTAATCTTCATGGGCCATTCCTGCCAGGGACACTGCCCACACCACATCCTGCCCTGCTCTCTTTCCAGTCCAGGACCCTGCATGGCCCTCCAAATGGAGCCAAGAGGAGGTGAGGGCTGAGGCGGGAGTCACCTCAAGCACAATAATAATAACCAGGCTGACAGTTTGAATTATACCTTTTCCAGTTTCTTACCCTATTGATCAGGGAGGACGCACGTATGTGAATGTGTGGTCCGGGGTCCGGGGTCTCCACACATGGACTGGGTCAGTCAGGTTAGCAGAGGGATGCCATGCTGGCAGCTCGGATGCCCCTGGGAGGAGCTGGGCTGGCCTGGGATCCCTGAGCACAGGGCTGCAGCCTGGCCTGGTTGGGGCAAGGGAGCAGGGAACTCCTTTCCACAGGTTCTCAAGGGGGTGGGCAGACTGTCCAGGAGCCTAGCTAGTGCCACAGGGACCCCAGTTTGAGGCGGGAAACCCAGGTCTGCCCCGGTGCCCCATCTGAGGAGGCCATGACCCTGCCGTCAGCTCTGCCTCTCAAACTCCAACACTCTCCACCCTCTCCTCCAGGCCTCCCCTGACCCTCAGCTCCTCACTTCCAGGCCTCAAGGTCAGGGACTAGCTCCCCTTTCCAGCGTTTCCTTGAACGCCTTGGCCTGGGAGTCCAGGTGCCACTCCACAAGTGACTGGTGAGGAAGCGGAAGTGAGCTGCCCTCTCCATGGCCTAAAAAGCAATCCCTTTAGCCCCTTCTAAAGCTGAATGGTCTCTGGTTCCATACTCTAAGAGAGTTCTTAAGTCCATGAAGTGACTCCTGAGCCATCCTGTGCACGTGTGCCCTCACCTATCACAGGCATACACACACATGCAAGTGACTCCAACATTTCAACAGCCAACCCTCACAAGGGTGCACACCTCCTATACTTGAAAATAAAATGGGCATCTCAGCTGGGATGCGCTTGATCTGGGGGTTCTGGGACACACTGGCAGGAATTGGCCTCCGGAGGAAGCTGGGAGTCCTGGGGTCCTCTCCCTCCACCCGTCAGCCCTTCTGAGGATCTGTCTCACCTCCATTTAGCATCAAGCTGGAGGCCCAGGCTGCCCCAGGGGCATCAAGAAGTCCTTCCTTGTATTTAGCTTAAATCAAATCAATTCTCTATCCCTTCACTCAACAGACATTCACAGGCAGGCACTGAGGACCCCACAGTCACCCTGTAGAAGGATGGAGAGATCTGCTAGGTCACCTGAGAACCAGGGGCAGGAAGAAGGAAGTAGCTTCGGTATCTCCCAGGGGTGGGGGGTGGGGGTGCTGCCTGTGTCCCTGGGTGACTTAAAGCATGGCAATTCCCCATGATCCAGTTTTCCCAGAGAAATGGGACACTCCACCACCTCTCTCTGCCATCTAGTCAGGTGAATGTCTCTCTGAAGTCACTGGGTGTGGTGGGGCCCACTCTGGACCTCAGGCCTGTCTCAGGCACTGACTTAACCCCTCGGGCTCTCACTTAGTCTCCACTCCAAGCTCCATCCTGAAATGGCAGTGGTATCTTTAGCTGTTTCTCAGTCCACCTTCTCTCAGAAACTGCTTCCCTGAGGCATCCTACCCAGACCCGGGCCCTTGCCATCTGCTTGCAATTCCACCATTGGGGGTCTCCCCTCCAGCTCAGGCATTCTGTGCATAGTGTTGCTATCAGAGACAGGCTTCTTAAGACCAGTCCTTGCCCCCATCCCCCAAACCTCAGGGGCTGAGGGTCCAGTAGGTCCAGTAGAAAGCCTCTGTCACCCTCCATACAATCAGTGGAGCATATGGCAAAAATGCCCTGTGAGTCCTGGTATCTGGAGGAGGAAGACACTGAGGCTGGAGTGCGAGGTTGCCTAGACGGGAAAGCCCAGGGAGGGCCCAGGAGGGGCAGGCCTGGGGTCCTTCTGCAGGGCATCTGTGGCAAGCTGGGGGAGGACTGGGGCAGGCCTTGGCCATCAGATCACAGCCCAAGTTTGCAACCCTGAGCATTTGCTGGGGAAGGTGGGGAGATGCCATGGAGCCTTCCCTGGGAGACTGACCCAGATTTCTCTCCCTCTCTCAGCCACACAAGAACACTGAGCGTGTGTGTGTGCGTGTGTGTGTGTGTGTGTGTGTGTGTGTGTGTGTGTATTCTCAGCTCTGGCAGGCTGAAGGGTGGGAAGGGAGGAGGCTCGCTGAAAGCTCTGGGAAATGAGAGAGAAATCCTCCCCAAATCCCTTGCTTCTGTCACTAATAGCTGGAATTCGCTCTTGACAACAAGGTGAAAGGCCCTGAATCCTGGGGCCTGACCCTGCCGCCAGGAGCTGCAGCCCCAGGCCTGGCTGTTGGAGGAGAGCCCCAGGCCCTTAGTAGTCAGGGCAGAGCCATGACCCCACCCTCTGGCCCTCCTGACCTCTCCTTTCTGGGTTATATCCCATAGGTTCCTCTGGTCCTATGTCAGTGAGCCCCCCATCCAAGGGGCTATGCAAGTGGTGGAGGTGGGGAACCTACCTGTCAGGATCCCATGGCAGGTACAAAAGAGGATGGATAGCCCCTCTCAGCCTGAGCTGTCCCTTTAATGCCCACCTCCACCCACAGTCCCTGTTGCCAGGAGGCCAGACCTCAGGACCCAGGGGCAGGCCTTATGAGTAAGAGGCAGGGCAGAGGTGGGCCCAGGCCTGGCAAGAGTGGGTTTGGGAACTTTCCAGCCCCAGTGGGAAGAAAACGGTGTGTCCCGTGGGGCTGCAAATTCGGCCAGAGGCTCTCGTGCACATGTACAGATGCAGGATTGTACTCCCTGGGACACCCTCCTTCAGACATGTGCACACACAGCTATATATGTATATACAAGGACACACTCATGACATACACACAGAGACCTGCATGTACAAACAGAAGCATGCCTATACACCTGTAAGTGTGAGCTCTACACACAGGTGGACACGTGTGTTCATGCCTGTGCACATGTAAACCCGGGCTAGGCAGTGCTTCTTTCCCTCCCAGTCTACTCTGGGCCCAGGAGGCATGTGAGAGAAATTTTCCCCTGAGACTGGCCACTGGGTGCTCAAGTCAAATCCTGGAGAACCTTCTAGCGATAAGTCTCCAGAGGGAAGCCTCCTTCTCTGCCAGCATTCCCAGCTCCTTGCCTGCCCGCTACCCTCAGTGGGCCCTGCACCACCTCCTCACCAGCCAGGCCTTCTCTGCACCAGGCACGGTAGCACCCTGGCTCTGCCATGGACCCTGAGAGCTGAGGGTCTTGTGCCTGCCGAGGACCCCAATATCCCACTGAAGGACAGGAGGTACCCTATCTCACCCACTGCTTATGCGTGACCCCGTGTGGGGTTCTGGCACCGTGGGGCCTCAGTCTCCCTCCTCCCACCAAGGCTGACCCTGTTGAGGGGGTTGCTTGGAGGGCTGGGAGCTCTGATCACTAGGATGTGTGGCATAGGTGAATGCCGTCATGGTCCAGGTGTATCTGGTTCCTGAGCACAAGGCAGCCTGCCAGCATAGGTGGTCAGGGCGCCCTTGGTCCTCACCCTCTCCCTGGCTGGCTCAGTCACCATGCTGGGCAACACCACCCACCCACAGACACTGGTCTATCACACACCACCCTACACTGGGCACGAAAGGAGAAGCACTGAGCTCCTCCACAACAAGCCCTCAACATTAGGGATTGTCCTCACAGGCCCCTCCAGGGGTCCCAAGCATCTGCAGGAGGTGGGGGTGCACCTATATTTCCAATGGCTACCACAGCCACCCCCATCCTCTCTCTATGAGCAGGCCCACCCACCTGGGTATTTTGTAATTGAACTTGCCTCTTCCTGAGGCCGACCTTTGCATAGGCTGTTCCCTTTGCCTGCGGTGCCCTTTCCTCTCCACCAGCCTGAAATAGCTCCTTCTCCGTGCCACCTTCCTCGCCCATCTTGCCCATCCCCACACGATGCTCTGCTACTGCCTCCACTGGGCAAACTTTATCCTGCACTGGTCAGGTGAGGTTTTGCTTTAGTCCTAAGAAGGCCGTGAACCCCCAGGGCAGGGCCAGGACCAGATCATCTCAGAGTGCTTAAGACACTCCATAGGATGCAGCACCGGGCACGCAGTAGCCAACAAGTGCTTGTTGAACAAATGAATAAATGATGTGAACACAGGGACATCCTTGCCAAGTCCCGGAATGAGCTGAGACACAGCTTTGAACGTCTCTTTCGAGGGTGGGCAGCTTAGCAGGTGGGGCTGCCTCTCTGCCTCAGGGAGCCTTGCAGTCAGACACTGGGCCCTCATTCAGCAAATACCACCGGCTGGGCAGTCATTGTGTGAGACCCCCGTCCTCAGAGAGCACACAATGCTCCCAGGGCAGCACGCACACTCCAGGGAGCCAAGGAAGGGGAACCACTTGCCGATTATGCCACCTGCTGTGGGGCCAGTACTGGGCTGGGGACTGGGGGGGGGGGGCAAGGAAGACATGATGATGACCCCTGCCTGTTCTGGGACTCTCATGGAAGAGAGATACAATTGGAGGAAGTGACTTGATGGACAGAAGAGGCAGAGGAGGGGTGGCTCAGCAGAAGGGCTTGGGCAGGCTCAGTTTCCTTGAATCTCAGTTTTCTTTATCTGTAAAATGGGGATAAGAAGTGTACTTATTAACCCAGAGGGTTGTTATGAGGATCAAATTCTTGTAAGGTGTTTTTTATGTTTATTTATTGAAAGAGAGAGAGAGAGAGAGCATGAGCAGGGGAGGAGCAGAGAGAGAAGGAGACAGAAGATCCGAAGCAGGTTCCATGCTGACAGCAGAGAGCCTGATGTGGGGTTCAAACTCACAAACTGCTGAGATCACGACCTGAGCCAAAGTCAGATGCTTAACCGACTGAGCCGCCCAGGCACCCCTCTTGTAAGAGGCTTTTAACAGAACCTACCATAGAATAAACACTCAAGAAGCAAGAGTGGCCACTATTGCTTATTTTATCATTAGTTCAGAGCAGCCCTACACTAGGCATGCAGCAAACAGGCAGGTTGGCAGCAAGGGAGCTGAGAGATGTCAAGGACTGAGTAACTTCTCCCTCGATAATGGCAGGCTTGGCTTCCTCTGCTTAAGAACCAAAGGATCTAAAGAGATCTGGGTGGAGGGACACTGAGGGGAGAACTCCCTGGAGGGGGGAGGGAAGCCTGAAGCAGTGGGCAAGGAATCTCCCAGGGATCTGAGTGCTCATCTTAGCCCTTCTGTCTGAAACAGCGCACGGATGAGGGGGCATGTGCAGTGGCCTGCAGGAAGGGGCTATGCTTGCCTTGCTGTGGAGACTGGCACCTGGGGAGATATGCAGAGCTGAATGTGGCAGAGCTGGGAGGTTCTCCCAGATGGAGGAGGGCAGAGGGCTGAGGAGCTGCTCTCCTGCCTCTGGCCACCTGGGAGGGCTTGCACAGAGCCTTCCTGGGTTGTGGCTGATGCCTGTGGGCTTTCCCCAGGGGTGCGGAGGCCACTCTTTAAAGGAAGCCATCCTAGCAGAACAGGGAGGGGTGAGGGGCCATGGAGCGAAGGAGACAACCTGGAAAGTGAGCTCCCAGGGGGATGAACGGGGTGAAGGGTGCTCTCGAGGGCTGTGCTCAAGGACAGCAAGCTCCCAGGGGGGAAAAGGGGACAGCTGCCGACCTTCTGCTCAGCGCCTTGCTCTCCTTCTCCCTACTAAAGGCCAGTCCCCCATCAGCCTTGTCAGTGTGACATTACCAGGTTGACATTACTAAGCCAGAGCTCCTCCACTTGTCTGCCAGATCGGGCCTCAGCCGTGGAGGAATTGCTAACTCCAACCACAATAAGGAAATATCAACGATGGACATGAATATTATTACCTCCCTGTCCCCACCTGTTGATTTAGAGATGAACAGAGCCCTGGGGCCATCTTTCCCTGTGGAGAAGGGAGCACTCTCCAGCTGGATTCATTCATGAAAGTGGGGCCTGTTTCTTCTGGGCAAGGTCCCCTCCACCAACGGCCCAGGGCTGGGGCTGAGGGCAAAGGGTCCATGTGCAGGGAGGAGGGGCTAGTCCTCCCGCTCAAAGCCCTGGCTCACCAAGTGACTTCAAGCATGCCTCTTTGCCTCTCTGGACCTCAGTCTCCTCCTCTGCCAAATGGGTATGATAATTCCAGTCCTGCCTACCTCGTGCAACGTGGAGGAGAGAGTGAACTGCAAATGCAAGACTTTTATTGGCTGGAGGAGACAGGTGGGGTAGCTAAGGGGCTGGGGGGCGCTGACAAAGGGACAGACAGGTCCCAGCTCAATGAACTCTCAGAAGCACTTATCCTTCCCACCCTCCCAGCCCCACATCCAGCACTCAAAACTTGGTAGAAACCAAACACTAAAGTCAGAAGAGAGGCAAAGCCTGACTCCAATGTACACACAGCAGGCCAGCTGCCGTCTGGTGTCCCTCACCCCTGAGCCTGTGAGGACGTCGGGGCTTTCAACCCACACCCAAAACCCTGCGTACCATGCCAGTCACAGGCAGCGCTCACACACAGGGCAGCCCTTCCCCCACCAAGGGGGTGTCGTACGCAGGTATCGTCCCGAGAATCAGAGGAACACGGCATCATGGAGAAGCACCTTCAGGGGCAGCCCAGGCAGCTGTGTGAACTGCCCTTTATATGCCAGAGTGTCGCCAGTCGCTGGCGCATATAAACGCACACACTCAGAACACACACGTGTGGCCAAGTTCATAAATCAATGTGCACAGGCCAGAAACAGGAAGCACACACAGGTACACACATGTGTACGCATGCAGGGTCTCAGGCCCAGAGCCAACGCTCTTCCTAGCCTGTGGAAACCTCTCCCTGTGGAGAAGGAAATCAAAAGCCCCATATGGCCTTCCAGGCACACGTGGCCTCTCACGCTGTGGCCAAGCCAAGCAGCAGCGATTAGGTGGCTGGGAAGTGCAGCCCAGCGTGGCCTGAATATTTCACGGGAGATTTTGCTTCACAGAAAATCCCTTCTTCGCCTCCGTGCATGTCAGGGTATAATTACCCATTAGGTAGCAGAGCAGAAACCTGGGAGGACGTGCGTGCAGCTCCAGGTCTGGGCCCCTCGCTCTGCCTCTGCCGTATGCCTGGTCTGGCCCAGCGGGGCCCATCCCACCTCTCACCTGCCTCTGAGGGAGGGACAAACAGATGGCATTTTGGGACACGAGGTGTCCTGGCCCAGGGTCACCTCTGCCCTAGGTCCTCAGACTCTGTCCCCACCTAAGGAAGTGCCAAAGCCTCCCATCCTCTTGCCCGCCCTACTCAGGACCTCTCTGCAGGGGCCCTGGCTTTTCTCACTCCCTTATCTTCCTCTTCTCTCAACTTCTGGCAGTTTCCTGAACAAATGGCAGAGAAGAGCAAGACAGAAGATGGAGAGAAGGGAGAGAGGGCATCTTGGCTGATCCCTGGAGCCCCCCTCGTCTCCCAGCGTTTGCCCACCAGGGTGGGGATAGAGGGGGAGCTTCACACCTCCCTGTAGGAGGACTCTCCCTTACCCTTTTTGCCCTAGAAGAAAGATGTCCACCGGGCCTAGGTAACCTCAGGTGGTATCTCCTCCTGGAAGCCCTCCAGGACCCCTCTCCAGGTCAGAAGCCTTCTCTGGCTCCTACAGCCCCCATCTCCCCTGTATTTCCCTCCATCACTGTTCTGTAATCAAGGGCTCAAAATGTCGATGCCCACAGGGGCCAGAGAAGAGGTGACAGAGCGTGAATGGGCACCGTAATGCTACCGGGAATGGCAGGACCTGAGAAAAATGGAGAGCACATGCCCTGACGGAGGCAGCAACGCCAAGTGACGTCATGGCCCAGCGATCCACCTCCTGGGGTAGACACAAGAAAACAGAAAACATGTCCCCACAAAGACAGTTACACAAATGTTCATAGCGGCATTATTCATAACTGCCAAAAAGAGGAAATGATCCAAATGTCCATGAATGAATGCATAAACAAAATGTGGTATATCCATAAAATGGAATATTACTGGGCCATAAAAAGGAATACTGATACGTGTTATAACATGGAAGAACTTTGAAAACATTATCTTCAGTGAAAGAAGCCAGACCTGACAGGCTACCTGGTGTATGATTCCATTTTATTTGAAATGTCCAGACTAGGCAAATCCAAAGAGAGGAAAGTAGATTAGTGGTCGCCAGGGCTTTAGGCATAGAGAGAGGAGGAGTAACCACTAATGGGTACAGGGTTTTCTTTTAGGGTAATGGAAGTGCTCTGAAACAAGGGCAATGACTTTTGTCACTCTTGTGAATACACTGAAGAAGACTGAATTGTACACTTTAAAATGGTGAGTTTTTGGGAATGCAAACTGGTGTAGCCACCCTGGAAAACAGTATGGAGGTTCCTCAAAAAACTAAAAATAGAACTACCCTACAACCCAGAAATTGCACTACTAGGCATTTATCCAAGGGATACAGGTGTGCTGTTTCGAAGGGACACATGCACCCCCATGTTTATAGCAGCATTATTGACAATAGCCAACGTATGGAAAGAGCCCAGATGTCCATTGATGGATGAATGGACAAAGAAGATGTGGTGTATATATACACAATGGAGTATTACTCGGCAATCAAAAAGAATGAAATCTTGCCATTTGCAACTACGTGGATGGAACTGGAGCCTATTATGCTAAGTGAAATTAGTCAGTCAGAGAAAGACAAAAATCCTATGACTTCACTCATATGAGGACTTTAAGAGACAAAACAGATGAACATAAGGGAAGGGAAACAAAAATAATATAAAAACAGGGAGGGGGACAAAACAAAAGAGACTCATAAATATGGAGAACAAACTGAGGGTTGCCGGAGGGGTGGTGGGGGGGGGGGATGGGCTAAATGAGTAAGGGGCACTACGGAATCTACTCCTGAAATCATTGTTTCACTATATGCTAACTAATTTGGATGTAAATTTAAAAAAATAAAAAATAAAACAAGTTATAAAAATAAAATAAAATAAAATAAAATAAAATAAAATAAAATAAAATAAAATAAAATAAAATAATAAAATAAAATGGCGAGTTTTATGGTATGTGAACTGTATCTCAATTTTAAAAAACAAAATTGTTTGAAATGGAACAAAACAAATCCACAAGCCACATCCCTGGTTGGGGCCTCCAATTTCTGTCCCCTAGTTTACACATCTGTCTCTCCCCCAAGAATGGAGAGTTGGCCCTACCTGAGGCCCCTCTGTGGTCCCCAGGGCGGGCACCCAAGAGCAGGCACTTGATCCACAACGGTGGCCAAAGAAGTGTTGTTGATCCACAACAGTGGCCAAAGAAGCACATTAACCCAGGCCACATCCCTCAGGTGGCTCTGGCCCAGAGTCACAGCTGGGTCTCAGGCAAGGCCACTAAGGCCCAGTGTCAGAGTTGACGTCCTAAAGTCATACAACAAGCTGGAGGCAGAAATGGGCAGAGGAGCCAGGCCTCCACAGGGCAGCAGGTGGCCAGCCCCGAGTGGGCACAACCGTGCAGGCAGTTCTGTTGCTGCTTCCCACCTCACAGCCCCCCAGGTTCCCCAAGCCTCAGAATTGAGTCCACTTGCTGGATCTGTCCCCAGTCTCCACTGGGGCCCTGAAAGCAGCTCAGCCACAGCAGTGAGGCCCCTTCCCTCACTCCTTCGTCAGCACCCCTAGCCAGCCCACAATTGCTTCCCATAATCCCTAGGCACAGCCCGCACCATGACCTAGACACCCAGTTTCTTAGAGGCCCAGCACGACGTGACTGGACGCTCAGGGTTGGCCATGGGCAGAGGCCAAGCTTCAGGTGCAGAGTGGCACCGGTGGGGTGACCAGCCATCCTGGGACTGACATATATGCTAAAGTGGGACAGTCCTGGGCAAAACAGGACAACTGGCCACCATACCTGGAAGGGCCTCATCCCCTTTCTCTGCCCTGGTGGGTGAGCCACAGGGAGAGGGGTTTCTTCTCCTGAAAGGCCCTTCTCTCTCTTCCTCTCCTGCTCACCTTCTTTTACTCTGCCATCCTGACTCCCAGAACCTTCCATCAGCAGAAAGGAATCCTCCCCGGCAGCATCTCCTTCAGGTCCCTTAAGGACAGCAGGTTTCCAGAACCAGCCCTGAGATCCCATGTGTTTGCAGGGATGCGGTGGGGAGGGGCCAATAGAGTAAGGCCCTTCATCCCTCCTTCGTCTGCAGCCACCCTGGAGCCATCAGCTCCCTGAGGCAGGGAACTGTTTTCTACTTGGTTCACAGCTGTGTCTCCAGAAGACCAGGTGCCCAGTAAACATTTGCGGAATGAACGACTGAGTCTATTTTCCGCTCCAAGCTTCCCCCACTTCTTTGAAGTGCTAAAGAATAAAAGAGGGAAAACTCCTGGCCTTGGGAATAAATTCTGAAGTCTTCAAGTGGCCATGGAGGCCTCCTCCATCTGACCCCTCACACCTCTCAGCCACCCCCCAATTCACGACAGGCCCCAGCCCAGCACCCGCAGAGACCCCAGCAGGTGCCCTACCTGGAGGTGCTCTCAAACCTGCTCACAGATACTGAGCTCAGCTCCTCCCCTCCTGGAAGTCTTCCTTCATCACTATTTGCACCCCTCCCAACGGGCTCCCTGCCCAGCTGAGCCCTTGCAGCAGCCCCGGGTACAGGAGAGAATGAGGGAAGAGCTAGGTGT
Source organism: Acinonyx jubatus (assembly GCF_027475565.1). Taxonomy (NCBI): domain Eukaryota; kingdom Metazoa; phylum Chordata; class Mammalia; order Carnivora; family Felidae; genus Acinonyx; species Acinonyx jubatus. The sequence continues at coordinate 29,910,849 of NC_069386.1, forward strand.
GTGCCTGACGCAGGTTACCTGGGACCTGGGTCGGCTTCCCGCTGGAAGGGTGTCTGGGAGTCTCAGGGTCTGAGTGCCAGCAACTGGTGTAAGGCCAGGGGGAGGCTTACAGAGGAGAGGAGGGGAGGGAAAAGACAGAGAGGAAGAGGGGAGATGTAGGATTCCAAGAAGGCTGTCAGAGTCCACACGGTGATTAAAGTGGTCGGGTGGCCAGTCACCTTCAGATACATGATATCCCCCAAAGACACAGATCACTGCCCATGCGCAGTGAGGTTAAAGGAGGGGAAGGAGGCCCTTATGGGAGAGAAAGGCCAGCTTTACACAGTCACATCTTTCTTTACCTCCTGCCCTCATGCACCAGTGGGCTGGGAGGCTGTCGGGTACCTATCTGGAGCCTCGTACTAAGTCCTGACCCTGCTCACACCAAGCCCTAATCCTGGTCACATACTGAGTCCTGACCCTGGTCTCACATGGAGCCCCAATGCTGCTCACACACTGAGCACTGACCCTGGTCACACACCAAGCCCTGACCCTGGCAGGGTAGACTGGCCCTCAAAAACCTAGAAGAGGTTCTAGACACCTCAGCCTCTCTCCTATTACTACTCCTCAAGGCTTGGTGACAGATCTGGTCTACGGGCGTCACAGACAAGTTCCAGCTCTGAGTGACTGCTGGCAGCTGGTGCCCAAGGTAGCTAATGGGTGTCTGATTTCCTGACCTTCTCAAGACCAAGACTGAGAATGTGACAAGCCTCCTCTGATACCAGGACCCAGCAAGTATCTAATAGATGTCAGCCCCAGTCCCGGGTTTCCACACAGTAGCTGCCACTCCCCTACCCCCCTCCCCTCCCACATGGATCCAGCTCCACCTCCCTCTCTTGCCCAGGGCCCAGAAGAAAGCTGTGAATTGCTGGGTACTGGCCTCCCCCCATCACCCCTCCCCCTTCCTGGCCTTTCCCAGCCCAGATACACATCACACCGGCCCCCATTCAGTGTCCTCAGCTGGCTGTCAGCTAATCCCTGCAGAGGTGTTAACTGATAATTAAGATGTGAGCTGTAAACTTAAAGTGTGATTCCCTGCCAGGAGTATTCTGGTTTTAACAGGTTCCTCTTCAAAATGGGAAAACCTTCAAGACCTAGGCAAATAGCAGGCAGGAAAGCAGAGTTGGGCGGGGTGGTATATTTTGGGCCGGAAGCCCTTCTAACCTTCCTGGAAACCACTCCCCTTCTCCTCTCCCTTCACCTGGGTGGATAGAACACAGGCACGGGAGCAGAAAGCTGCCTCCCAGTCTCAGCCCCACTTCCTAAGAGTTGATGCCATTGGACATGTGTGATGAAAACCTGCCGAGCCTCAGTTTCCTTGTCTGCAAACAGGTATACGACATACATACCAACCCCGCAGAACTGTGCAGGCACACAGGAGGCCCTCAATACTGGATAGCTCCCGTCCTCCCTAACTTCCTTTCGCTTCTTCCCTCACTGAAGGCGACTGTGTCAGCTTGCATTCCTGTCCCTGCACACTCCACCCTCATCCATCACCAAGCCTCGACCTTCTCACAAAGATCAGTGCAATAGAATGACGGCAATGGTGCTGCAGAGCAGGGAGGAAAGCTTACTCGATGAAGTGTCAAAGCCAACTGGCTGGTCTTTTAGGGAAAAACACTTCGATCCCTACCTCAAACCACACACCTAAAAACAGTCCAGGTGAACTACAGATTTAAATATTTTCAAATATCAAAAATGACTAGAAACAACGTAAGACAACATTTTCAAAACTTTGCAGTGGCCAAGGCCAGAAACTCTAACGGAAAAGAGTGGCAGACCCTGACTACAGGACAGTTTTCAACATTTCAGGGTTAAGAAAAACTCTATAAACTTAAATGACAACCCCCCCCCCCCAAAACACACAAAACTGTAAAAAACATTTGCAACATACTACAGATAAAGGGTTAAATCCCTTAACCTCTTATAAATCAATTTGCTCTTGCAAGTCAATAAAATGTATTTCACACAACCACCGCCCACCCACCCCCAATCACTGAAGCCAAGGTCATCTGTGATCTCCCACAGCTAATGCATGATCAATGCTCCCTCTGCACCTTACTCAAACTTATGCTTGACCCCTTGGCTTCCAGGACCTCATACCTGCTTGGTTCCCCTCCACGTCACTGGTTGCTCTTTCTGACTCACCTTTTTTGGTTCCTCCTCAGCTCCCCAACTTTTAACTGAAGGAAGCCCCAAGGCCAGGTCTTTGGTCTTTCTTCTCTTTTCTATTTATATTCACTCCTTTGATGCTCTCAACCAATCTCAAGGCTTAAAATACTACCTTTATGCTGATAACCCCAGATTGTGTCTCCAGCCCCAAACTGTCACCTGAACTCCAGCCTCACACATCCACCTGTCAACTCCACACTTCTTGATGTCTACTTTGCATGTCTCCAGCCAGGGTCTGCTCACAGGTGTGCTACCTAGGCAGTCACACATTGTCCCTGAGTGTGGTTTAATGCTCTACTATTACCACTTGGCGATTCTTAATCATTTTTTTTAAATAAAGGGCCACCATTCCATTTTCATTTTGCTCCAGGCCCCACACATTACATATCCAGTCCTGTCCACAGGTGAGCTCTTCTCCTTCCCTACATCAAACTCATTCCTCCTCCTCGCTGTCCAGTCTGTTGATGTCCAGTCTGTCGCTGCCTTTCCAGATACTCGGGCCCAAATGCTTGGAGTCATTGCTATGGACTAAATGTGCCTCTCAAAAGTCATATGCTGAATCCCAAACCCCTAATGTGATGGTACTTGGAGGTGGAGCCTTTGGGAGGTAATTAGGATTAGATGAGGTCATGAGGGTGCGGCCCTGGTGATGGGATTAGTGCCTTTTAAGAAGAGGAAGAGAACACCAGGGCTCTCTATCTCTCTGTGGTGCACAAAGAAGAGGTTCTATGAGCACACAGATGGAAGCTGTCTATAAGTCAAACAGAGGGTCCACAACAAGAACTGAGTTTGCCAGCACCTTGATCTTGGAATTCCAAGTCTCCAGAAGTGTGAGAAGTAAATGTTGTTGTACAAGCCACCCAAGAACCTCTTCGCCTCTCCCCACCTCTGCCAAGCCCCCCTGCTCTAAGCCCCCACTGTTTCTTCCTTGGATCACTACCACAGCCTAGTGACTGATCTCCCTGCTTCCCTGGCCTTCACAGCAGCCAGAAGGATCTGGTTAAAATGAAATTCAGATCATGTCATGTTACTATTCAGAACCTTCCATGACTCCCTTCTTCATCCTGAGTAAAAGCCAAGTCCTCAGGGTGGCCCATGTGGCCCTGTGTCATGTGCTCTTGATCCCTCTTTGGCCATACCTCCCACTCTCTCTCACTCCCCTTGTTCCAGTCACTCTGGCCTTCTCACTGAGCCCTGCACGGACCAGGCCTGCCTGGCACTGAGGATCCCAAGCTGTCCACCTGATTCAGTCTCTTGCTTCCTGCCCATGTCCTGAAGTGCCACCTCCCAGCAAAGTCTGACTACCAGATCCAGGCTCCCCAACATTCCCCACCCCTGACCTGCTTTATTTTTTCCTCTTTTGCACTTAACACTACCACACACACACACATACACACACACACACTATATTTCACTCATTTATCTGTTATAAGTTCCATGGAGCAGGTCTGTTTCATCAGTTTTGTTTACTGCTAGGTCCCCAACGCAAACAGTGCCCAACACATAGTAGGTGCTCAATAAACACCTACTGAATGAATGAACAGATACATAGAAAAATGAGCTGAGGACATAACATGAACAGGCAATCCACAAACGAAGAAATTAAAATGGCCAACAAACATATATGAACATGTTCAACCTCATCAGTAATCAAAGAAATGTAAAATAAAAGCAGTTTTACCTAACAGATCAGCAGAGATTTAAGGGATTGCTAATGCCCATGGTTGGCAAGGATGAGGGGATGAAGCCTCTTGCACATAGTAAGTCGGCACACCTTCTGGAGGTTGACCTGGCTGTACAGATTAACTCCTGTAATGTGCATGCCCTCTGACCCAGGCGGTTCACTTTCAGAGACACTCCTTAAGGACTCATAACCCCAGTGCATGGCCATGTACGAACTGGGAGGTTCCCTGAAGGAGATCTATAAACAGCCAAACACTGGAAACAATCTAAATGGCCACCGACAGGATTAACAATTGATATAAGGCTTAAAGACCAGCCAAACAACTGGACATAAAAGGATTTGAAAGAACTCTGGAATGACCTACACAGTATGTTGTTAGATGAAAACTCAAATGACACAGCAGTATAATTAGGATGATCCCATGCTTTTGCTTTTAAAATATGTTTCTAAGTGCACAGACAAAAATTTTGGAGGAATAAATATTGAACTAATTAGCAGTGTTTAGTCGTGGGGAGGAAGAGATTACGGACAGGCCTCGAACTGCATGCTCTACCTACTGCTGGATTGTTAGATGGATACATAGATAGATACACAGATGGATGGATGGATGGATGCATGGATGAATAGATGGGTGGATGGATAGATACATGCATGCATAGATGGTGAGTGGGTGGATGGATGGGTGAATGAATGGATGGATAGGTGGGTACATGGATGGATAGATGGTACATAGATAGATAGATAGATAGATAGATAACATATAGAGAACATATATTACATTACTAGTCAGAAAAATGACTCCAATTGCCAAGAAGACACTTCTGTCACCCCAGTGTTGAAAGATACAGAAATAGGACATTCCAAGCCCTCCATTATCTGGCCCTGCCTCTTCCCTGTTGCCCGCCCCCCCCCAGCCCCACACCCCATGCACTCTGGGTTCCAAGCACATGAGACAATTTTCTATTCTTGGTTCTTTTTGCAGCTCCAGGCCCGTCTCACAGCTCTGTTCACGGGTACAGAGGCCCAGCCAGCCCTACCTCATGGCCTCCTTGGCCTGGACTCTGCTGTCAGAGAGCCAGAGAGGAGAAGACAGGCACCCTGAGAGCACAGTCAACAGCCTCCAGCGGGAACCCCCAGGGCTCTGCCCCAGATTGGCCTATGGGAACCTGGGGGATCAGGAGATGCCCACTGATTGTGACCTATTCAGGCTTGGCCACCCCTGGGTCCAACACATCCACCACAGGCACTGGAGACAGCTGATCCGAAGGGGCCAAGGTGGACCCAGCAGAGAGGACTCCGCAGGAGAAGAGGGGCACTGGGGCCCCCTCAGGCCCACTCAGGTTGCCAAATTTAGCAAAAATCTGGGGATATACTTATGCTGAAAAATGATTTGTTGTTTGTCTCAAGCTCAAAATTAATTGGATACCCTGTAAAGTTTTCTGGCAAGCCCAGCCCCAAACCCATCCCACCTTTGGGGCACTTGGCCCTGAGCAGAAAGCCTTCATCTGGGGTGCCCAGGAGCAGCAGAGAAATGCCAAGTGGCTTAAAAGTCAGCTGGGCTGTTCCTGGTGCCCAGGAGGAACACCTCTGCCCTGGAGGGGTCCTGCATGGAGTGAGAGCTGTCACTCATGGAAGCACACACACAGGGCTAGCATGGCGACTCTGGCAGAGAAACGCCAGAGTGACAGCAAAGGGAGCCCCACAGAGACAGAAGTACCACAGCCAAAGTACTTAGCAAGTGTGTGCAGTGAAACGACACTGAACAAACCGCAGACAGCAACCATGTCAGAAAAACCGAGGCTGGCAGAATTAGATGTCCTGGGGCCTCTCAGTGTCCCCAAGTCCCCCAGGAGGCCCTGCTACTGCCAGGGCCTGTGCCCCACACCACTGCCCCTGGGAGGGGCTCATCCACAGAGGGCCTTCCTGCTCCTCACTCCCAGAGCCCTCCCACCCAAAGCAGAGGCGTGAGGCGATGTGAGTCCCCTTGCTTTCCCCTTACCTGGGTCAGACGGCGCCGGGAGGCAAACAGATCAGCCTCTGGGGGCCCGGGGAGCAGCAGCCTATTGGTCGCGGTCCCAGCATGCACTGCAATGGGAGAGCAGGAAGGTTAGTGCAACTAAGATGGGCTTTTGCTAGTCAACCCAGGATGTCTGGCCTCTGCCTCACCAGCACCCACAGCACCCTTAGCAAGGTCCCAAAGGCCCCCTACCCCCGGGCCCTCCGTGCCAGTCCCCTGTCCCAGACTGCAAGTCTCTGGCTGGCTGACCACTCCTCCCTGCAGGAGGCTCCCTGACCCCTCTCCTCCTTGTCAGGGCACCCCTCCATCACATGGTCCTCCTCCTGCACATGGTCACAAGCTGCTGTTTCCTGCCTGTCCCCCTCACCCTGCCCTGCTCCCTGGGCTGCCTGACCCACATCAGAGTTTCAGTCACCCTCTATATATGCCCCCCAGTGGTGCCATCATGCCCAGAGAGAATGGAAGCCCCTGCCCTCGCCTCCTCCCTGGCACAGCACCAGCCTCTCTCTGCCTGGCCCCCACCTCCTCCTGATCCTCACAGGCCTGGCTCCTTCTCCTCATCCAAGTGTCCAGGTTCAGTTCCAGACACCTCCTCAGAAAGCCCTCCCTGACCTCCGTATGAGGCCCTCCTAACCCGAGTCACACTACTCTGACTGACCTGTCACTCCAGTTTCCCTGTCTCAACAACCTCACAGCGAGCATTTTTTTTCCAGGCAGGTTAATGGAGCTACAATTTACCTAGAATAAAATCTACACTTTCCAGTGCAGTTCTGTGAGTTCTGACAGCTGCATGCAGCCATGTTACCACTACCACATTCAAGGTCTAGAACAATTCTACCACCCGAAAAGTCTCCACGTGCTGTCCTTTTGTAGCCAACTCCTCCCCAACCCCAGCCCCTAACAACCACTGATCTATTTTCTGTCTCTATAGTTTTGCCTTTTCCAGAATGGCATGCAAGTGGCTTTACCTGTATGTACCCTTTGGAGCCTGGCTTTATTCATTTAGCGTATAATGCATTGGAGATTTACCTTTGTTGTTTCTCTGTTGTTCCAAATTTCATTCTTTTTTATTGCTGAATAGTATTCAATTGTTTACCCATTCACTAGCTGAAGGACATTTGGGCTGTTTCCAGCTTTTGGTGACTATGAATAAAGCCACTATAAATATTCACATACAGGTTTTTATGTGAACATAAGTTGTTACTTCTCTTGGGTAAATCCCTAGCATTAGGATTGCTGGGTTATATGGTAAACATATTTTTAACTTTATAGGAAACTGCCAAACGGTTTGTCTTCTCTTTTCTTTTTCTTTCTTTCTTTTTTTTTTTTTTTTTTTTTTTTTTTGCCAAACTGTTTTCTGAAGTGGCTGTGCCCCATATTGCAGTCTCACCAGCAACATATGAGAGTTCTGGTTGCTCAGTATCCCAAAGCTTTTCTCATCAGGCCCTGCCAGACACTCTGGGTTTCCCTGGCCTCGGCCACCCCAAGTGGAAAGAATGAGCCAAAGTCATGGCCTTGGGTCTTCTGAAACCCTTGCTCTTAGTGGTCCCACAATATCCCTTGTACAGAGGATTTTACTGCTCACTAACATCTGGGTGCATTTCCTCCATCCCAGCATAGTGTCCCCTACACTTTCTCAGCACCCCCTTGCAGTGAGTTGAGGCTATATGAGAAGTTTTGGTCAGTGGGCTAGGAACAAAAGTGGTGTGTGTCATTGCTGGGCCAAAGCATTTAAGACTCTACCACTTTCTCTTCTTTGCCACAGTGACTGGAAGAGACCATGTGTTCCAGGTAGGACAGCTACAAGATGGTGGAGCTTCTATCGGCCTGGGCCCCTACATGATGTATGGACCAGAGTCTGCCACCCTCCCCACTTCCCACACTGGATGTATAATGGAAACAAAGGATATACTGTAAATAAAGGAAGAAAGAATAAGGGAACCTTTGTTGCACTAAATCACCAAGAGTTCCTAAAAAACCTGTTGGTTTAGCACAATCTTGTCTTTCCTACCATATCACCCCTGGCCACTTGGGGCACATGACCTGTGTTTGGTTTGAGGGGATGCTTGATGACTTTCTGAGTGAGAGAACTAAGCTCCATTTGGGAGCCCCTAAATAACTAGGATTTCAGTGGGGGGAAGAAATATGTCAACGCCCAGTTTGAAGGGTTCTCTATCCACAAGGAAAAGGGGGAAGTTTCAGGGCCTATAGCAGGATCCACCAGCAGGGCAATTCCCATCTGGAGAAGGGACGTGTGAGCAGAGGCAAGCGGTAGCATCTCCATGACAGTGGGGCCTTGGCTTACATTCAAGGGCTTGAAATGCACTTTAGAACAAAGGCTGGGGCATCCTCAGAGCTCTGCCCCTGACTCAGGTCTGGGATCAGCTCTAGAAAGGCCCTGGGGCCCCCTATGAGTCTGCCCTGGATTGACAACTGGGGGTGGGGGACTCTGACTCGTGGCCCTGGAGCCACGAATGACAGCAAGCTTCAAGTTTAATTATACACTTATATTTTGAACTTATCGGCACTTTACTTTGGCAATTATCACCTTAAATGTTGTGTGCTTCTGTGGGACCACGCGGGGAATAGGGATAAGAGACAGTCCCTCAAGATAACAACAGGCTCTGTCAAGCGACCTGAGGGGAAATCCCCTAACGTCCACAAATGCCCCTGTGACTTCCTCAATTTTTCCAAGAAGTAAGATCTGGCTGTAGTAGAATATACTCCCTCCCCTCCACCCTTCCTGAAAAACAAAAAGGGTACAACATGGCTTCCTTGACGCCATTAGAAAGACCCTTCTATCATAAGGGCAAACTTGAGAAGGTTCTTAAGTGTGAGCACCGATGCTGGTGTCAGTGTGTATCCAAAGGCTCACCTGGCTTTGAACTTTGGCCAGGCTAGTTGGAAATCACAGCACGGCACAGCACCCTATAGAGGTACAATGGTATGCTGGGGAAGGGGGCTTGGGTTGGAGGTGGGGGAAGGTGTTGAAGAAGCCCTTGGGACAAAGCCAGGCTTGGTGGAACCTGGGGACAGGCTTGGTGGGACCCTGGGGACACGGTGACCAGGCTTCCCCAAAGCAGTCATAAAGAATCTTCTGCCAGGGCCTTGGGGTGGGGGTGGGGGGGCGGGTCTGTAGTCAGGTGTAACAGTCCCCTGGGAAGGACTGGAGTGAGTTCTGCCATCCGTTGGGTCAAAAATAAACAGATGTGACTGATACCATGCAAATGAAAACAAAATCCTACAAGAAACAGGCAATAAACTGCTCCATTCTTTACCACAAGGATTTCTTTACCTGGGAGCTTATTTCAATGATGAGAAATCCTTAATGGTGAGTTTGGTGATTTCAGTGATAAATTTTTAACTGGGTGCAGACCTGAGGTTTTACCCTGGTTTGAACACCTTGCACCCACCCCTCACAGCCACAGGATGTGCTTAGATATGCTCGTGGGAAGAAAATGTGCTCAAAATTTGCTGTGCTCTCTGCTTTTGTTTCCTATGGGCAAGTTTTCTGGCCAACGATTCTGAGAATGACTCATCCTGGGGTCAGGGATCCAGTGATGGCTCATGGCTAGAGTGGAGAGTTGGCTGGCCTGGGGTCAGCTCAGACCCCCCACCTCGAAAGTGCACCTGAGCGTCTATACTCAGGGAGGAAGGAGTTTTAGATCTGGATGTTATGGTCTGGTTCTCAGAGACCGGATAATGTTGGGATGAATGCATGGGCTTGCAGAAAATGCCTGACTAGAACTGCTTGGGGGAGGATTCCCTGAGTGCAGAATGAATCGTTCTCCTCTGAATGGTTTTTGCTGAATGACTGGACTTTAATTCACTGTCTGTGGAGGGCTTGGGGGCTGAAAACAGAGGACAGAGGTTCAAAGGCAAATGTTGAAAGAAGTTCCCAAGGGGAAGAGCTGGCATAGGAGAGAGGTGACAGGTGGAGGGAAAATGGAGGAGGAAGAAGATTGAAAAGAGGGACAGATGCAGGTGAGGTGAACACCTTGCTATCATCATCATTGGAGTCATTGTGGAGAGCATCCAATGAGCCCCGAGGGGGCTCAGCACTTCATAGGTGCTAACACATTTAATCTCCACCAACACCCCACAAGGTGAGTACTGTGATCATCTACATTTTCAGAATGGGGAAACCAAGGCACGGAGAGGCAAAGTAACTTGGCTTGTAAGGAATGGGGCTGCATTTCCCACCCATGCGGTCTGGTTCCAGCACTCATCCTAAGAGTCCCGATAAAACTGGGTTGGTCAGGTTAGAAATGAATGAAAGGCTCCTCAATGATGTTGGTGGGTATTCTGTGTGGGTGGTCAGATCTAAGTTGTTGAGAAAAATCCCCTTTCTGTTACTTACTAGCTCTGTGGCCTTGAGCAAGTTACTTAACCTCTCTGGGTCTGGTTCTTCATCTGTAAAATATACTTCATATGGTAGTTCAGATTAGAGTGCACGTGTGTGATGCTGCCTACAGTACCTGGCAGAGAACAGATAATCCACAGAGTAGAGCCCACACTATACCCCCTCCATGGAGCCACAGTCTAGACACCAATCTCCAGAACTTGAAGCACGTACATGCGTGTGTGTATGTGTATTCATATGTGCCGTGCTCCTGCCAAGGTGAGTACTCGTGTGCACCTGCAGGCATTTCCCTCCCTAATCCTGTCCCTGATTTAGCCATACACCCGGGCATCACCCCAAAGTCCTTTTCTCTCTCCCTCTCTCATCCTCGCATCCTATCATCATGGGCAGTCGATCCCGGAATATTTCCCAAACTCACCTTCTTCCCGTTTTCCCCTACCCCCACCCCAGCACAAAGGTCTCAGCTGCTTCCTATCCTCTTGCTGTCCCCCCTCCACCCGTGCTCCTCACAGTGGCAATCCGAGTGACCTTACCCAGTCACCCATCTGACCTCCACTTAAATCCCTTCCAGGAAGGCTGGCCAAGCAGGATGTGAAACTCACAAGCCCTGAGGAGAAGTCTGACAGATTTGACTAAATAAAGATCTAAAGCTTCTATACGGCCAAAGAGACCATAAACAAAGTTAAAAAGACAAACAGCAGACTAGGGAAAATATTTTCAACACGCACAACAGACAAGAAGTTTTAAAATTCCTAATAATCTAAAAGCTCCTTTATATAAATAAGAAAAAGGAAAAAGAAAAAAAGAAAGAAAAATGAGCAAAGGATATGAACAGTCAATTCACAGAGGAGGAAACACAAATGGTCCATAACCGCATGAAAAGATGCTCAGCCTCGCTGGGGAGAAGGCAAGTGAGTGCTGAAACCACAGCAAGATGATTTCCTGGATTAGCAAAAATTAAAAAGCTTGATAATGTTCAGTGCAGAGGACGGCATGGGGAAATGGCCACCCACAGATACTGAGAGCGGGAGCATAACCTGGCCTGGCCCTTTGGAAGAGCTCTGTGGCACTACCCAGCAAAATTTAATAAACATACCCTTCACCCGGGCAATTCCATGCCTAGAAATCAATCCCACACAAATGCTTACACATGTCAGCAAGACAGATATTCAAGGATGGTCACTGAAGCATTATTTGCAAGAGTGAAAAACTGAAGACAACCTAAAGATCCATCAACCCAGGAACAGTTACATAAATTACACTATGTCCAAACAAGGGAATATTAGGCAACCATTAAAAATACCACACACCCATATGCTGGGACACTGACAGATGCCCACAACACACTGGGAAGTGAAAAATGGAAGTTATGGAATAATGTGCATAATACTATTCCATTTTTTTAAAATTAATATACGGAGGCACCTGGCTGGCTCAGTCGGTGGAGTGTGCAACTTTTGATCTTGGGATTGAGTGTGAGCCCCACATTGGGTGTAGGGATAACTTAAAAATAAAATCTTTAAAAAAAAAAGTAATATACAATAAATAAATTTGTAAGGCACAGAAAAAGTTCTGGAAGGAGGTACACCAGACCTTGGCAGAATAAGATTTAAGGGCAAAGAGGGAACTTCCATACTTAACAGGACACACTTCTGTACTGTTTCAATGTTTTTGCATGAGCAAATATTAAAAAAGAAAGAAAGGGGAAAAAGTACCCCCTTTCATGGCCCTTCACAGGCAGTAGGACTAAACCCCTCAGTGTGGACCCAGGGTCCCTCAGGACACAGCCTTTGCGTACCAACAGCTGGGATCGCCTCCTGGTCTATTACGACCTTAAGTCTAGACACAGCCAGATCCCTCGTATGTCCCCCAAACTGCCTCTGGGTCTTCATCTGTGTGGTTCCCTCGTCTGGGTATGTCCTTCACTGCCCCTGAGCCTCATCTTTCAAGTTGGTGCTCATGTGTCACCACCTACTGGAAACTCTCCCTGAATGCTGGGCCCTACGCAGCCTCCAGGCTCCCTCCCATAGTGATGGTGACAGTCAACTGCCAGGAAGCACACGCAGTGTGTCTGTGTTAGGGCTGTGCTATGTGCTTTACACTGTATTGACTCGCTTAATCCTTAGAGCAACGCTAGGTAGGTTTGTCATCACCTCATTTAACAGATGAGGAAACTGAGGCACGGGAAGACTACATGACTTGTTCTAAGTCACACAGCCAGTCATCAGCAGAGCCAGTGAGTACAGCCAGGCAGAGTGCCCGTGCAGCCGTCCACCAGCACTGGACTACCCTGGTACCTGTACCTGGTGGCCCCAAGACTTTCCTGTGAACCCCAAAGGTGGGTTTGCCTTGTTCTTGCCCTCCAGGACTCGGGCACAGGGAGGTCTGCTGGGGCCAGAAGCCTGCCCCCCGTCCTCACCACCCAGGGCTACAGTGAGCATCTGGCAGGCCACGGGGCTGGTCTCCTCAGGGGGCTGGGGCCACTGCTGTGAGAGGCCGTCTGAGCCAGAACTGCCGAGGAAAGGGATGAGTTTGTAGAGGTGCAGCCCCTCCCAAGACAAGGACCCCGCTACCTCCTGTGCAGCTTCTGTGCGCCAGGCTCTGGGGGTAACTGGCCTGGGAAGCCAGGGCCCTGCCTTTCACACAGATGCAAGGTCAGACACAGGAAAGCCAAGAGCCTGAGATGGCGGGGGGGGGGGGGGGGTGGGTAGGAAAGAGCTGGAGGATGGTGCTGGGCAGGGGTGGGGGGGTGACTTCTGATCAGAGTGAGAGCAGACAGGGTGTCTCCATGAAAGAAGTGGCATCATTTGGGCCCAGCCTAGTAAGACGAAGGGGGCCGGAGCAGATGGAGTTGGGGAGGGGAATTCAGGGACCTGGAACAGCTTGGACAAGGGCCTGGAGGTGGGAACGTGTGGGGAGCCCTGGGAAAGAGTCCTTGGATCCGGCTGGAGGATGCAGCAAGGAGCGAAGTGGCAGTGGATGCGGAGGGGTTTGGGGGGAGGTTTGGGGAGAGAAAGAGGGAGGGGGAACTGCCCAGAGGCGAGGCGGGGGTAATCTGGAGGGGTGGCTTGGCCTAGGATCTGAGCTTGTCAGGCAAGCTTCACCTTTGCACTTGGTGGTGTGACTGGGGCCTAGTTCCTGACCTTGCCTGGTTCCCTCACCTGTATAAATAACCTCCCAGGCTGTTGAGAGAATTAAATGAGGCAGTGATTTACCGCACCCAGAATCCAGGCAGGAGAGATGAACACGTCTGGGGCAGCATGGTGCCTGGGACAGAGGGGTGGCTTCCTGGGTGCATCTACCTGTGCAGCATGAACTGGTGTGTGCGCATGGCCAGGAGAAGTATGCAAATGCAATCCTTGTGTTTACGTTCATGATAATGTGATTTCAGACTCTACCTTAAAGACCTAAGAGAGGCAGAGCCCCACGGTCTTGAGCAGGTCCCTCCCCCACATGGGAGCAGTGGGCAGCTGGCTGGGTGGTTTCTCTAGGCCTGGTTTTTCAGAAAGGAAAGAAGAAGAAGGGAAATGGGCCGGAAGAGGAATCTAGAGGGAGGGATTAGCAGAGGGGAGGAGTGGGGGGGTGAAGAAAGCAGAAGACCCTCGTTCCTGGGGCTAGTCCCCTACCCAGACAGGACCCTCCTCTCTTCCCTCACGCCCTGCTCCTGCTCCAGCCGCATCAGGAAGCCCCACACGCCCGTCTGACTGGCCCGGGCTCAAGCACCGAACCCCCAGCCCCCACCAGTGCTGGGGCTGTATTCGCCCAGGTGGGAGTAGAGGAGTCAGAAGCTGACGCCTGCCCCCCCAGGGTAAGTTCATTCCCCTGCAGACCACAGAACAGCAGTGTGCAGGCCCGCAGGCAGGCGAGCACTGGGAACCCGCCCCACCCGGCCAGCCGTGTAGCATTAGGCCAGTCCCTGCACACCTCGTTTCCTCCTCATGCAATGGATAAACATGCTTTCCTTGTAAGGTAACGTTATCAGCCCAGTGCCGGGCACCCCATCAACCCTCCCCACACATGAGTCCCTTGGTTCCCCCAGAGCTGAGGATGGCCTGGAGGAGTCACAGCCAGTTCTTACAGGGCGGGGGGGGGGGGGGGGAGAGAATCGCTCACCCTAGCACCCCTGCCGCCCCCCACTGGCACCATCCTCTTCACCTCTTGCAGACCAGTGTCAGCCTCCCCACTGGCCCGCCTCCAGCACCTCCCCCTCCCACCTGCCTTCAGAGGAAGCTCTTAGTACAGATCCTGGGCCCTCAGCCCTCTGGGCCTCCCCCACCTCAGCTCTGATCACTCAGTGCCTGTTTGCTTGTCGCCTCCCCCACTGGCCCTGTGGGCAGGGACCATGTCTGACTCATCTTGGCCATTCCAGGGACTAGTGAGGGGCCTGGCACAGGAGTCCTGCCCACAGGCAGGAGAGCTGGCAGTGAGGATGGACAAATAGGGCCCCTCACCCCTCCCACCCCAGCACCTGTTACTCAGCTGGCATATGCGTGACAATGCTGGGCTAAGTGTGGGGCTGGGATCAGGGTTCAGTCTAGGACTGGGATCAAGGTTCAGTCTGCCCAGGATCAAGGTTCAGTGTGGGTGTAGGGTCAAGGCTCAATAAAGGAAGTTCTCTGCCTCTCCACCATGAAGGGCTCAGGACTCCCCCTAGCCTTACCCACTGCTTGAAAACAACATATTCTGCCCCTGGGGAGCTGCAACCTGTCTTCTCAGTCCTCATTATGCCCACCCTCTACCCTGGCGAGGACCGTTCTGTGCTCCATTCCAGACAGCTATGCCGGGATTCTCATATTCCCATTACCCGAGCCACCACCTGACCCCTGCAGAGGCAGCTCAGGGGCCGGTGTGGGGGGAGTACTTCCTTGCATTCCTAACTGGCCTTCAGAAACACAGCAAGGATGGTCAGCCTTCTGGCATCACTGCATTCCCAAGTCAAGGAGAAGTGTTTTGTGGGTTATCTCAGATTTCTCGATTATCCACCCCACTGCCCTCACTCCATTAGCCCTGATAAAGCCAACGGAGGTAAACCCAGGTCTGACAACACGCAGGTGAAGGTGTCCACTGGCCCGTGAATTGAAATGTGATCCCAAAATGCCTCCATCTGTCGCAGTGCCTGAAATCCCTCCTCTGTGCTCTTTGCTTTAAGCCACGCTTGCCGACCCCCCTCTGAAACCTCCATTCCGGGTCCACTTTCAGCTGCCTGAGTGTGGGGACTGTTGGATCCCTCGGCCCTGGGAGACTCGGGGCCTACCCGGTCCTGGCACTCGCAGGGCTCAGAAATGGGAGCGGGGTCAGAGACGGCCCTGGGTGGACATCAGAGCTAGGCTCACTTCCAGGAACTATGGTGTCAGGGCAGGGGCCTGCATCCACCCTGCAGCCCCCAGCCACGCAGCCAAGCCCCCCACCATCCCTGGCTGCTACTCTTCAAGCAGAGGGTCAAGTTGGTTTGCTGACAAGACACATGGTTCTCATTTTAATTAATTAAAGAAAAATCTAATCACTGCATTAAACTTCTCATTACTCCACTTGAATACCCGTTAAGTAAATTTAATTACCAGAGGATTGGGTTTCCCAGCCTCTTTCATTAGCTTCTGATAAGATGAAAAGGGGGGAGGGAAAAGGGTAGGAAGCAGAACAATGTCATTCCCGACCCACGGAGGGCAGGATGGGTGCTATGCCGGGGCTACCGTGGTCAGGCTTTGGTGTCTCCTTGGGGACAGGCTCAGCCCTAGGCCTGAGGGAGACTCTCCCACCCCAGCTACCCTTAGGAAGGGGAAAGCCTAGTATTTGGCTGAATGTTTTAACCAAGGCCACTCTTGGTTTTTTATACCCCACCACCTTCTAAAAGAGTTTGAGGCTGCCGAGAAAGCACAAGCTGAAAAATAAGAAAAGAAATCAGAAAAAGGAGAAAATGAGAGAGAAGTCAGAGGGAAGGCGACTGAGCAACCGTATGTATGCCAGCATCCTCAGCACTTCTCAGAAATGGGCCACAAACCAGCTATGAGCTTCCTAGTGGCCAAGGCAAAGAGAGCAACACACTCTGGCACTGCTGTAGGAACCCACAAAGTATTCGTGAGGAAGTACACACTGGGCCTTGGCCTTTCCATCTGTAAAAAGGGTGGAGCTGGAGGAAGGACTAAAGGAGATAAACATTGGCTGGAGCAGTGAGCAGAGACGGAGGGACCCACACAGGCCTGAAAAAGAGGATGGGGTAGAAAGCAAGGAAGGGCATAGTAGGTGGGGGAACTGCATGACTGACTAAAGTTGAAGGGAGGAAAGAAGAATGATTAGGGAAGAGGCAGGGGGCACAGGGAGGACACGGAGGCCTGGGGTGGAAAAAGATTCTTGAAAGGCGAGTGGAAGGGACTGGCATTGCTGTCTGGGGCCAGAGGAGCAAAAGCCAGCGGAGGCAGCAGAGCAGGGCTCCTCTAGGACTGGCCAGGCCAGGGACACGGATCCTGCCTTCCTGTACTAAGTGGTGCCTTCCCAGAGCCCCTCCTCAGTTCACCGCACCCCCTTCTCCAGAGAATTGCCCTCTGCAAATGGGGGCCACCCACAGGCACCGCAGGCATGGCCCACAGTCAGTGACTGATACAGGGGTACAAAAGCCTGGCCACTTTGTCTAGGGGACAATTCTGTGGTGTCAACTCTACACCAGGGCCCCCTGGACCAGCCCAAGGCCACGACCTCACTCATGGGGCTCTCATACCTGCCCCAACTTCTTCTCTTCCTCCCTTTTCCCAAAAGCCCACCCTCAGTGAACCTCATGTTCACAAATCCTTGTCTCAGACTTTGCTTCTAGGGATCCTGACAATACCTCCTATGCAGCTCCTTCCAAGTTTGAAGGAAACAGGATGTTCCAAACTCCCCAGGAGAGAAAGGGAAGGGGCACAGAAAAGGATTTACTGAGCACCTGCTATAGACACCAGTGCTTCCCACACATCGTTTCAGGTAGTTCTCATAGCACCCCTGCCAGGTGAGGTTCATCGTCAGATAAGGCAACTGAGGCTCAGAGAGGCATAGGGATCTGCCCAAGGACCCACGGCATACCTGTATCTATCTGGGACTGACTTTAAGCTGTCCAAGCTGGGGAGACTCCACCGATCATTTGTTATTTGCCCCCCTCAGTTGGGGGCAACTCCTTCTACCAGCAGGACCCCAAGCTTCCTTTGGGGAAACACCCTGTCCTCATTCCTGGTCACATGGTTGGGGAAGGACAGACCCTGACCCCCAGTCCCTTTAAGTTTCCAAGACCTGTGGACCCAGCTAAAGGGGTCAGGATGATCCAAATCCTGCCAATAGGGCCCAAGAGATCAACCCCAGGGCTTTTATTTGTTCTATCAAGAAAGCAGATGTTGTCTCCACCCGTGACCCCAGATTTAAACCTGGAAGCATACTGCCCCAGAAGCCGTTGGCAGACATCCTGTGACCATGTCATGTGAAATGCTCATAGAGGTGGAGCCACCACCAAGGAAGAGGGAGCAGAGAAATGCAGACAGAAAACAGGTCCTGGCCACACTGAACCGCTGGATGAAGCCCTGCCAGAAGCCCCATCTACCTCTGGATACTTCAGTTACATGAGCTGATACTTGTATTTTATTGAAATAAGTTTTTTTGCGATGTGCAACCAAAGGGATACGGTGACAGATACGGTGTTCAGAAAGGTATCCTTCCTATTCCAGAGACCAAGAAGGCTCAGCTAAGTATTCCCAGGAGCCAAGAGAGAGCAGAGTGGGGTCGCCACCTACCGTGACTGCTACTGTGCCCCACTGAGTCCTGAAGCTTGAGGCGTCCCCGGGCTGGGGTGAGGAGTAGACTCGGAAGCTGGTCCCGGGGCTGGATAGGGACAGAGCCCTGGAGATGCAGGTGGGAGGCTGTGTGGCCTCACAGACTCAAGGCAGCCAGGACATGGCCATGGGATCCCTGGAAAACAGGAGAAACCAGAGTGAGCAGTAGGGTTCATATGGGGACAGAGGAGCATTGGGCACGGGGGCAGGGCAGAAGGCAGCCACGCTTCGGCAAAGGCGAGACCAAAGCCAGCCAAGTTTCTCTCCGCTTACTTCCTCTATTCCCCTGCCCTGGGTACCTCTCCCCCGCCCTCGTGCTACCTCCAGGCTGCAGAAAAGCAACTGCAGAAGGTGGAAGGGGAGAGGAGGGGGCAGGTGTGGCCAGAGCGGGCATGTCAAGTGGTGGTGGGGAGGGAAGCAGCTTCTTCCTGGTGCCGTGGGCTGGCTTCTCACAGCTCCTCTCCCAGCAAGTGCCCAGAACCGGGCTTAGGGCCCCAGGCAGCCAGCGCAGGGCAAGATGAGTGAGGCAGCAATCTTTGCTCTCTAGGCCAGACTTCTAAAAGAATCCAGAGAGGACAGCGCAGAGAGCTGTGGCACCTGTCCTCCAGCTGCCCTCCCGGCTGAGAAATCAGGAGACCACCTACTCTGTCTTCATGCCAGCCTCCCTTGGGCACTGTCCCCTGCTGGGGCCACCTCTCTTGGGCCCATATTCTTGCCCAGCTTCTCTCTTGGAGAAAGACACAGGACATGGATATTTCAGACTCTGGACACTACCAGAGGCCCTGGCCTGTGGAAAGCCACTAAGTCTTGCTAGGTCCTTAATGAGTCCTCTGAGCTAAGGGCTGTTTGCCCTCTTCTTAGTTCCAGAAGAAGGCATGATGACTGGCACAGTCCTGCAGAGCTTCCCGCAATGATGGGCATGTTCTATACCTGTGCTGCCCAATGTGGTAGCCACCGGCAGCGACAACAGGGTTCTGAAACATGCACAGTGTGGCTAACTAAGAAACTGGTTTTTAAAGTTTATTTAATTAATATTTATTTATTTATGTATGTATGTATGTATGTATTTATTTATTTAGGTTTATTTTTTATTTATTTTGAGAAAGAGAGAGAAAGGGGGAGAGAGCACGAGCACGCGCGAGCCAGGGAGGAACAGAGGGAGAGGGAGAGAGAGAGAGAATTCCAAGCAGGCTCTGTGCTGACAGCATGGAGCCTGTCATGGGGCCCGAACTCATGAACTGTGAGATCACGACCTGAGCCAAAATCAAGAGCTGGACGCCTAACTGACTGAGCCACCCAGGTGCCCCTTAATTAATTTATATTTAAATAAAAATAGCCACAGATGGCTAGTGGCTGCCACAGGGGACAGCACAGCTCTGGACCAAGCCTCTCTCAGTCCCTGGCCACAACACTTGAAGAAAACTGAGGTCCAGAGAAAGGAAGGGATTTGC
Organism: Acinonyx jubatus; assembly: GCF_027475565.1. Classification (NCBI taxonomy): domain Eukaryota; kingdom Metazoa; phylum Chordata; class Mammalia; order Carnivora; family Felidae; genus Acinonyx; species Acinonyx jubatus. The sequence continues at coordinate 29,930,365 of NC_069386.1, forward strand.
TCAAGGTCATACAGAGAGAGTGTGTGAGAGAGTGGCAGACAGACAAAGGAAAAACCAGAACCTTGTTCCCCCAGCTCCTAGTCCCACTGCCCGCCCCTCAGCCCTCCCGATAAAGCAGCCTCAATGAATGTCACTGAAGTTGCCTGGGGAAATCATCCATCAGAGGGGAAGTGCTCCAGCCACAGAGATGTTCACGGAAAGGTTATTTATAGCAGCAAGATACTGGAAGCTGCCTAAACATCCCACAATAGAGATGACAAAGTGCGTTGTGACACCTCTGCTCAATGGAATATCACACAGCCATTAAAAATGATAAACACGGAGGCTGGTAGCAACACGGAGCTATAACAATATTGAGCAAGAAAACTGAGAAGACGGATGAAGGTGGGGACTGGGTTGCAGTGCTGTGCAGGGGCCCTGTGCTCACTGAGCCCATGTGCACCCGTTACCCCTCACCCTGCGCAGCAGCATCATGGGGTGCAGATTACATACCCATTTTACAGACAGAGGAGCTGAATCTTAAAGAAGCCATATGTGCTCCTGGTTACATGGGGGACTAAGGGCAGAGTCAGGGCTTGAGCTCTTGATTTCTGACCCTAAGGACAAACTTCCACAGCTGCCTCTTCGTGCCATGATGGCAGCATTATGAGTGTCCCTTCCTTTCTATTTATTTACTCCTTTTATTTAACAAACACATACTAAGTGCCAGGCACCTTTCTAAGTGCTTTATAAATGTTGACTCATGTAATCTGCATAAGAACTGTAAGAGGGCACAATTATGATGCATTACCTTTTTTTGGATGAGGAAACTAAGGCCTATAGAGAGAGATGAAGTAACTTGTCTAAGGTCAAGAGCCCCTTCTACCCCCCCCCCCCCACCAACATGTTCTGCAAGGTCCCAGTATTGTCTTCACAGCAAAAGGGCAAGGAGGCAGGCAGGGGACAGTTGTTGTCCTGGGTTGGTGAAAATACAGGTGTGTGCGTGGTTTTTTTCCCTTTTAAATTTCATAAAAATTCTTTCTGTGGCAATTGCAAGAAAAAGTTTCAAGAAATAAAATTAATGTATTGAAATATTTTTTAAAACGCAAGCACGCACACAAAAATGAAAACACATCAAGGTCAAGCTACTGGTGCATCCAAGAGACCTCAACTGTGAACGCAATCCACCTTCTAGCAGCAAAGCTCACGTCTTCAGGCCTCTGTGCCCACTTCCTGCCGCCCCCCCCCCCCACTCCCTCCTGCCTGGGCGAGATCCTCACCTCAGAGGTCAACGGGAAGCAGCCCTGTGACAAGCGGACTTATCTAAACACCTCCCAGCCTGCTCAGTACAGCCCGGCAGGCCAGCGGGCACACTGCCCATGGTGTCCCTCCACAGGCAAGGGCTGACATCCAGAGGCCATGACATCCAGGCCTCCACCTCCAGCCCCAGAAGCCCCATTCCACAGGTGGAGCAACTGAGGCCTAAAAGGTGAAACACCTCACCAGAGATTACGCTGCTACCCAACAGGGAAACATACGTGTGCACATGCGTGTGTGTGTGTCTTGTGTGTCTGTGTGTGCGTGACCAGTATGCACATGCATGTAGTGATTCAGGCTCAGGCCCAGCCCTCTCATTAAAAGAGCAGATGATTCCAAGCCACACACACACACACACACACACACACACACAAACACACACTCACTCACGCACTCACACACACACACACATGACATTATTAACTGCTCCTATATCCACAATTGTGTAATCTATTTCTCCTTGCCATGTTTCTGTTATTTTTCATTTTTTTCTCCAAATACTTACTGAGCACTTACTATATTCTAGGTGTACAATAGGCAGAACAGGAGGGGGCGGTGAGTGCTGGTCCTGAGGATTGAGTGGGGGTACAAAACAGACAAGTTTGACACTCTCAAGGGGATGGGGGTACAGATGATAAGCAAATAAATGAGCAAGTTCATTGCAAAGAGCAACAAGTCCAAATAAGATCATCAAACCAAGTAGTGTGAGAGAGGTCCTGGGGTGGGACTAGGGGTTACTCCAGCTGGTGGGTCGGGGGAAGGTCTTTGTGCAGACGTCAGACCTGAATTCATATATTCATATCCTACAGGATAAGAAATCCGTCTCTCCTTAGGCAGGAGGAGGAGGGGAGCAGAGGTGGGCAGGAGCCCGGTGTTTCTGAGGAGCAGCAGGCAGGCCAGGGGCCTGGCATGAGGTGGGCAGAGTGTGGGCAACTGTGAGGAATGAAGCAGAGGGAGGCTGGGCCCTCGGGACGGAGGTAAGGGCTTTCAGCTTCCCCTCCAGTGTGATGAAAAGGCTGCGACTTTTCCTTCATTGTGAAAAGTTCCCTGGGGCTGCTGAGTGGAGACTGGGTTTAAAGGCGCGGGCAGGAGAGCAAGGACCCAGTGGGCTGGCTGTCACAGCTGCCGGTCACGTGGCGCCTGGGCCAGCTGAGGGCGGACTCAACAGATTCGGAGTGCGTGCTGTAGCAGAGCCCCTCCACAGATGGCTGGATGTGAGGGAGTGGGCAAGGAAAGGAATCAAGGATGACTCCTATCTTCTACCACACACACGTCCTGCTTTTACAACCACCCCCCCAGTAAAACTTAAACCATTAGAAACTGACACAGCAGATGAGCAAGGGCCATGAAAACTGCCCTCCCCCCCCCCGCCCATACTGAGCCTCACATCTTTCTGCATCTTTCTGCCAGAGCCCCTGCTCTGTTCCCTGGTCCTGTGTGTGGTCTGTGGGAGGAGCAGAGATAGGGTCCCACCCCCAGGCTGACAAGACTGTCCAAGAAAGAAGACAGGTTCGGGCAGGACAAGAGAGGCGGGTGGCTGGCCCAGAGCAGACCTTCAGCTGGCTGGGCCTGTGAGCACAGAGGCTGGGGAAAATCAGGCTTTGGAGCCTTAGCTCTGCCTCTTGCTAGCTGCAGGACCCTGAGTAAGTTCTGCCTCTTCCCAAGGCTCAGCTCCCTCCTCTTCTGAGAGGCAACCACAATCCTCCCACACAAGGCTGTGATGAAGAGTCAGTGAAATGATATATGTCAAGAACTGGCATTTATAAATATTAGCATCCTTCCCCTTTTGTTTTAAAAGGGGGGCTGGGGGCACCTGGGTGGCTCAGTCAGTTAAGCATCCAACTCTTGATCTCGGCTCAGGTCATGATCTCACAGTTTGTGAGTTCGAGCCCCATGTCGGGCTCTGCGCTGACAACACAGAGCCTGCTTCAGATTTTGTCTCTCCCTCTCTCTGCCTCTCTCTCTCTCTCTCAAAATAAATAAATAAACTTAAAAAAATAAAAAAAAAAGAGGGGGTGGCTAAAAGAGCCAATTTGGGCTCAGACCAGTAGGCTTCACATCCATTCTAATAGAAATTCTAGAAGTGCTACACAGAACACAGGAAAGACAATGGCAAGTTTGACTTCAGTTATCCACAGAATCTCGCAGGATAACTGCATGTCCTCTCTTAGCTGTTTGAAAGGATGAAATGCATTCCAGCCAGCCATGAGCAAGGCCCTCATGACATCCTTGTGGAGGAGGCAAAAAGCCATGGGCTGGGTCACTCAGTGGTTAGCTAAATAACCACATCCAGGAGTGTGGGAAAGTAGGTCACACTGGCTCCTGGGGAGGCTTCTCACTGGCACTAGCAGGGCTGGTCCTTGGCCCTGCCTGGAACAACTTCTCTGGCAGAGACTAGAATGGAGCCTTGAAGGTAGGTCCAGCCTAAGAGGGGTCAATTAGGGAGGCGGGGTCTCTTATTCAAAGCCTTCCATGTGCCCTAGGAATAGACAACAGTATATAAGAGAGAGTTACCAGAACCTGGGGTAAACTCTGTGAGGAGCTCCAAGAACCACTACTATAGAGAGTGGCCAAGGACTCTAGTCGTGGACTCCATGGAGCCTGGTGGCCAGGAGACATAGAGGCTGGGTGAGCCCATTGCTTCAGCTCTGGAGACAGTGCACAGTGCAGTTACTTCCAGAACGCCACGCCCAGGCATCTATGTACCCATATAGAAGGTCTTTGATAATGTGAAATCTGCTCACTGGGGCCTTGACAGGAAGAGGTGGGCCTGGAACCCAGGTTCCCTGGGGAAGCCTCAAGGGCCTGGTCAGGACTCTAAGTCTCTGACAAAGACACTTAGCATTTATGTGCCCAGAGAGCAGAACTGAGCCCAGTGAAAAAAAGATTCTAGGGAGACAGTCTTTTGCCCATCATGAGGAGCAGTGAGCTCCCTGTCCCTGGGGGCATGCAAGTGGAGGTCTGGGGACCATGTATGTTGGGTGGAGATTTCGCACTAAATGGAGAGGTTGCTTTCAGCCATGTTTAATTCTATCAGCATATGAATCAGGGCTAGATTGCGTGGATCAAAGTGGGTGTCACACAGAGTGGAAAGAAAGCAAGGTAATCACCAGAATGATAGTTATCATTAGTACTACATTATAGATCACTGAACATGCCCATATATTCTCTAACTGGATCTTCTGCCCATCCCATGAGGCACACAGGACAGGATGATCAGCCTCATTTATAGGAGGAGGAAATTGAGGCCCAGAGAAGAAACGGGACCAGCCCAAGTTCCCATAGCACATCAGCCCCAGATTCCCTCTGTGTTCAAACACCTAAGAGGGACTTCCCCTCCTTCACCCCCAGTGGTCATCCCACCACCCCTGCTCCAGAAAGTGCAGAAATTTCTCCTCCACCTGGGGTTTCATCCAGCTGCCAACACTCCTCATCCCTGGTGGCTGCAGGTTCTTTCTGCCCATCCCTGGGCAACCTGGGAGGGGAGTCCCAGCCCAGATGGCTACTCCTCCCAGGCTACACAGGCCCCTGCTCCTACATCCTCCCCTGTCTTCCCCTGGCAGTCCAGCCACAGCCCCTTAAGTTGATTCCTTCAAATCAGACCTGTGCCCATACACTAGGCTTTGCCCAGAAAATAAACTCATGAAAGGTCCCTCCAACTCGGCCTCATTCTTCCCTTCATACTTACACAGGCAGCTTGTGAGTGGGAGAACCAGAGCCCGCCTTGCCAGGCACCCCTCCTGACCACCTTCCCTTTTTCTAGCCAAGAGGGACAGAGAGAGGGACAGAGGGCATCTGGGTAGGAGAGGCCGAAGCATCTGGGGGAGGGGCCCGGGAGGGCTGCCAGACCTAGTGCCACTCCTTGCCACATCACGCCCTGAGCCCTCAGGATGCTCTTACTTTACAGGTGAGAGAATGAAGCTTCAGAGAGATTAAGGAACTTGTCCCAGTTCAAAATATTAAATAGAACAGAAACAGCTCGTAAGTCCTGGAGTCCGGGTTTGAACCCGGGACCAGCTTGAATCCAGATACCTGGTGCTTTCACATGCCCCCTGCTGCCTGTACAGAAGCACAAGGCAGCTCAAAAAGGCAGCCTGGTGAGCAGATGACAGGGGGGCAGGGGCAGCAGAGAGAGGGGTGAGAAGGTAAGACAAAGGAAAGACAGAGGGCAGCCTGGATGGATGAATTGACAAGTGGATCCTGCGGGGGCCAGAATGAGACAGCTCCGGAAGCCACCCTCTTGATCAATGAACGGCCGTCAGGCGCCACTTCTGCTGCCATCTGCCCCTCAAATCCAGCCACTAGTGTTCCCTAGATCCCTCCCCGGATGTCCAGGCCCGAGGATCAGATGAAACCTCCTGCCCTAGGAGTCTCCCATTCACTGAGGGTACTGGGCCAGGCCCCTGGGAGCCAGCCCAGGGCCAAGGGCAGGGGGTGGGCAGAGGGGGAAGGGGAGAAGTCGTAGCCCGGGGAAGACCATCTGCCCGGCTTCCATGGGCCCACGCCCAGCTACAGGGTCCAGCATCCAGACTGCCCACCAGGCTCAGCACACCCGCTGGCCCCATGTGGCTGAGCGAGTGTTCTGGGCCAGCCAGGTGTTCCCGTGCCCCGCTGGCAGTCGAGCACAATCTGCCTGTCCCCAGAGCATGCAGGGTTTAAGCAACAGCCTCTCGACTGAATATTTAAGAAGGAAAATACCTTTTTTTTTTCCCCAAGAAAGAGAGAGAGAGGGAGGGAGGAGGAAGCCAGCAAAGAAGGAGGAGGGAAAGAGGGAGGGAGAAACCTACCCCATCACTGCAGTCAAGGTCACAGGCATCGTTGTGGGGCGGGCACGAGCAAGGAGCCTTTAATCTGAGAGTTCAGGCCGAGGAAACTAAACGCTTGAAGCCGGGAGTACATTACTGCCCTGAATGATCTGTCGGCTTCTATTAGGCTAAATATCTCTGTATAATGGGGAATTATCCTCTGAAAAGGCAAACTGCCGGCCTCTCCAGGGAGGGGGCGCGGCGGGAACCTCTCTCATCGTGAGGGTTCTCCCACGGGAGGGGGAGGGAGGGAGGAACAGGACCAACTCAGAAAGCCACCCCCCATCCACACCCCCTCCCCGGAAAGTCACAGTCAGCAGCTGTTTGACGCTTCTGGCGGGCGCCAGCCTCCCTCCCCCTCTTCCTCAGACTCTCCCTCACTCCCTCCACTTAGGAGCCTGAAAAGATGCCAGACCTGGGGTAGAGGCCTGACAATGCCTTGGTGACAGCAGGTCACCCTGGGGGAGTCCCTGAGCCTCTTTGAACTTCTATTTCCCCATCTTGTAGATGGAGCTAATAATAGTCACCCGAAGGCTGTACAGGGCAGGGTACAAAGCTGGCACAGAGCCCAGCAGAGTAGGCACCCAGGACAATTTCACTCACGCTGTTCTACCCACTGGTGAGGACCTCCCCCTCCAAGTCACCTCCCCCACATCCTCACTGGCCCCCACTGGGCACCAGCACCTCCTCCAGGAAACACTCCCTCCAGGAACCCCACTCACGAGTATCTCCTAGAGCCAGAAACCCACCTTCTGGGCCCTCCCAGTTTCTGGTGGTTGCATCCACATGCACACAGCAGTCTTAGGGGTTCCCTCCAAACAGGACAACATTTCCTCCTTCCCATCTTCCCCAAGCCCCCTTCTAGGACAGGGAACCTAGGACTCTGGCTCGATTTGCAGTCTGGGCAGCCAGGGCTGGATCCATAGCAAGGTGACACTCATGGGAAGGCAGTCAGCACCAGGGAAGCCAAGCCAGCAAACCAGAAATCCCAGGACATGAGTCTGTGAGAGCAAAGTGGTGGCCAGACCATCTGCGGGACTGTCAGGGCTGGGACCAGCTCAGAGCAGCACAGAAGTAGGACTCAGTGCTGGGTTCCCTGTACAGTGCTCACGTGCTGGAGGCTCAGGCCAGGAAGAGTCTTCGGGGTCAAGAGGGGCAGGGCTGACGGGGGAGGGGCAGGGAGGGGAGACAAGGGTCAAACTGCTCTAGCTGGGTGGGGACCAGGGAATAGGGCTGAGAGCCAGGTGGGGAGATCCTGCAGACCCTAGCTCCTCAGGATCCCAATGCCAATCAGTCTATAGTAAACTCCTGGGACAGTTAAGGACCCCCCACTGCAGATACAGCTACCGCTGTTGCGAGGCACATGGCTGGGCCAGGAAGGCCATCCTGAGGGCGATTCCAGGACAAGAGACTACAGCCCAGTGAGACATCAGAAAGGAAGGCCACCCTTAGGGCAGGTAGAGGCTGCTGTACTGCCCACTTCCCACCGCAGACGCAAAGGTCCAGCCGAGAGTCTCCACAGCAAGGGGGGGGAGCAACTTATTCATTGACTGATTGATTCACTGATTCATTCATTGATTCATTCATTCAGCAAATGCTAATACTTTCTGTGAACTCAAGTACAAAAATTCTCAACGTCCTGTATCAGGGAGCTCACAGTCTAATGGGACAAGTGGGTAGAGGGAGCCCACAGGGAGATAAGAGACAGTGACTCAGGGACTGTGTGAGACTAAGAGCCCGAGTTGCTGGGGGGAACAGGCTAGGGGAGCCTCCAATCCAGAGCTGGGGTTCAAGGAAGGAAGGCTTCCAGGGGAAGGGTCTTTGAGAAGGGCCTTGAAGGAAAAGGAACTGGGTTTGGAAGCAGTGGGGAAGGGTCTTGCAGGCAGAGGAGCAGCCTGTGCCAATGGCCAGGGGCATGAATGATGAGTGGAGAGGGAGACAGCTCCTCTCCTCCGGGGGAGGGTTTTGTATGCACGACACAGGGGTTTAGCTCTTATCCCAAGAGTCATGGGCAGCTTGAAGGGTCTTACGTGGGGAGTGACAGGGCCCAATTTGTGCTTCAGAAACATCACTCCAGCTTCCACCTGGGTAGAGGATGGATTACACCAGGGAAGAGAGGAAGCAATGAAAAGTTAGAACTGAGACAGTGACCAAGGGAGAGAAGGTGGGTCCTGAGGCAGGCAAAGGAATGGAGAGGAGGGGGAGGATGCAAGAGGTATTAGGGAGGCCGAATCTGCAGAGTGAAGGCAGTGGTTATACCACTGGTAAGACAGCAGCAATACCCCACAGAGCATGACGGATGCTCATGCCCAAACAACACTGTCAACCTTTGCAAAGCCCTTTTAAATCCGGTAGTTGCTCTGATCACACAACATTCAGGTGAGTCGGATGAGCCAGGGATTAGTTACTTAGTTCACTAATTCAACAAGAATTGTTCAGCACCCACTATGTTCCAGGCATTGCTCTGACCTACTCAAGAGAATGGGAACCTGAGACCCACTAGTGCTGCCCAGGAAGTTCCACGGCCACATGGGGCGGGTGCAAGTCCAGGGCTGCTGCCAGTCTCCAGGAGTGAGAGGTGGTGTAGGGCTTCTGCTACAGTCCAAGAGACGGCGGGGCCGACTGGGAATGGCCACTGGCTTGGGGAACCCAGATATCCACCAGAATTGGGGAATACACGGGGGCAAAGCCAGATAGGAGCTATGGAGAGGAAAGGCTGGTTGCGGGCTGGGGCAGGAATGAGCCTTGGTCTGGAATGGAAGCATCTCTTCTTCCAAGACGTGGTGGGAAGCCAGAGAGAAAGTATTAAGTGAAGAGAGGCAAGTTTATGGTGGAGGGGACTGATCTTCTCTGTGGGCAGGAGGCTAGAAAGGGCAGGAGGGGCACAAATAGGGAATGGCAGGGCCCTCAGGCCCACCTGAAGGAGGAAGGGGCACACAGGCAGGGCCAGAGGGTAAGAAGGGTCAGGGTGGGCACATCAGGAGGACCAAGAGCTAGGTTGGGCCCTCTGAGGTGGCCTCAAGGAGAGGGGAGGGGGCAGGGTGGAGCTTTAAGAGGGCAGGGAGCCCCAGCAGGGAAGAGCAGGCCCCATGACTGCCCTAGCAGGTGCCCCATGCAGTGGCCTCAGGCTGCCCTGAGATCTCCTCAGAGTGTGGGCTCCCAAGGGCCCAGCCATGTGTCTGGAAAAGCCAGAAGCAACCTAACTGCCTGGGAGCCACCTGGGTCAGCATAGGAGTGGCTCCTTCCCCCTGGTTCCCAGTCCTACTGCAGGCCTCAAAGCCAAGCATTTGCCAGTAGGTTCCTCACTTCCCCGGGGCCCTACTCTCCTCATCAGTGAGCCCCGGGCAGCCCCCACCTCTCAGGTGGTCAGGTGGGGAAAGCACTGCCCAGTGCCCGGTAGGTGCACACAGACGATTGTCCCCCACCCCTCCCTGGTGGCGGGGCCCCTTGGAGTCCAGTCCTCACAGCATCCCCAGTGCCTTGCACATACTTTTGCTCAATTAACTTTTACTGAGTTTAACCGCTAACCAGCTGGTAGTGATGTGAGGTGATCAGAATTCTGCCCACAGGGGAAGGGGCTGAGAGGAAGACAGACATTGTAGGAGGACCCGACAGATGCCCTAGGAAGCCAGCATGCAGATGCAGCAGAGGCCCTGGTCTCACCACACACAGTAGGACTCCTCAACAATTAGGCAAGCGGGCAGGGAAGCCAGCGGAGGGGAATTAGAGCTGGGGGTGGGGTGCACGTCCCTGGGCAGATGGGCCTCCTGGCTGCAGGCCCCCTGACAGCACCCACAGCCTTGTGAGCTGCTCCTCCAACCTACCCCTTCCCCACCTCAGAATCCACCCACTGTGTGCCTGGCCCTGCCCAAGCTAGAGCAGTGGAAAGCAACTGAAATAAGTCAAAAAGAAGGAGGAGCCACTTCTGGGAGAAGGGGCAGAGCCTGGAAGGCTTCACAGAGGTGGTGGCTTTTCAACTGTTCTGGGCCTCACCTTGCTCTTCTGTGAAATGGGACTGCTATCCTCCTCCTCCTCTTACTACTAACAATAATAATAGGTAAAGCATTTGGGGCACTAATTCTGTGCTGGGCTCTGTGTGAGCACTTGGTTCCCAGAGAGATTGAGGTAGAGATGAGGCTGAGCCTCCCCACCCCACCCCCCACCCCCGACTCCCTTTGGCTGGACTGGCTTGTGGAGGGTTGACTGTGGTCTTGGAATTGGGTGGCAGACAAGGTGGGTGTCGCTGGTGGCCGAGGTCTGCGAGTTGCCTAGTGTTTTCAGCATCACTCTATGTGGCCCTCCTGAGCCTGGGCAAATGAAATGGGGGTGGGGGCCGCAGGAGGGAAACTTTCAGAGCCAGGTCAGAGGCAGCAAGGTCAGAGACTAACTAGTGTCTGTGGTGGCAGCTCAGTTTGGCCCTCACAGCATTTAAAATGTTGGTGCTGAGTGTAGTCTATACCCGCAGCTTCCCCCTTCCTATCTTCCCAGGACCAACCTCACCCACAGACCAGGTTCCAGAAGTTCTCAGGCTTTAAGCAGGCAGGGGTGGAGGAAGAGGGAAGAGAAGGAGGACAGCAGCAGTGGTGGTCGCTGTGTGTCCGTGCTGGAAGCGCACAACAACACTGGGTGGTAGGTATATTGTTCCCAACGAATGAGGAAACAGGCTCCGGGGGGTAATGACCCTTGCCTAAGGTCACAGATGGGAATGGCTGAGCTGGAACTCACACCTAGGACTGTATGTTTCTAATGGACCAGGAGACACCAAAGGCCCAAAGGGCTCACGGGGCTGAAGGTGGAGGACATGTCAAGCATAATCAGTAGGCGCAGGAGGGGTCTTCAGGGGCGAACTCGTCCTGAAACCCCTCCTGGTGACAGCAAGGTGTCCCACACCCAGGGCTGGTGGGGCAGTTTGAGAAGATGAGGCAGGAGGGGTGAGAGAGGTCTCTCCTTTCACTTTCAGTGGCTCTCTGCCCCACCCACCTCTGCCCGAAAGCATCCCATCTCCCTGGTGAGATGGGCCAGGCAGGAGGCCTCATGCTGCCAACAGGGCTTGGGAAGAACCTTTGCTTGGCCCTGGGCAAGGGGGTGGGTAAGGATGTGGTTAAAGGGAGATGAAAGCTCAACCCAGAGCTATGACATGGTCACCTGTGGGCTGAGGCTACTTGGAGGGAGGGGATCAGGAAGGCCCAAGAGAACAGTTGTCACAGTGCCTGGACTCCCACTGTTAGAGCATTATTCCTGTGAGTTCTCAAAGGTGTTCAGTTTCCACAAGGCTTCTAAGCCTGGGAGAGGCGCCATCTAGGAACAATGGCGTTAAGAGATAGGACCCTGAGTACGGCCCCTTCCTCCACTAACACACTGTTTCCTGGCACAAGTGTCTTCCTCTCTCTGGTCCCCAGCTACCCCATCTGCAACATGAGGTGTTTAGGCCTAAAGGCTGATGGACACCTAAGGGGTGTGGCAAGGCCCCCAAACAAGCCACCCTTCCCTATGCCTGTGTCGACAACAGGCTGCAAGCTCGGCATGATGCTCCGTGATCTTTCCTTATCCTCTCAACAAGGCTAGGATGCAGATATCAGCACCCAATTTGCTGGGAGAGCAAACTGAGGCTCAGGCACGAGAAGGGACACTCCAAAGCGACCAGCAAGAACAGCAGACAAGCCCTGTGGACTGTTTTGTTCAGCACCACAGATAGCTCCTGGGTGCTGCCTTCCTGACAGGACCCCCCCCCCCCCCCCCCACACACACACACAGCCTTAGGGATTCTGCTTTCTGGATCCCTCTTCCTTCTAAAGTTCACCCAACCTTTCCTACTGCTCCAGCTACACTGATCTCTCCTGTGCTCCTGCACACAGGCTGTGATCTGGGCACACACCACTAATGTAGCTCTTGCTCCTCTCTCTGCAGCTTCTTGAGGGCAGGAAACTGTCTCCCTCTCTCCTTTCTATGCCACCGTCTGGGTACACAGAGGGCACTGGTGCAAACCCACTGGCTTTGGATCATGCAGATGTGGGTAAGAACTGGGCTGGAAAACTCTAGGCCCATCACTACCTTACTGAGCTTCAGATTCCCCAGCTGGGAAACAAGATAGTCCTGTCCATCTCACAGACCTGCTTGGGTTTATAGGACAGAGTGCAGATAAGCCATACAAAGGGCTGCTGTGGACCCTCACTGTACCCCCCTCCCTCCTGGTACTTCACTCAAATTCTGGACCACTTCCCCCCATGAAATTTTCCAAATGACTTACAAATGGGCAGACTCTTATCACTGAGAAACGTCTGAGGCTAACAGAAGGGTCACGAAGCCCCAAGAGAACAGCGGGTACAGTGCTCAGAATCCCACTATTAGAATATGGTTCCTTTGTGTGCTCATGAGTGTTTAGTTTCCACTATGGTCTTTTTTTAATGTTTGTTTATTTTTGAGAGAGAGAGACAGAGACAGAGCGTGAGTGGGGGGAGGGGCAGAGAGAGAGAGGGAGACAGAATCCAAGCAGGCTCCAGGCTCTAAGCTGTCAGCACAGAGCCCGATGCAGGGCTCAAACCCATGCACTGTAAGATCATGACCTGAGCTGAAGTTGGACGCTTAACCAACTGAACCACCCAGGCGCCCCTTCACAATGGTTTTGGGCCTAAGAAAGGGAATATCTAAGAATACTGGCAGTGAAGGAGAGGGCCCTGGGGTTCTGGTCCCTCTTCTCTACTAACACACTGTGTGTCTTGGCACAAGTATCTTCTCTCTGGCCCTCAGTCACCACCTCTGTAGTAAGAGGTGTCCAGACCTACAGGAGGCAAGGTGGCCCTCTTCACACTACTTCCTGGAAGCAAAAGAGGGAAATGCCTGTAGGGGGTGATGTCAGGGGTGCTGGCAAGGGCCTCCAAAGCTCTCAAATCCAGGACCGTGATAGACAAATGCTTCCACTGCCACCTTCCCTTACCCTCTAAGGGCAAAGCCAAACTCCTAGGATTTATGGGCTTACGGACAAGCCCCACCCATTCCCAGCTCCTGTGAGGACAGAACCTGCCGGCATGCCTTGGACCTTGGAGGAGGGTCTCCTAGTCCATCCTTAGGCCCAGCTGGTCTACCCCGTGAGCCTCAGCCTGAGGAAGGCTGAACTGACAGCCCCTAGCATACACAGAAAAAGGAGTAAGATTCCATAGGGGAGGGGGGCCTGGGCAGGAGGAGCTCTGCCGAGAGCCCCTCTCTGCCCTAGGGAGGGATGCTAAGGGATCCTGCAAAGGGGGAAAGGGACAGAAAGCTTTATCCCAGCTCCAGCACATAACTAGCTGGCTGACCTCAGAAAGTCACTTCACCTCTTTGAGTTCCAGTTTCCTAATCTATACAATGGGGAGAATAAAACACACACACATAGTGTCTGGTACATGGCAAGTTCTGGAAGAGCTACAGACATTGTGACCAGATTCTTGGCCAGGAAATAGCTGATGGGTTTTTCACATCAAGGCCCAGAGTAAGTGATGTTGGCCTTGGGCACTTAAACAATAAGCCCCATGGGGGGGATGAGCACTGAGAATTCAGAAGGAGTGTGGATGAGGAGGGCACTGGACCTGCCCCAGTGGGACTGCACGTAGAGAGCCAGGCTGAGCCCTGGCTCTACACACACATACTGACTCCTGATCCTGCTCTCACATGAGCCCTGACCCTGGTCACACACTGAGCCCTGACCCAGGCACCAGCTACTATGGCCAGTCCATACCAGAGGTCAATGTCATAGTTGGCCCTAAGGAGGGCGGCTGGGCTCCCATCTTCTTGTAGAAAACCTGCTGTGTTAATCAGCCATCACATGAACTGGTTCATTCCCGTGTGCCCCCAGTCCCTTGTCCCTCCCGTCCACACCCTCTCCATTCCTTCCCCACACCAGTGGCTTCTGCCTTGAAGGTGCCCCACCTCCACCCCACTCCACTTCCATCACCCTGGCCATGTTTTCTAAGTCCCCTGACCAGTTCGGTCCCCTGACCACAACTCCAAAGTCCAAGCCTTTGATGTGTTTTTCCTCTCTGACCTCAGAAGGTGGAGATCCTGGAATGCCTGGGGGAAAAAGCCTTAGGCCTCAACTCATTCACTGGGCTCACCGTTGGGTGGGGAAACTGAGGTCACTGGGGGTGAATGGCAGCCCCAGGACTCTCATCCTGGTCCAATGCTTTTTCTGCCTAGCCCTCTGACCGCCCCACCCAGCCAGTGGGTGAGGGGGGCCCAGCAGATGAGGGTCTGACAATCCCTAAGCCCCCTCCCACGTCCAGGAAGGGAGTGGGAGGGTAGAGCCCCAGGGAGCCATCCTGTCCTGGGATCCTCTGTCCCATCTCAGGGCTAATTTTAGACCTCTTCTCAGGCTGAACAACTGAAAGACTTTTCTGGATCCTCCCTGGCATAATGGGGCCACAGAGCTGAGCTGCCCCCACCCTCTGCAGGGCAGCTGAGGCCTCCTGACCAAGGGCACCATAGTGCGATACTAGAGGGAGAGCCTGAAACTGAACCCAGATATGGCCCTGGGTGAAGACCAAGGTGGCAACACTGGAGATTTCACCCACTGCTGAAATCCCAACACTCACAACTCATCCTTCTGGCTAAACCACTGCTCATCTCAAACATAAGGCTAGACAAGGATGGGTGTCACCTCGAAAGGTGATGGCTCTGGGTTCATATCCTGGCTCAGCAACACCAGCTGTGTGGCCTTTCTGAGCTTCAGAGCCATCATCCGTAAAATGGTGATAAGAGTATGTCAGTCATCTGGTTGTCACCACGAAGATCCTGACATCCTTGTCATCTCCCCCAGGATACCCCACAAACACCTCACCCCTCTTCACATCCCCCCTGCCACCAGCGTTCCTATCTCCATAAATGTCTCCACCATTGGCCCAGCTGTGCACACCAGAAACCTGGGACCCCATGGGACTCCTTCCCAACTCCCTCCCTCCAACCCAACCTTCTCTCTGCAGCCCCATCCCCACCCTCTGGATACACCCTTTGTCCTGTGCCTCTCCACTCTGTTCCCCACATGGCAGCCCAGTATCACTGAGCCCTCAATCAGACGAGGTCCCTTCCCTGCTTAAAACCCTCCATCAAGCTCCTCTTAGAACAAAATGCACCCACCCTCCTAACCACAGTCCACAGATTGTGCCTGACCCAGCCCTGCCACCTGCCCTGCTACCACGTCCTCTGGCTCTTTTCCTCCCACTGCATGAATTTTCTTCCAGCTCTCCAACACACCAAGGTTCCTGCAGGTGTTGAGTGCTCTTCCCCCCTCCTTGCACACCACTTCCTCCACCTCATCCATCTGATTATGGGATGAGACACTGCCCCTGAGAAGCCCTCCTAGAGTGCGCTGTTTCAGCAGGCCACCCCACCTCTGCATTCTCTATCATTCCCTTGCACCACTTGTCACAATTTGCAACTACACATCTGGTTTTTTTTATTTGTTTATTATCTGTCCCCACCTCTACCCCAACAAAATCTGTGAACTTCGTGAGAGAGGGGCCATGGCTACCTTGCTCCCAGTGCCTGGAACACAGTAGGTGCTCAATGAACAGGAATCCCCCCTGAGGTTCATCACTCAGGAGCAGACCAGAGAGTCTGCCCTCCCTGTTTCCCCAGCCAGTCCCAGAAGCCATATCTGGAGTCCCAGAAGAGGATGTTGGCAGGCACAGACATCAAATAGGCATGGCTTTACCTCCTTGGCTGGTGCCCACGGCTGTGGCTGTGCCAGGATGCCACGCAGATTCCCTGCAGGAGATGGTGCAGCCAGGGACTGAGCAGAGCGGGACCTACAGCAAATCACGGAAGGTGTGTGTTGTGAGAGCCCAGCACCTCCTGCTCCATCCTGGGCAGGCCTGAGGGACAGACTTCAGGGGGAGGGGGAGGGGACACCTTCTGCCCACAGATGAGCCTCAGTCTCAGAGGCAAGGCAGGGACCTGCCCTTAGACTTCACTGGTGTGGCCAAGGAGACTTATCCATGAGGTCCAGTCCTCCTATCATGCAATCACTGAATCAATCTATACCAGGCACTAGGCACCAGGCACCACTTGGGCACTGGGGACACCAGAGTGAATAAGCCTGGCAGGGTCCCCTGAGTAACTACTGGGAAAGACAACCACACAAATGTAACTCCTTCCAGCCCACCCACGCCGGGCCTCCAGGCTCCTGAATGGCGACTAGGAGAGGGGATGTACACTCTGGTGGCAGTCCAGGGCGGAGGAGGCACAAGCAGGGGCACCTAGTCCAGACTGGGGAGGGTGCAGGGATCCTGGAGACAGATGTCTCCCCAGGAAGGTGTCTACACTGACATGCAGTGCACTGACAGAGGCTGGGGAGGGGTGCAGTGAGAGGGAGGGTCTGGGACAGACTAGTACTAAACCCCAAGTGCCCCGTCATCCCTCCCAGGGGCCTTCTCACACAGCCCCTCCCCCCAACTCCCGACCACCAGGCCTGTGGTATGGGGAACTAGGTCTCTCTCCAGAGCTGTCCTGTCACATGCACAGCAGCCCCCCACCCCCACCCCAAGGGAGCCACTTTGCCAGGCTCCGCAGACGTCACTGACATTTCCACATGCCGCCATCCCCTCGCCGTGGCCCACCTAACTAGTCAGTGGGGACCAAAGTGGTCCCGGCAGCCTATCAGAATGCCAAAAACTGAAAAGGTCAGGACAGCAAAAAAGCCCCATAGGAGGGTGTCTCGAGTGATGGGCAACCTGAGGCCCTCCCTTCTCCCTCAACAGCTCCCCTGATACGTGCTGGCAACCTCAGGGGAGGGTGAGGCTTGAGAGGTGGCCCCAGCTGTACCCACAGCTCTGGCCTGGGCACAGCTGGGATGGGGATCAAGAAAAAGGGGAGCAACCATCCTTGTAGTCATCCCCCAAAACACACGCACATAACACCCTAGGCAGGGGAGGGGGGCGGGGTACAGGGAAAGAGAGCCACACCTACCCAGGGCCCCTGAGGGCCACTGAGCCATTCTGAGCTTCTCCTGGGGAAAGGAAAGCAGCATTGATTCACTTCACACTATGTGCCCAACACCAGGCATTCCACACTCACGGCCACAGCCCAAATTCACCACGACCCTTGAAGCAGAAACAATCCTGATCATTGTGAAACAAGCTCAGAAACATCACGGGACTTGCCCAAAGTCACACAGTCAGGAAGAGAGGGGCCTAAAATGAGGTCAGCAATGGGGCAGCAGGAGTTTTAGCCAGAACCAAAGGAAATCCCCGAAACAGGTTGGACAGAAACCTTAATTCTGGGAAGATGATCCCAGGAAGATGGGCTGGGGTCCCTTCTCAGGGCGCCACTGGGGAGGAGGACTGGGCAAGTGGCTGAGGGCAGGGGCTGGACCTATTGACCTGTGGGGTCTCACTGAGCTGCAGATTTCTGGGACCACCAGGCAAGCTCCACCAGGCTCCAGGAGAGTGGGCTTGGGAAGAGGCTGGACAGTCCCTAACAATAGCGGGGGGAGGCTCTGACCATCACAACACGAGCACCAATCCAAGACTGCCACCCCCAGCCCGGGCCCTCTGCAGCTCTGCTCTCTCTGTGGGAGGCTCTGACTTCCTGGGGCCACCAACAGAGATGAGAGTGCCTGGATCCCGGGAGAAAAGGGGCCAGAGAGGATTAAATGGGGGAGAGGAGGAGATCAGTCTAGTGGCCAAAGCAGCCAGTAACGAACCCTGTCCTGCAGTTTTCACAGCACCAGGCACAAGCTCGTCCAGAACCTCCATCTTGAGCAAGGTAATTACAGTTCTTCTTGTGTAATGAGATGGTTTTTAAAGGCCATTCAAAAGAAATTTCCCATAATGAGGTGAAGGGGTTTATAGTGTTACACATCAAGGCAGCTGGTAATTGGCGGGACTGGGGCTGAGTCCTGGAATGCCGCCGTGGGAGTTCTGCGTCTAAAAGGTGAGACGAACAGGAGAGACTCCAAACCCTGGGAGGTAAGACAGACCCTCTGCCAGATAAGCATCTGCGACACAAGCAAGCCGGTGTGCCCTGGAGAGCAGATGAGGGCATGGGGAAGACTGGAACCCTGCTGGGGCATGGGAGGCTGACAAGAGCTGGGGCTGGGCAGAGGCAGGGGAGAACCCGTGGGGGGTGGGTGGGTAGGAAGCCACAGGATGGAAGTCTGGGCTCAGGAGAAGGCAAATGAACATACTGGGTTGAACGATGTCCCCCCACATTCATGTCCACCTGGGACTTCAGAATGTGACTTTGTTTAAAACCAGGTAATTAGTAACTATTGCAGAGGTGATTAGTTAAAATGAGGTCATACTGGTTTAGGGTGGATTCTTTTTTTTTTTTTTTTTTATGTTTATTTTTCAGAGAGAGACAGAGACAGAGACAGAGCATGAGGTGGGGACGGGAAGAGAGACAAGGAGACACAGAATCTGAAGCAGGCTCCAGGCTGCGAACTGTCTGAACAGAGCCCCATGCAGGGCTCAAACTCACAAACGGTGAGATCATGATCTGAGCCGACGTCAGACGCTTAACTTACTGAGCCACCCAGGCGCCCCTGGACTAGGGTGGATTCTAATCCAACACCTGGTGTCTTTATACAAAGAAGTAAATTTCGACACACAGAAGAATGTCACATGAAGGTGAAGGCAGAGATTGGCATGATGCATTTATGAGCCAAGGAACACCAAAGATTGCCAGCAGCCATCAGAAGCTGGAAACAAGAAGGTTCATCTTCTAGAGCCTTCAGAGGGATCATGACCCTGCCAAAACCTTGATTTCAGATGTTCAGCCTTCAGAACCATGAGAGTATATTCCTGTTGTTTTAAGGCAGCAAGTTTGCAATAATGTGTTACAGCAGGCCCCAGGAACTTAATACAACGACCATTCCAGCAAGTGCGACTATCCAGCAATGGAACAGGCGGCCTTCAAAAGTGGTGATCACTCCACCTCCAGGGGTGTGCAAGCACAGCCAGAAGTGTCTGCAGTCCCCCCAGTATGCTCTGAACAGCTGCTGGGGCAGGTTCACACTTAGTCCCCCATTTGACCTCACTGTATGAAATCCAAGAAACTGGACAAGACAAAGCTGTCAATTTGGAAACTGAGGCCCACAGAAGACAGATAAGCTGCACAAGGTGGCCAGTCAATGGTAACAGCAGCCCAGGAATCCTGGAATCTCGACTGCCAGTCCAGGGCTCTTTCAGGCTCACTGCCCTGAGCCTTCTGCACCCTCCCTGTCTCTAGCCTCAACTGTAGTTAGTTCACTCTCCTGGAAGGCAGAGAAAAATCCAGTCTCCCTGTCCCCAGCTGTTCCAGACTGAAAGCGCCATCAATGCTAAAAGCTTTGCCCAACTCCAACTGGACGCTTCCAAGGGACTGTTGGCCCACTGCCTCTGATGTGTGTGTTGGGGTGCAGTCACCAGATGAGGCAGATGCTACACTGGCTGACAGACCTTTCTTAGCACCTGCTGTGGGCAAAGCCCTGGGCACAGGGCTAGCGGATGGGGATAAAAACCAGGGCAAGGCAGGACCCTGTATCTCCTTGGGGACCCAGGGTCCATGCAGGTCAGCCCAACCAGCGAGACCCACAGGGTGTCCCAAGCCCAAGTGTGACCTCTGGCTGGGCATCCGAGGCCCCCTCCTAGGGCTTTCTCAGGATAAACCCAACCTGGAAAGAGAAGGAAGGGAGGAGAGAGCGTGGCCAAGAGAGAACAATGGTTCCTCTGCCTTGTCTGGCTCCTTCCAGGCCTCTGGGCCCCGTGAGGCAGGGCTGTCCCTCACCCCCACCTGTGCCTGGCACTCCTGTCTGCCCCAGGAGCTAGAGAACTGAGTGGAGGCCCCCAGCTCTGGCACCAAATGAGCATGAACGCAGCCAAGCTCGCCAGCCAGGGCAGCCCGGCTCTAAATGCTGGTTAATTGCTGCTAGGCGGCAGAGGGACGCAGAGAAGCGGGCTTTGAAGTCACCCGGTGTGACTTGTCCAGTGGGAACAATGGGCCACCCAGCCGGTGGAGAGTCAGGGCTCCTTCTAATTAGGTGCTGCTTTGAACACGGAGGCATCAGATTAATGAGGCTGACAGCGCTCAGTTTCACTGCATGGCGGGCTGCCTCTGTTCTCTCATCGCAGTTTGATGCCAAAACCTTGTTCCCTAAATCAAAGGTTCTCCTGAAACTCTGCTTTCTGACGCACCTTGGGTTTCTGCTGGGCATCCCTGCCAGGGAGCTGAAAGCCTTCACCTCCATTCCATCGCTCCCAGCCCCAGCTTTTGTTACTCTGAAGAAGACTTCACAGGGCTGTGACACCCCACCAGCCCCCCCGCGGGGGGGTGGGGGGGCGGGGAGCGGAGCGAGGGGTGCCGATAGCCCCAGTGCAGATAGCCCCAGTGCAGAGTTTGCCTGCTCAAGGTCACACGGCAGCTGGCCAGTTGCACCCTGGGGCCCATGCCCCTCTGCCTGCAGGCCCTCTGTCGCACCTCTTGGCGGCTGCAGCCGTGCTGGGCCACGGAGGATCCACTGGCCACTTTCCCACTGTTGGCATCTGTTCACAAGCCTCCGGGGCATCTGGTTCACCTGACTTTGGAGAAGATTGAGATGTCTCAGGAGCCAGCACGCACAGCCTTGTCTTCCTGCCTCTTCTGCTCTAGCGGGATACCCTGCCCCCCCAAGCCCCTCTCCGGGCCTTTGCTCACATGGCTCCCCTCCCCCACCCACCCCCAGTGACCTCTCTCGCCTCCACTTTGCTAAGCTTCACACCCCCCTTCAAAACCCAGCTCCTTCACCACTACAGTCACCAGACTTTTCTTTCCTTCTCTGAGATCCTCCAGCCCTCAAATTTGTCTCCTTGAGCAATTGTTTCTTGACCTGTATTCCATTTGTTTAATGTTCCTACCTTTGCTCATTATTTTGTCCTGTCTCCCCTGTAAGACTGTGGCACAGGGACAGGAATGGCATCTGTGTCATTTCTGTGTTCCCCACGGTGAAGACTGGCTGATAATAAAGACGCTACCCTCCGTCGGCACTCCGGGAGACACGGGGTGAGAAGATGCCATCCTGCCCTCGGTTTCCCCATCTGCCA
Organism: Acinonyx jubatus; assembly: GCF_027475565.1. Lineage (NCBI taxonomy): Eukaryota > Metazoa > Chordata > Mammalia > Carnivora > Felidae > Acinonyx > Acinonyx jubatus. Next base: position 29,951,492 of record NC_069386.1, read on the forward strand.
AGTGGGAATGAGGCCCTCATCCTGCTTCTTCCATGAGGCTGCTGGAGCATCCAGGATGACGCTGCACAGAAACTCGTGTTCTGGGGGAGGCATGGCAGTGTGGTGGGTGGGGGTGCCCCTGGGGCAGGGGGACAGGCCCTGGCAGGGAGGCTGGGACCACCGGGGCTTGAACAAGTCAATTCCTCTCTCTGAGCCTCAATTTCCTTATATGCAGAAAGGTTGGCCCCATGATTCACAAGATGCTTCCATGTTATCAGCCACAGTGGCAGCATCGGTGTCTTCATGTTGCTCAGCCTCGCCGCATCATTGAGCACGGCTGACTTCCTCTTTCCTTTTGGAACCCCCTTTGGCTTCAGAGATGCCACACCACCCTGGTTTTCCTTGCTCTCCCTGGGCACGCCCTGTCAGCCTCTTGTGCTGCCTCCCTCCCCTCCGGGCTCTCCACGCTGGCAAGCCCAGGGTCAGGCCTTGGCCCTCTCCAGCCACCATCCGCACCTCTTCCTAAGCAATCTGCACTATGTCTATATACACCGCCTAGAGCTGGTGACTCCCACATCTCCGTCCCCCCAACCCTCTCCCTGAGCTCCAGGTTTATGAACCCAACCGCCAGTGGACATCTCTGCTTCAGGAGGTTGTCACAAATAAACTCCTGCCTGACTCCCAGTCCCAAACGTCCAACGGTCCTCCCCTTCGCAGAAAACGGCCATAGTGGCTTAAGGAAGGAACCAAGGGGGCCTCCTTACCTCCCTCCCAACTCTACCCTTACCCCATTGCCCCTCTTGGCCCCTCCAGCAGCCCGAGGGAGCTTTTATTTATTTATTTTTTTTACACTTGATCTTAGCCAAAAGGCCGAGAAGCGATGGGAGCTTTTATTTTTTTTAATGTTTATTTATTTATATTGAGAGAGGAAAAAAAAAAGCACAAGCAGGGGAGGGGCAGAGAGAGAGAGGGAGAGAGAGGATCCCAAGCAGGTTCCACACTGTCAGCACAGACCCCAAAGCGGGGCTTGATCCCATGCACCGTGAGATCAAGACCTTGGCTGAGATCCAGAGTCAGATGTCTAAGCCACTGAGCCAGCCAGACACCCAAGAGAGAGCTTTTAAGAGCATAAATCAGATCAGTCACCCTGCCTGACCATCTGCTGAACCCATCAGTCATTGGTCACTGGCCCCTGGGAAACATCACCGCTCCTCCCCCATGGCCCCAGAGTCCACGCAAATGCCCTCATTGGGGGCCCCTCCCCGGCCATACAACCTCCTCTTCCCCACTTAGCATCCTGGTTCAGATGCTCCCTCACCTGACAGAGGGCTGGGCCTCATCTCACAGGCATCCCATTCATCCCATCACTGCACCATTAGCAACTTCGAATTCCCTGTTTGCCTTTAATTTCTTGGTGCCTGCCTTGCCCCACCAGCCTGAGGGAGCCTGCGCAGTCAGTGCCTGGCACACAGTAGGTGTTCAATAATGCTTGCTGAGTGGATGGACAGGATCTCCCTGGTCTCCCCCCTCCCCCAGCAGCATCCTCTCTCCCCACCGCCGAGGCTGGCTCGCCTGTGCACGGGGGAGGGTGTGCATGTCTATAAATACCCACACACTCCACTCTCCCCCAAACAGTAACTGATACCCAGATGACTCGACGACATGATGGTTTCCCACGTCTCGCTGGGAGCTGCTTCCAGTGATAAAAGTTTGCTGTTTTATGGACCCAAGAAGACATCAGCTGTAATGTGCTAAAATTATAACCTAGTGGAGTCATCTGCTTCAATACTCTGGAAATCAAATACTCGGCGCTGAGCTCTTTTCTGGATTGCCCTGGATGCCTCCGGTGGGCCTGGCTGTCTGAGACACCGAAGTCCCAGGGCTGGGCACTGGAGCTTGGCTCAGCCCACTCTGCAGGGTGACTGTGTCACGGGTGGGATGCGGCAATGCCACGCATCGTGTCCAGCACGCTGCAGGCGCTCGATATGGGGCATCTTCCATTCCTGTCGCACATCCGTGGGGCACTGGGAGGAACTGGTGCAGCCTACTCCGCGTGGGCCCGTCAGGCAGCATCAGGACCAGGCAGGGAGTGGAGGAGGGGCATGGGGGCGGAAGAAGGCTGTGTTTTGGCAACCAGATTTTGGCTTAGCCTGAGTATCACTGTCAGGAGGAGTGGAATCATACGAAGATGGCATGAACTGCCCTGGAAGTAAGCTCCCATCACCAGAGGAGTCCAGCAGGAACAGGACATTGCAGGGGGTTTGGACTGTCCTTCTCCAGGCTCACAGGGCTGGGACTTGGGTGACCAGTTGAGTACAGCTTCGGGGCCACACAGACACGAGTTCAAACCTCATCTCTGCCACTGACACCTTGGGTGACCCTGAGCAAGTCACGTAGTAGTGCTTAGATATAGTTTCTTCATCTCCACGGAGTTAACATAGACAAAGTGTCTGCATACAGTAGGTGCCTACTGAATGTTAGTCTGTCCCCTCCCTGTTTCCCTCTGACTCAATGTAAACACCTCCATTGGGGCCTTGGCACTCTTTAAATATCCTTCCTGCCCTTCCCTAACAGGTGCCCAGGTCTACCCTCCTCTCCATCTGAGGCCTAGTGCCGGTGTCACCTCCTCCAGGAAGCCCTGGCTGCTCTGATAGACACTGGCCGCCTCCTCACTTGCAGACTGTGTACACACCAGGTGCTAGAGGCTGGTGGGTCTGGGTATGTGTAACTGCTGTACCTCTGGTGTCTTATGGTCAGTAGGTTTGGGAAGGGGAGCATGCTGTGTGAGTGCGCGTGCGTGCATGTGTGTGTGTGTGTGTGTGTGTGTGTGTGTGTGTGTGTGTCTTACAATAACGACAGCAAACACATTGCACTTACTCTGTACCAAGCACCTTACAGGCAACTAACTCATTTATTCCACACCAAAAAAGTTATGAGGGAGGCACTATTCTTATCTCTGTTTTATAGGTAGAGGAACTGAGGCCCAGATAGGTTAAGTGACTTATCCAAGGACACATGGCAATAAGTGGCAAAGCCAGATTTGCACCCAGGCAGTGTGGTTCCAGAGTCAGTGCTCCTAACCTGGACCTGTAGCACTCAGCCTGTCATTTCAGACACGGCTCTCCACTGCACGCCCCTTAGCAAGTCCCGCAGGGGGCCAGGAGTCACCCTAGGTGAACAGCAGTGGTGGCCCCATGACCCTGGAGATTAAAACACATGAAGACATACACACACATGCTCAGGCAGGCATTAGCAAACATAGGGAGACTCGCGCACACAAGAGGAGCGAAAAGCCGTCTCTCTCGGTCCCGCTGCCTGAGAGTCTGTCACCTCTCCTCTCCCCAGGCCACCACGGGCAGGGGAGTAAAAGGCACCTCAAGTGTGGCTCACCACTGCTGGTGTGCCCATGTGGTGGGATCTCTTTGCATAGGTGGTGACCTGGTGGCTCAGGAATGGCTGGACACTCCTTGGGGGTCACGTAGCAAGTCCAGGCCTGGGAAGTTCCCAACAGATGCCTCCTCACGTCCCCCCCGCCCATTATCCCCAACTCCAGACATCTCCTCTATTCCGACTTGCTTTGAGCAGGACGGAAATAAACAGAGATGAAGAGAAAGAGGGGAGAGAAGGCCGAAGAGGAGAGGGACCCAGGAGAAGTGACAGAGGGGGAAGCAGCTGGGGTGTGCAGTGGCACTGAGCACCCCCGCTTCCTGCTCACCAGCCCCCTCCCCCCGCTGACCCCCCTTGCTGCCAAGGAAGCTGCCTCAAGAGGAGTGCAGCAAGGCGGGGGTTAACTCTCTGCCGTGGAGCAGAAAATGAGGTTCCAGTTATTAGTTGATTTATTGCTCTGTCCTCAATCTACGCTCAGGTCCTGGAAGGAAATGTTCCACTCGAAAGCATTAAGCGTCTTCAAAGAGCAGAGGCATTAAAAATTGAAATCATAAAACAGACACGTAAATACGATGGAGGTGAGAGGGGGGAGCCCCCTAGGCAGGCTGAGGTGGGAGTGGCAGGCCCAGATCCCAGCCCGCCCGTGGGGCCTCCGCTGGCATGCAGGAACCAACTGTGTCTACTGAGGCAAGGGGGTGTTCCCGGCCCAGAAGCATCGTGCGCAGTTCCTGAAACCCCCCCCTTAGCACACCACATCTTAGGGGTCGGAATTGCTCTGTCTTTGAAAACACTTCCCTCCTGGTAGAGGGTTAGGAGCTCAGCCCCCGAGCGGGTCAGGTAATGGGGGCAGAGAGGTGGGGAAGGGAGGCAGGGGGGCCAGAGAGCTGAGCCGACTTCGACCTTGCCTGTGTGTTGGCGGGAAGGGGGAGGGGCAGCCCTGGAAGCCTGGGGTGGGGGCAGCCCCTTCTGTGCCAGGGCCCAGGCTGCTCTGCAGGGGAGGGGGCCCCAGGTCCTTCTCAAAACTACTCAGTCCCCGCTGCACACCTGGGTTTGGTTCAGCCGTGTGGGCAAGTGCCTGCCCCCCGGCCACCGGCCACAGCCCAGAGCGGGGTGGACAAGGAGGGTCCCTGCTCTGTCCTCAGCACATACGGTCAGTAGAGTCATGGAACAAGTCATACAGCCCATGCTCTCTCCATACAAGGGCTTGGGGCCCAGCAAACTGGGAGTGGGACCCAGAAGCCAGCACTCAAGGGGACCCTCACTGGCACCCAGAGAGATGGTACCATCTTTCCTAAGCGGGCTGGCTCCCAGCACGAACCAGAGCTCACACCTCCAACTTGTCACCACCTGCCTAGGGAGCCACCCTCTTCCAGGGCCTAAGGAGGGGGCGGGGCTGGCTACCTCCCTCAGCTGCACACACAGACCTACACGGAAGACACACACGTGTAAAGATGTTGGGGCAGAACTGCAAGGGTGCTGCATCCCAGACACACACACGTTAAATAGCCGCACGGACACACACTCGTGAGCCTGGGTGCGTGTCCACACGCAACCACATGTGCCCGTGTGCATGCAGAGGCATCTGTCAACACTCACACGCATGCATATATGTGTGCACACCTGTGTGAGCACCCACACCCACATGCACAAGCAAGCCTCTGGACCCCAATACCAGGTCTCAAAGATGCTAGCCAGGAGCCAGTCGGCAGGGTTCTCATGAGAAAGGGCCAGGCGCCTAGGGAGCCACCAGCATCACCCCTCTGGCAGTGGGGACACCTCAGCCTCGGTCCCTTGGCCTTGGCCACCTTTATAACTCCCTGAGGTGAGGGTTCTGGGCCTTCCCCAGTCCCTTGCCCCAGGCTGTGTGACCTTGGACAAGCCTCCACCCCTCCTGGCCCACATACTCTGTGGGCTACAGGGCCTACCTGACTGCAACCAGGCCACAGATTCAAGAAGCCCCTTGGCTTATTTCCTCATTTCTAGCAGCAAGAGAGGCTAGGACTGAGCTGGGTGTGGAGGGGAGAAGGGAGATGGACAAGGCCCCAGCCTGTTTGGGACGGGGCCTGGGTTGGCATGAATAGAACAGGAAGGGCAAGAATAGGAGAACAGGAGGCTTCTCAATGAGGAGCATGGCCAAGAGGGTGGCAGCGACAAAGACCTGGGGAGAGGAATCCGGCAGAGAGCTGGGGCCCCAGGGTGCGGGGACAGGCTGTCCCTATATAACCCCTCCTCACTGCCTCCTTGAGAGAGTCAGCCCCCAGCTTTGTCTGAGCCCCTCAGGGCTGGGACTCCAGACTGAGCAGCAACCAGAACTGGGATGGTTGGACGCGAAGTGGTGGAGAAGCCCACAGTCTCCTTCCAGCACTTAGGCCGCTCCCACTGGGGGCCTCTGTGACCCCATCTGCACTCAGTCCTTTCGGGAGAAGGGGATGGTGGTCAGCTGAGATGTCCCCCACTTCTCTGGGGCCTAAACGCCCTTCTCCATACAAGACCATCCCACCAACTCTCATGGGCCTTGGCAGACCACAGAGTCGCAGGGCACCTCTCTGAGACCAGAGTTTAAACACTCAGACACCCCCAGGTGAGTCTGCAGTGAAAATGGGGACAGGGCGGACAGGTAAGATCCATGGGAGCAGCCACTGCTCTGTGCCACCCAGAGCTCCTCGTGGGTCCTAGGGTCTGGGCTTCCGACTTTTCAAGAGACACCAAAAGCCTCATTTTCATGGGAAACTGCCCAATCGTTCCAAAAATCTGTGGACTGCGCATTTTGCCACACTCTGGAGCTGGAATATACACTTCCGCACACACGTACATGTATCCAGACGCTCACACTTGTACATACACACACTCATATTCTCACATACACATACACACTTAAACACCTAAACACACAAATACTCCCATATCCTCACACTTACACACAGACACATAAACCCTCATACACGTACACTCGCACAAACACAGTCACGTATATGTACTTATACACACACATGTGCTCACACCTGCGCACACACACACGCCCCCACACATACACATACTCACATACGCCTGTGGGGCAGGTTCTGCCTCTGAGCCACCATTTGGGACCTCTGACCTAGGCAGATACGAGGAATCAAGGCTGAGAGGCAGGGAGGCTCAGAGTCAGTGGACAAGCCAGGACCAGAACTCAAATTTCTGCCATCAAGGCCCCGGCTCTCATCCCATAGCTCAGCTCCCTCCGGAATAGGAGACAGGTGTCACCCCATCCTCCCTGTTCCTAACTGCCCTCCCTCCCTCGGCCCCTCCTTTGCTGCATGTCCCTGCCCTGCACATCCACAGCCACCCCCACTTTATTAAGGACTCCCCTCCTGCTTACCCCAGCGGCCCCTCCTCCTTCCCCCTGTCCCGACCCTCCACCCACCAAGCCCAGGGCAGTAGGTGGGAGGGAACATCCCCCCAGCTCTAGAACCACTTCCGGCCCGGGCACCCTCTTTACCCCATGTACTTTTCTTAATTGGGAGCTCATTAATTATCCCCATGTTTTCCAGAGCAAATAAACAGCAATTAGAGAAATAAGTGGTATTTTTATTCTCCAGCAGACTCAGCAGCACGATGCCCCATCCCCGCCCGCTACGGCCAGTCCAGCCGCCTGCACCCTCTCCCTGCATCCATCCCCACATGTGTGTGAGCCAAGTGCCTGCCACCAGGCCACCCCGGCAGCAGGTCGCCTCTTGGAATCTGCGTGACGAGCCATAAATTGCTGAGAAAGGACCTCCTTCCCGGTGCAACAGAAGGTTAGAGTGTTTAAAGAGAGCAGTGGAACTGTTTTTATTAATCAGAACTGCTATAAAGAAAGCATTTTAATTAACATAATTATCCCGATTGAGAAAAGCAGTCCTTACCCCATAGATACTTTTCAGACTAAAGATGCAAGCTGTCACAATCAGTCATAATTAAGGAAAGCGAGCTATTTTTTTTTTTTTTTCCTCTTGCTCCCTTCCCCTCTCGGGCGCCCGCTCTTCCCTGGGTTAGATCTCAGAACGGAGACAAGGCAGATGTTATACCCTGAACCAGTTCATGCTCTCACACCCCAGCTGCTTCTAGAGAAATGCTCTAGAGCTGCATTTCTAAGAGGGAGCTCCGCCCAGGCCGGAGGGCCCCACGCTACCACCCCCTCCCACGCCCGGCCTCAGCAGGGCCTCCCCAACCTCCTAGAGAAGGAAGGGAACCCCTCTCAGAACAGCACCCACCTCATGCCCCACCCCTCCCCCCTCTCCAGAACACTTGCGGGGACTTTCCTGGGTCAGCAGGCCTAGGGGGAATAATGGGGGAGAACAGGCAGCCAGAACAGAACTGGTCCAAACCACCAGTCCCTCCTACCAGGATGCACATGTTTTTACCCCCATCTACCTCCCCAGTCCACTCTTGACTCACCTTCAGGCAGATATCTGTGCATATCATAAATCTAAATGTATCACCATTCCCATCTCCATCCCAGCTTAAAACCCTTCATAGGCCTCACAGAGGCCTGGCCCAGCCCCATTCAGCCACCTCCCAGAGCTTGCTCCACACCAGCCACATTGCCTTTCCTCATCCCCTTGAGCTTCTACCGCAGGACCTTTGTACATGCTATTCCCTCTGCCTGATGCCTCCTGCTCTCTTGGCTTGTCCATTCACCCCACAGCACTCAGCTCAGGGGTTACCTCCTCAGAGAAACCCTCCTCGACCTCCCTGACATGGTTGATCTCCTCTTAAATCCTCTTCCGGCGCCACATACCCAGCCCTCGGTAGTGTAGACACAGCAGCCTTATGACATTGCCGTGGTTCTTTATTTAGCTTTAGCCTCCTGCGCTCAATTACTAGCTCCACGAAGCAGCCGGAGATCTTATTTTTGTTTGTATGTTTGATCGTTTGATTGCACTTTTTGCTCACTGCTGTATCCCCAGTGCCCATCACAGTGCTTGGCTCTTGGTAAGCACTTAAGAAACAGTCATGGAAAGAAAGAAGAGCGTGAGGAGGGAGCCCAGGACACTCTCATAGGAGTGAGTGTCCTGGCCCCGTGTCTGCTAAGGGCTGGAGGAAGTGAGGATGTCCCACCAAAGTGGGAAACTCTCCACTCCCCTCATCCCACCAGGGCATCATTTGGCTACCCATTTTACAGATATGGCCCCTGAGAGAGGCAGGATGTGCCTAAGGTTACAGTGAACTTATGCAGAATCTGGGGCTGCCCCAGGTCTTGAGAATGTCTGTTTTGCAGCGGGATGAGAAGGGAGGAGAACCCTTTGTGGGTTCAGTGTCCCCCTTGGGTTTGGGGGTGCCAAGAGCTGCTGGGGGCAGCTCTCAAGATATGTGACCTTGGACCTTGCATCCCCCACCTCAGACCTCAGCTTTTCCATCTGCAAAGTGGGCTGCCTGGAACAGGTAACTTTCTCTGCCCTCCTCCCACACCCCCTACTGTACCCCACCCTGACATCTAACACCCCCCAAACTGCAGACCTCCCTCCTCCTCCCCCTGCAGAGCTGGAGATGCTGACAAATGAACCTGTTCATCAAGTAACTGCCACCCTCCAAGCCCACCCAGGGAGGTGAAGCTGAGTGCTGGCTGCTCCCCCCACCAGCACCTGCAGGGTGACATGTGCGTAGGTGACACCATGGACATATTTTAACCCGACATGCTGCAGTTGCCTCCCTGAAAAGGTGCTTATTTTTTAGTACATCTTAAATAGGAGCCACAAAGTGTGTTGTCAGCGCTTTTTAAATGGCTTGTTAATGCCCCCGTAAAGCTCAGTGCTGGCCAGAGGAGACAGCTCACTCCTGGCCCCGTGCGGCCTGGACACCCTTGCAGCCTGCACTCAGAGCACAAACTCAGGCTGAGCCTCTGGCTGGACTCCTTTGCCAGAAGGCCTGGGGACTAGACATTCCCTAACAAAAAATATGCCCAGAGCCCCACATGGGGCAAGGCTTGGCCATGCTTTGGCGATGGCAAGGGAAAAAAGAATGAGCGTTGGCTTTTCTTGGTAGTCAGGTGTCCCAAGTTCAAATCCCTTCTTAACCATCAGCTGTGTGACCTCGGGCCAGTGACTAAACCTCCCTGTGCCTCAAGTTTCCTTATCTATAAAATGGCAATGCTACCTACCTCAGGGCTATTTTGAAGAGTGAATCAGGTAACAAGTACCAAGTACTAGGTAACACTTGATTTTTAAGGTGTGGTAATGGCATTATGGTTACGTTTTTTAAAGGGTCCTTTCCTTTCAGAGCTGTACAACACTAAAACACTGATGGATAAAATTTTACAATGTCAGAATAACCCAGGGGTGGTGGGGAGCGGGTAGGCATAGAGGAAACAGGTCTGGTCATGAGTTTATGCTTATTGATGGGAACAGGGGGTTCAATAGACCTGTCTCCACTTTCGTGTAGGTTGACATTTTCACACTGACCCACCACACAGACCCCAGTGGGTATTCATTAAACCCAGAGGTGCACTCTCCTAACCACAGAACCCTCTGGTGGTAAGATTCGGAGACAGGCCTCAGCAAGACACTGAAAAGCACTAGTAAGAAATATTAGGGGGCTGAGCCTTCAGAGAAGCCCCCCAAAGGCTCACACAGTCCACAGAAGGGGGCCAGGCAGGTGGGGACCCTTTATAACCTGGACACTTGGGAGCCCAGAGGAGTCAGGCAGCCTCTGTTTCAGAACCACGGCTTCAGCTGTGTGACCCTTGGACCACAGCTCTCCTTCTCTGAGCTCCATGTTCCTGTCAAAATGGGAATGGCAACACCCCCCCCCCCACATGGCTCATACAGTGGGAGCCTGGCCTGAGGCAGGTGCTTAATCACCCTTAGACTCACCCCCCTCTTCCGCGGCAAATTTAAATATAACCTCAGTCATCCACTAGCACTGTGATGGGCAGGCAGATCTCTGTGCTGGACACTGGGATGCAGACCTGATAAGACCCATCCCTGTCCTCGGGAACGTCCCAGGGAAAAGGCCTTTATTAAACTACCCTGTACCCAGTAAAGCCACAGGAAATGGGGCTGAGAAAACTTGGGGCCTTGGGAAAAGAGGGACTCATGGCCTAGATGAAGGTGAGGCTAATAATAATGACAATGACGAGGCTACGGGGGCTGACTTACTGAGTTGCTTTTGCCATGCCTGGAATGTGTCACAGGCTTTACCTGTACCTCTCTTCAGTCCTCACCACCGCCTACTGGGTAAGTGGCATTGCTGTCCCCTGCGTAGTTGAGGAAACTGAGGCTCAGGGAGAAGATGCTGCAGCAAGTGAATGCAGAGCCAAGTCCTGAACTCAGCAACCCCCGCCTCCTGCCCAAGGCCCAGCAGGGTGTGGAGATGCTGGGCTGTGCCTGAGAATCCTGCTGAAGCAAGCCCTCTCCAGGCCTCAGTTTCTTCACCTGTGAAATGGGGGCAGCAAGCCCCTAGCCCCACCCGGTGTGCACCAGAGAAAGGTGGCACGGGTAGCGGAGGAGGCAACATCCCGAAGGTTCCAAATGGAGCCGAGGCGGCTGTGAGGTAAGTTGGGGCGCGGGGGCGGGAGGCGAGAGAACGAGACAGATCTCTCAGGCTCGGGCTCAGGCGCTGTGATATTTTCCCCGGGTTATATTTATAGATGGACTACTTTCTCTCCCCTCCCCCTGCCTCAGTAGGAGGAAGAACACAGAAATAGCTGGGTGTGCGTGTCTGAGCAGCTATATATAGTGGGCACAAACCCTGTTACCCAGGGCTTCTCCCACTCCCTGCCCCCTGGAGCAGGAGCTGAGAGGGAATGGGGGGAGTGGGATGGGGGCCTTCCGCTTGCCCAATTGCCACAGGGTCAGCTCAGATCCACCGGCCTCCTCCAGGCACCCCCCTCACCCCTGCACATGTGTGTGTGCATACATGTACAGCCAGACACGCATCACCGATGGTGGCTTACATGACCCAAGTCTCAGGGGGTGATGGAGAAGGCCCAGAGCAACCGACAAGTCCTGCTCAGACAAAGTCCCACCTCTCTGAGCTCAGTTTCCTCATCTGTAAAGTAGGGAGAAGGTCTGCACCTACTTCATGGGTGATTGTGAGGATGAGGTATCATGAAGCACATGAAGTCCCCATTCCATAATAAGGAAGAGATCCACGAGCTCCCAGGACAGGAAGTACCCCCGGAGTCTCCTACCATCTCCCTTGGCCAGAGCTCTCATGGCCAGGGGCTCGTCCATTTCCCCCAACATCCCACCCTGGCAGGTCTTCACGAAGCTCACACCCAGTCCATGGCAAGGGGCTGCTCCCCAGGTGGCAGGTGGACCCTGTTACCACGCACCCTGGAGAGCCTGAGAATAAATAAGGCCTGGCCTCCGTCCTACCCTCCACTCGTCACACAAGGTGTGGCAGGAGTATTTAACCCCATACTCCACCCTCTCCAGACATGGTGGGGCTTCCTCCTGGGCGTTTGAAGCTGGTTTGGATATGCCCAGTCTGGAGGCAGGTCTAAATGAGATTTGCTGGGGGCACCTGGGTGGCTCAGTTGGTTAAGCGTCCAACTTTGGCTCAGGTCACGATCTTGTGGCTCGTGGGTTCCAGCCCTGCAGCAGGCTCTTTGCCAACAGCTCGGAGCCTGGAGCCTGCTTCGGATTCTGTGTCTCCCTCTCTCGCTGCTCCTCCCCCGCTCACACTCTGTCTCTCTCTCTCAAAAATAAATAAACATTAAAAAAAAAAAGTTTAAATGAGATTTTCTGGTTTTCTACCCCAGGACATAAGTAGGACCAAGAGTGCTGGATGGGAAATTGCAGCGCCTGGAGTCTGAGTCCCGGATCAGCCATTCAGTTTCACCCTATAGGATGCAATGTTCTCTGGGACCTTTCAGGCACCCAATCCAGGACTCTGAGAGTGACTGACTCCCCACAGAAGGATGTACATCCATCATCTTTTTTAACCTTCAAAATTTCCCTATGAGAAGGAAACAACAGTCATTTTACAGATGAAGAAACTGAGGCCCAGGAAGGGATAAAGGCCTGTCCAGGTCGCACAGAAAGCTAGTGGCAGAGCCTGTCAGCCCTCAGGCTCTACATGCAGCCCCCGTCAGAGGTGCAGCCTGCACCTGCCAGGCCTGGGAAAGCCAGAACATCTGGGAGGCCTGTGTTGAACAAGCGGCCCATAACATCCCTGAACAAGTGACAGTGGGCCGGTGAGAGAGGTGTGCGAGCCGGCCACAGGACAGCTCTGTCGCTGAGTGTGTGTGGGAGCGGCCACCCGGTCCCCACTCCTGTGCCCGTTCCCTGGCCATTGAGTTTTTGTGTCCAAGTGCAGAAGTTCCTATTTCTAGCTCTAAACTTGCATTTGGTGTAGTGGGTGGTAGCCCAGAGCTTCCATCAGCTGAGCACCCAAGGCGAGAACCGCCTCTTGCTGCCCAAAGTGGGACTCTGTGCCCTCATCTAAGCCATGAGAAGATTGGGACATGATGGGCCAGGGCCCTAAGGTACCCTGAGTGTGACCTTCTTCCCACCTCCCAGTGTTGCTGTTGACTCTTTGGGCATGGAGTCCTTCTGAGTGGACAGCCATCGGGTATCCACGTCTGCCCCATCACAGGACTCCTGATCCCACCCTGAGGCCCCGGCAGCCGTGGAGATGGATGGCACAGAGGCCGGCATCCCCGTGGTGGCTGACACCATTCCAGTGGGGCTGCAGGCCCCTGCCCAGACCTGGCCCGGGTGCAGCAGTGCCCAAAGAAGGGAGGAGGAAGAGCTCGGGTTCAGGGCAACAGCCGTCCCCCGGGAGGAAAGTACGTGGACCCTGATCTCAGTAGACTCAGATACACGGATATGCCCGAGACAAAGCGAACTTGCAGTTGCTCTGACCTATGTTCGGTTTCTGATAACTAATGCAAAAAATGAAGCTGGACCCTTCTCTTACAGCATACACAAACATTGACTCAAAATGGATTAAAGATCTAAACATAAGATCTAAAACTATACAACTCATAGAAGAAACACAGGGGGAAAGCTTCATGACGTTGGATTTGGCAATGCTTTCTTGGATAGAACACCAAAAGCACATGCATCAAAATCAAAATTAGGCAAATGGAACTACTGTCATACTTAAAAACTTCCACACGTTGGGGCGCTGGGTGGCTCAAGTCAGTTGAGTGTCCGGCTCTTGGTTTCAGTTCAGGTCATGAACTCACAGTTCATGGGTTCAAGCCCCGCAGTGGGTTCCACACTGACAGCAGGCAGCCTGCTTTGGATTCTCTTTCTCCCTCTCTCTGCCTCTCCCCCACTCGCTCGCTCTCTCTCTCTCGCTCACTCTCTCTCTCAAAATAAATAAATAAACTTTAAAAACTTGTTAATTAAAAAAAAAAATCCCACACATCAAAGGAAACAGTCAACAGAGTGAAAAGACTACCTGCGGAAGGAGAGAAAGTATTTGCAAAGCCCATATTGAATAAGGGTTAATATCCAGAATATACAAAGAATTCCCGGGACTCAACACCAAAAACTGAATAATCTGATCAAAAATGGGCAAAGGACTTGAGTACACATTTCTCCAAAGAAGACATACAAATGGGGGGAAAGGAGGAGGCCCCTCAAACTACATCACTTCAGAAATGACCCCTAGGTCAGGGCTGTGTCTTCTCCCTGGGACCCCTCCCTGACCAACTGCTAGCAGAGATGGTGGCTGGCTAGTCCCTTACCCTCCCATCCAGCCAGGCCTGGTGGTGGCAGATTCTGCCCAGTGCAGATATTTCTGGTGTCTCCTCTCCCGCTGCCCTGCAATGTGATTAACAGTCAGCCTTCCAGGAGCCCATTCCTCACGGACGCACCACATGCCCACCAGCCCAGAGCAGGGGGGCGGCACCAAGGTCCAAGTCTCGGCCCCCACAGCCTGCCCAGTTCCCAGCCAGACTGAGACCAAAGCCTCGCTGAGGGCTGGGGCCCAAGTGATGGCCCCCTGGAAGGCGGCTTTTTGCAGCCCTAACCACATCGTTCCTGTCTGTTCCTTCAGCCTCCAGGGAGGGGCCTCGACGGGAAGCTCCAGCTTCAAGATCAGATGGGACCCCACCTCATCCTCTCCCTCCCAGCTGTGCGACCTCGGGCAGGCCTCATCCTCCCTGAGACCCTAGTCCTTCATCTGTAATATGGGTGTCACGTTTCTCCCTCACCAGTCCAGGGAAGAAGCTGAGGAGATAACATGTGTCAAATGCTTGGAATGTAATGGAAGCATAATAAAAGGTGGGCCCCTTCCCTTCCTTTTGAATCTGGCTGTCTGGGTTCAAATCTCAGACACTACGTCACTTAAGGGCTGTGTTACCTTGGGCAAGTTACTTAGCCACTCTGTTTCGGTTTCTTCTGTAGAAATAGACTCAGGGGTTGTGGTGAGGATTCAATAGATAAAGATTTGTAAAATGCCTGGAACAGCGCCTGGCACACAGCCGGCACGATGAAAGTATCAACTGGGCTTGCTCTTGGTATGTCGTTGGTGTCCTATTTCATGGGGTTGTTCTGAGGTCTGGACTTGGCCAAATATACGCACAGATTCTGCACGCTGAAGAACCCATCCCCTGTGGTTCCTGAAAGTACATTCTTTTTAACCCTCCTTCCTTGCAAGGCTTTATGGAGCCCCCACTCCTCTGGGAATCCAGGCAGCACTGGAGGGAGCAGGAGAGACTCCATCCTGTCTTTGAGTAGCTCAGGGGACAGTGGGGAGAAGAGGGGAGGTTGGCACCTCCAGCAAGCACCCAGACCAATGAACACCTGCAGAACTGGACCACAGGAGGCTGTGCAGAAAAGCCCCAAGGGCTGAGCTGGGCTCAGGGCTGAGCGTTGGGAGGCCAGGCACAGGGAGCTGTGGCCCAGGCAATGGAGAGACACTGAGGGTTCTTGAGGAGAGGAACAGAGCAGCAGAGCTGGCCTCAGGCCCTGCCCTGCTGGTGTACAGGTGCAGCTGGACAGGAGACTCTGAGGGGAGTGGGGGCTGAGGACCTGGCTGGGGCACAAGCATCAGGGGCTATGGCCCAGGGCTGACCCCATGTGGTCCTTGCCCTATGCCCCAGATCCAGCATCTAATGCCCATTCCCTAAATCCTGGGCTTCTGTGGGATGCAGGGATGCCTGCAGAGAGGCAGTCCCCACCTTGCCAGCCAAGACCTTGAGGAAAGAGCACTATACATCTCCTGTCTCGTGTGGCCAGACAGGCCTGGGTTCAAAGCTGGCTCCTCCCAGCTATGTGGCCCTGGGCAAGCTGTTCAGTCTCAGTGAGCCCTGGGCTTCTCCAGGCACACCCACAGGACACAGTTAAGAAGAAAGTGCCGGAGTTAGAACACCTGGCACACAGCAAAGTACTCAAAACTCCCATCCAGGCCTCAGTTTCCACATCTGTAAAATGAACATTGAAAGAGATGATCTGTGAGAGCCCTTTCGCACCTGACTACATCTCTGGGTCTGGCTCAGCACTGCCGTTGGGGGTGGGGGATCGTAACAAGATCAGGCCTGCTTCACTACTCACCAAATTCCGCCTCCCTCGGCCCAGGTGCCAAGTGCAAATGACACGATGACACTGCACCCACCTGGAGGGTTCCCCCCTGGCTCCCACTGAGCACCCCCAGGGTCTCTGTCCCACCTTCAAGCTTCCACGTGAACTTCAAGTCTCAGGACTCCTGTGGTCAGGAGGGCGGTGGCTACCCTGACCCAGCCTGACAAGTGTGGAGAAGCCTGACAGTTCCCATTCCCTCAAACCTCTCCCCCTGGAAACCCACTCCCTCTCAGGGACCCCATGCTGCTTTGCTTCGGACAGGACTGGATGGCGTGACTCTCACAGCTGGCATTTCCCTTTTCACTCTGATCACCAGGAAGCACAGGGTTAAATATGCAGCCCAATGCCAGGCCCTGTGCATCCACATCCTAATGTTCTGTCCTATGTTCCCAGCCCTGGATTACATCTATCTTAGTATCACGCGTGCGCTTAAAAGCCCTCACAAATACTTGATGGAATAAATATATACATGGTTTACTATGTAAAATGGCACCTCCCCCCCCCCCCCCCCCACACACACAGAGCTGCTCCCCAGGTAATAGGGAACTGATCGCCAGAGGACTGGAGAGGGGAAATGGGGCTAGGGGGCGGCTGAGGCAGGCTTCAGCCTGTCCCTCCTGGCTCTGGCCTCTAGTTGCACATAGGACCTGAGTGAGAGGGCCCTGCTCTCATCCTAGAACATTGTGCAGCCCTGTTAATAACAACAGTGACAACTATGACTGGAATTTATCGAGTGCATGTGATGTAGGAGGCATTCTGGCTAATGCAGGGAGCACTCCAGCTAATCCTCTAACCCACCCCCTGGGAGGTGGGTTCCACTATCATTCTCCCTTTTCCAAATGAGAAAACTGAGGCACAGAGAGCTTAAGTAACATGCTGAAGGTCACACAGCTGGGATTCACACCAGGCTGTCTGAGGCCTCCGTGTAGGTTCCTAACAAGGACTCATACTGCCTCAGGCCATTGGAAGGACTTCTGACTAAAGGGGGTGGTGCTCAACATGACATCCCAGCCTGAAATAAGAGCCCAGTTCCCGCCCCACACCTACCTGTGCAGCAGCGGCCTACCCTGCCCCTCTGTCCTTTTATGCCTAGACTGGCCCAGGCTCCCCCTTTCCCTCCAATTACATAAGTAGGCATCAGGCTTAGGGGAAGGGATAGGATGCATTTACTCCACAGGTAGCAGTGAGGGGACAAACAGGCAAAGGGGACCGCCAGGCACTCTAGGGAAGCAGGACAGAAGGACAAAGGCCACATTTTGATAGCAGAGTGGCCTGAGCCCCTTCTGAGCCTCGGCTTCCATATCTGTAACACAGTGACCATAAGAACCTGCCTGGCCCACATCCTGGCCCTTCGGGGCATTGGGGGGCTCTCTTGGGATTGCCCACTTAGCAAAACCAGAGCTGGGCCCCCCCCAGGCCCTCCCCACCACATGGGTCAGAATCGTGCCCCATAACTGCCTACCCGTGGGACCTTAGGCAAGTCACTACACCCCTCTGGCCTCAATTTCTTCAGGAGAAGAATGAGGATAACAGAAGAATTATCACTTATCCATGCCTGGCATATAATGTCTTAGCTACTAATTATTTGTATTATGCCTGAGCACCCCCCCCCCCTTCCCGACAGGATGGCTGGTTGCGGGGCTGGACAGAATCACAGGAGCCATGTGAGGGAGAACAGGCCACGCCAAGGCACCAGGCTCCAGTGCAAAAGCTGCCCCCAGATGCCAATCCGGTAGGAAGTGGTGGAGAGCCACCCCACGGCCCCAGTGTCCCAGAAGGCTTTCTGCTGAAGGGGTGGGAGAGCTTCTAGAAGGGGACAAACTCTGAGCAGAGGGGCAATCAGTGTGCAGGCATGGAGGAGGGGGGATGGGCCACATCTAGGAAAGATGGATGTCCCCCAGAGAGGGAGCTGAGAGACCGGGCCAGAGGCTTCATCTCACAGCCCTGCTGACTGTGGCTTCCTGGTCCTGACAGGTGTCCCCACTGACCAGATGCAGCCTCTAGCTCCCACCCCCACTCCAGTTTCTCCTCGCAAAATGGCAACAAGTCTGTGCTGGCCTTCTTGCAGCCTCTGAGTGGCCAAGGGCTGGACTTCCCCGTCCCCCAGAGTCCTGCAGACTCGTCCCCATAACCAGACCCACCCGATGCCCAGTGCAAAGCTCTGCACACGCAGAACTCAGTCTGTGCCGCAAAATAACTGATGGGTGTTTTAACATTTATTGAGCACAACAGTGCCAGACTCTCTACTTGGCCTTCGCTATACACAACAACCCAGAAGGATGCACCTGGAGGGGCCCCTTTCAATAGATGAAACAATGCAGGGGACTGGGTCACCGAGACAGGGGCAAAGCCAGAACTTCAACCCATTTTATCTCAGTCAACCTCTGCCCTGTGCCGTGCGGCGGGGCCAGGCCAGACGAGGTGAAGGACCAGGAAGCCCCAACGTTAAGCCTCCACTGCTTCCCACTGGCGGCGGCTGCCGCTGGAGGCTTGAGGGGAACGGTGCCAGCTCCCCCACTTTACACCCCTCTGCTCCCTCTGTGGAGGCGAGGCTGACTCAGCAGACGCACTTAGGCCCCCTGACACCAAATTAAAGCTAGGAGCCCTCCCAGAAATCATCCACTCAGCAAAGCCTCCTTGGAACTGAAGTCCAAGGAGACACAGGAAGTCGGTGGGAGGTGGGGGGCAGAGGATGCCCTGTCTGCTCCCCGAGACTGCTGGGGCCTGCCCTTGCAGCCCCTCATCAAACCACATTCTCCAGGCACGGGAGGCATATCCCCCAGAATGCTTACTCATCACAGAGCCCAACCAGGCCTCCACGGCCAGAGCCCGACCACCCAGAACACCCACAGCCTCAACTGATGCCCTGGCCTGCCCCCCCGCCCCAGCACAGGCTGGCCCACCTCACTTGAGGGGCCCACAGCCCTGTACCCTGCTTAATGAGGGGCCTCCAGGGTCCCCAAGCCTCATTCCTGGCTGATGCCTGGGCCAAGCACCCCCAGAATCCTAACAGCTGCCCCCAGGGGCTCCCCAGCACCGGTAACCCTAAGCCCACCAGATGGAGGAGCAACCCTCTTCCTTTCCTCCTGAGAGCCATCCCCAAACCTCCTCACCCACTTCTTCACCCTGCAACTCAACGGCCCCAGGAACATGGCTGGAAGAGGGAAAAGGCAGCTCCAGAAGATGGAAGAGGAGAGGGCTTGACAGAAAGAGGGACGAGAAGGCAGCCCTGGAACCTGTCCTGCACGCACACCCTCGACCGCCACCTCATCCACCAACCCAGACAGAGGCTGCTTACCTCACAGGCACGAGCAGAATCAGGGACGAGCGGGACGTCTGCAGAGGGGCAGTGGGGAAGGAGCGAGACATTTGGACAGGGGGGCTGCAGACTCCCTGCCCACAGGACCCATCCTGCCATCAACGCCACCCCAGCCTCTGCCCAAAGCCCTGGAGCAGACGGAGCCGGAGGAGACCCGCACACCACACAGAGCACCTGCCCTCAGCTACCCACACATGCCCACGGCAGGGGCGATGGTGCTCCGGCCCCTGGACACACAGCGCTGAGGCTCAACGCTGAGCCTCAACTCCTCCCTCCTGGCCAGAAGGGTGCCTCCAGGCCCTCACCTTCACTCCTGACTGAGACTCTGACCTTGGTGGTCGTGACCCTTCACCCTGGGCCAGCCCTTTCCTCTCACTGTGCTCTGATTTCCCCCAACAGCACCAGCAGGTACATCAGCATCACCTGGAGGGCGTATGAAAGCAGAAGTGCTGGGTGCTGGGCTCCCAACCCCCCGAATTTCTGCTTCAGCGGGTCTGGGGTGGGGCCTGGGAATCCACATTTCCAACAAGCTCCCAGGCGATGCTGATGCTGCCATTCGGGGTCACACTTTGAGAACTACTGGTCTAGATATGTCCAGACTGCAAAGTGCACAGCACACACCCTCAAGAGTTTGTAGGCTCACTGAGGAGACCACACGCACAGGCACACGCATGCACACACACTGACTCAAAGCAGCCACAGCAGGAAATGTGGCTTCTACCCACTAAAGAGATCTGATAAGGAGTGAGCTACAAGCTGGTGTAGTCATGGAAGACTTCCTGCAGGAGGTAAAGACCTAATTGACCACTTTTACATACTGCAGTCTTCTTATTATACAAGCAACACATGAAGCTTTCTCTTGGTAAGGGCTTCAACCACAGACATCAGTAAACACACTCACTCCCCGTAGCCTCTCCAGAGGTCCTGACTGCCAATCCCCTTTGGTGTACATCTTTCACTACACACCTGCTCACACATGCAGAGAGGTATACCACGGACATACAGGTAGAGAGGGATACCACGGGGGTGGGGGACACCAGGGAGCAGAGCCTATGTGCTGGTGTATAACTATGTTCCTCATTTAACAATGGATTCTGGAGATTTTCCCTGTCCGTGAATAAAGATAAGAATAGTCACTGTTTGGGGACACCTGGGTGGCTCAGTGGGTTGAGCAACAAACTTCAGTTCAGGTCATGATTTCATGGCTTGTGAGTTCGAGCCCCACATCGGGCTCTGTGGTGATGGCTCAGAGCCTGCAGCCTGCTTCGGATTCTGTGTCTCCCTCTCTCTCTGCCCCTCCCCTACTCATGCGCTCGCTGTCTCTCTCTCTCTCTCTCTCTCTCTCAAAAATAAACATTAAAAAATAAAATAAAATAAAGAATTGACACTTCCTATTCTTCTTTGTTAAAAAAAAAAGGGGGGGCGCCTGGGTGGCTCAGTCGGTTAAGCGTCCGACTTCAGCTCAAGTCATGATCTCACAGTCCGTGAGTTCGAGTCCCGCGTCGGGCTCTGTGCTGACAGCTCAGAGCCTGGAGCCTGCTTCGGATTCTGTGTCTCCCTCTCTCTCTGCCCCTCCCCCATTCATGCTCTGTCTCTCTCTGTCTCAAAAATAAATAAACATTAAAAATAAAAAAAGGAAAAAAAAAGAAAGAAGAGTCACTGTTTGTATTCACTGAGTACCTACTATGTGCCAGATACTGCATTGAACACTTTAGGTATTAATCTGTCTAACTCTCGTAACAACCCCTTAAGATGGGTGCTACCATTAGCTTAGTGTTGTAGACGAGCAGATCAAAGTGCAAAGTGCAGAGCAGGGGTTGGTAACTTGTCCAAGAACACTCAGCTGGGGAGTGGCCGAGCCAGGGAACCACCAGCGTCTGCACTCCCAACAGAGCACCTGCTGAATTCTCTGCGGTGCTACATTAAGGAACTCCACGTGGGAGCATAGCTTCACCTGTTTAACCAGACCCCGGGGGATGAGTGCTTAGGGGGTTCCAACTTTTATTTCAAACACCGCTAGAAAAAGTCATCCTGCCTCTTGGTGCACACGTGCAAGTATTTCTTAAGGGTAGGTCAAGGGCTAAACACATTTAAAATTTTTGTACTCACTACCAAACAGTCCTCCGAAAATGTCTACGCCAATGCCTGGCAAACACTAAACTTAAGAACAAGTCGCATTTACCGAGCACCTACTATGCATCAGATCCAGTTTTTGCGGATGTAGAACCGAGGCTCAGAGAGTTGAGGCCACTTGGCCAAGGTCACAAAGCTAGTAAAGAGCACATCAATGCGCCTCAATATCGTGAAGGGAGAGAAGGAGGCGCGGGAGAAGGAAGGGAGGGACGAGGGAAGGAGAGAGGGAGATTCCTTGATCCCACGTACCCGTCATTTTTTTCCGCTCCGCTTTGTAGCAAAACGCAAGAGCTGTCTGTGCTGAGCGTCCCAGCCTCCGCACCTCCCCTCCCGTTTCCCTCACTACCTTGCCAGCTGGGCTTCCATTGCCACCACTCCACAAAACTGCTCTTATCAAGGTTCCCAGAAACCTCAGTTTTGCCAGACCCAATGGTCATTCTCCGACACGGCTGCTTTCTCCTTTGGGAAACACTTTATCTCTGGGCTCCCAGGACTCAGCCTTTCCTGGTTGTCCTCCCACGCCTTCTTCCCCTCCAAACATCTGAGGCCCCGGGGCTCACCAGGGCTCCATTCTCTCTCTGTCTATACATCCCTTGGCTGGTCTCCCCAGGCCGTGTGGTTTTCCATCCCAGCCATGGCCCAGATCTCCCTCCAGCCCCGGCTCTCTCCAAACGCCAGCTGCCACGTCCAGAGGCCTGCATGTCCTCTCCACTCGCTCATCTGACAGACCTGTCCAAACAGAATTCTTCATTCTTACCCTCCAAATTACATCTCCCTCAGCCTTGACTGCTCTTTCTCTCTCACCCCACACCCAAGACAGCAGCAAACCCTGTCAGTGCGACCCCCCAACACATCCAGGACCTGCCCGCTGCCCCAGCTCATCTTCTCCTGCCCTCTCCAGCCCTTGCTTGGATTATTGCTGCGGCAGTCCTGCCTCGATGGGCTCCCTGCTCCCGCCCTGGCACCAAACTATCACAGCAGCCAGATAATGGTATAAACTGGATCCTGTCACTACCTGCCATAAGCAAGGGGCTTCCATGGCAGAGAGAATCGAGACTCCGTGGCCTGTCGAACGCTCGAAACTCCCCTTCTAACATTCCCACGCCCCCCCCCCCCCAATGCCGGCCAGGCTCAGGGTCTGTCCTCGCTGCTCCTTCTGTCTGGAATGCTCTTCCCCCAGTCTTTCCTTTCATTCTGGTTTGAATGGGACCTCTTTTATCTTCCTTGGTTACCCCAGGACAAATGTTCCCATGCACCCCAATCTTCCCCATTTTTCACTGTATCTATGCCCACCTGACATTATCTTGCTTATTTGTCTTCTCTCTTCTTAGGTGCCTCCTCACCATGACCTAAACTCTATAAGGCAGGAGAGAAACCGTGTCCATCTTGTCTGGCTCTACAGCCACCTCTGTACTATGTGCAGTGCTTGGCACATAGTAGATGCTCAGAAAAATATTTGTTGGATGAATGAATGGCTAGGCAGAGCCAGCTCTATCTGGCTCAATAGGCTTTAAAGGCCCTTATTTCCCTACACAAACTGCCTCTCATATGAAGTAATGGGGAGGAGCCGGGGGGCACACCCATCTGGGCAGGACCCTGTGAATCAAGGCAGCATGGTGGGCACCAGGCTGAGCCAAGGCCAGCTGGCCCAGCGGCTGCACAGTGGACAGCAGGGGGGCCCGCAGGTCTCCCTGGGATGCCAGACTCAGCAGCCCCAGCCCCACAGGGGCCTGGGGCCCTCACACCTGCCAACCTGTCCCACTCAGGAGAGAGCCTTGGGGGGCCAGCCGGCAACTGAGTGCGACTGGCGGGGGGCCAGGATGCCTGCCAACAGCTGGCACTGCTGCTGGGCAGCCAAGTAATCGTGTTAGCCAGCGGAAATTGGTCCAGGGAGTTTTTTTCCTCTGCCTCCCGTTTTCTTTCTCTTCCCTTCCCCCCCTCCCTTGAAGCTGCAAGACTGGGAAGATTGATCTTCGCCTGAAACGGAGGAGATAACTCGATATAATGAACTCCACCGTCCCTCTTACTGTTTGGAGCTTTTAAAAAATTTAAAAGGGCTGGGGACAAAAAAGCTTGTCCTCAGGGCTCTCTCTCCCATGGAAGCCCCTGCCCCTGCCCCTGCCCCTCTTCAAACTCTCCACCTGCCCCCTTCCCCCTTCTTTTTCCCTTGGGATGTCTTGATGGAACAAAGGTGAAAAATATCCCCTTTCTCTTGCAGGTTGTAAAAATAATTTTGTTGAGGTCAGGGCTGGATCCACCAATCGCCCTGCCTCCCATAGTCCCCGCCCCAATGGCTGCCCCCACTCCCCAGAGTCACCAGCCAGCCTGGGGGTGACAAGTTGGCTCAGTCCACCTGTTCTCAAAGCATTTCCAAAGGGAGCAAGCAAGGCCTGGCCCGCCTACCGAGGTGCTGCCAGCGATGGCTTTTGTTCCAGCAAACAGCTCTTTAAAGAGCCACCTAATGACACACAAATGGAGCATGGTTCCTGCTGGGACCCAGGCATTGCTCCCACCTCCCTGGAGGCCTATGCCTACACCCCCTCAGCCCCACTGTCCCCCAGCCCGGCAGCCCCTCTAGTCTGGAGCTCATGGGCTCTGTGCCCCTGCAGGCGTTCACATCTCCAGTCAGCATTTATTGAGCACGTACTCTGTGCCAGGCATTGAGCTGGGAGCTGGGAACCCAAGGGACAACCAAATCCTTCTGATTCCTGCTTTCAGTAGTCTTAAATAAAGCCTGGTGGGCAATCAATGAACACACTGGATTGGGGGGTGCACACTGGAATGAAGGCTTTAAAGGAAAGGCCAGGGGACTCTGAGCATGGACAATGGTCAGGGAGGACTTCACTGAGGAAGTATCCTTGGAGCAAAGATCTGTAGGACAAGTAAGAGACCACCAGGCAGGGGGCGTGGGTAGAGGGCTCCAGGCATCATGGGAAGGGTCTACTCTAAGGAACATGCCACCCAGTCTACAGCCTCTCTCCAGTGCTCTCTGCCTGAAGAGGGAGGTCAAATCCCAGATTCCTTACCTGGCATTCAAGGCCCTTCCTAGCCTGACCTCTGTTCCCAAGAACCCCTCAGTCCTAGGCTCTGTCTTCAAGGTGCAGCTCAAATATTGCCTCATGGGCCCCAGTGCAGGAGTTGTTACTCACTCTGGGGTCCCACACTAGAACAACCATACCGGCCTACTGCTGGATATTATAGGCCTCCTTACCCACACAGGCCATGCTGAGCAGTCTCTGTGTTTTCAGAGCCCCACACAGAGCCAGGAGTGCATGCCAAGGAGAAGGAAGCAGCTGGGGACACCATCAGGACATTCAGACTCAGATCAGTGAGGACTGGAGGCATCATGAAGCGCTTCCTGAAGAGGCAGGTCAGGGCTCGAAAAAATAACAATTTGGACAATGGAGTCAGAGCAGCAGAGACAGAGGCTCAGGTAAGGCCTGAGGGGCGTGGGTCTCCAAAGGCTGAGGCCTGCTTAGGCTGATCTCCAGCCTGCAGCCCCCAAGGAGTCACAAAGGAGAGGGCAGAAACAGGCTCAGAGGGAGCAGCTGCCTGCACCAAGCTATGCAGCCTGGAGACAGTGACAGGTGGATTCTGTCCACAGGTGACCACAGTCTTGCCCACCAGCCCCTCCCCGAAACTCCCCAGAAGAGCTCATGGACCAGAAGTTGGGCAGGTATGACACCATGTGGCTAATGCAAGGGGGACAGGAGCCTGGAGGAGGAGCCCGAACAGGGCTAGGAAAGCAAGAGACACCCAAAATGGCTCTCCAAGTAGAAGATGTTTGCTAGACTCGCACTGCACGTGGACGTCGAGGGCAAAGCCCTAGAAAGCCTCCTGAAGATTTGCTTCCTTGCCCCTCAGGGATTCTCGCCTGGCTGGGCTCCTGGGAACATGGGTCTACCCACCCAATCCTGAGTCCTGAAGGAAACAACGTCCTCTCCATCCACTATGTTGTCCCGAGAGGCTGTTCTGGGAAACTCCCGGAACCTGCCCTGGCCAGTCTCAGGTTTTCCATCATCCACTTTTCGGCCCTGAGGAGCCACCCCCTCCCATCCCCCTTGGGTGGAGGACACAGCAGAGGCTAAGGTCCCTTGCCTAGGAAGGCCCCTGACTAACCCTTCCCTTAGGCCCCAGCAGCCCCCAGGGAAGCCCGGGAAACAGGCCCCGGAAACAGACCACACTATGGCCAGCCGCTCTCCCCAGGGCCTACCACTGCCGGCGAGAAATGGAAAGATGCAGCCTGATCTTGTGGTTTTATAAGCAAGTGGCTTCCCACCTTGGCCTTCCCCAAGGCAGCCCACTGTGGCTTCAGGCTCTGCGGGCACCAGGGACGGTTGGAGATACAGGAAGCTCAGTGTAACCAATCCCGCCCTGCACTGAGGGTCCGCATGCAGACCAGAGAAGCCTTGCCCAGAACATCCCAACATGAGGCTTCACAAGACCTCAGCTGTACCCAGAGGAGAGGGGGTCTTAGAGGAAATTGGGGTTCAGATGGAGGGGGAGAGAGTCTGGTAGGGGAGAGGGGCAGAGAGGGACTTGGGCCTGACCCGAATGTCAGGCAGATGGAAATGCTGGGCACCACCCTCTGTGTCCAGAGCTCCACGGGCTGATCTGAACAAAGATGTAGAGCTTTCAGGAAGTTACTGGCAAAATAGGAGGCTGGACAGAGGAGCTGCTCCAGCTCAGGCCCAGCCAGAGAAGCTGCCCTGTGCATGTATTGAGCTGAACATTCTTTCCTAAGCCTCTGAGCAGGAAGAAGGCAGCAACCCCACCCAGCTTCCCCACCAGGCAAGCCAGGGCCACCCCAGCCTGTCCCTGCACCCTCTCCCCGAAGCCTCTGCACGGCAGTCATGGCAGAGAGAGCCTCGCAGAGCCACCTCCAGGTAGCTGGCATGGCAGCTCACCTACCCTCCCAGTTCTCTGAGGGGGGCATCAGCATGTCCCCTTGCAGAAGGGGAAACTGAGGCTGAAGAGAAGCCACAGAGAACATCGCTTCCAGCATAACAAAGAGAATGTGCAAAATCCTAACTTTCATTCAGCCCGTCAGAGTTGAGGTCACAAGGCAATCGGGAACCACACTGCACAGGGTGACAACCACACATGGTCTCGCCTTTGACAGAGACTGCAGGAGAGGGTGCTGGAAGAGAGAGTGATGCAGGTGTAAGAAGCCTTAGGAGTGGAGTGCGGGCTCTCCAGATGCTCTCGAGAAAGCGTGGGACACAGTGAGAAAATGGAGAAAGAGCCTTCAGTGGTAGACAGGCAGGACACCCAGCCCACCACTGACCTCTCTGGTGGGGAAGTTGGGATTGGGGGCTCGACTGGAAAGGCAGGGACGATGGGGGAACAGAGGTCTCCTGGCCTCACTGCTGCCTTGGCTCTCTTGACTAGCCCCCCTCCCTTCCCCCAGCCCCCCCAAACTCCCTGTCAGGAAGGGTCTCAAAAAGGATTTGGGCAACCTCCTTCTCCTCCCTGGGCTCCTTCCGTCCTCCCTTCCATCAGTCCTGTCCATCCCTAACACACCTCCACCCACAGTGCCAGGGGGCTGTGAGGAGCCCTGGAGCAGAGGGAGGGGACAGGAGCATGAGAGCCCTCCCCCTCCTCTATATAAGGAGGAGCATGACCTGATCCCCCAAGGTGGAGTTGAGAGGTTGAGCAGGTATAGATTCCTGCAGGCAGGGGCAGAGTGGAGGCTCCCTGGCCTCAGGTCTGCGCCCTGTGTCCTGGCTAAGGAGCCCCGGTCTGAAGAGGGTTGGCGGGGTTTGCCCCACCCCCTCTGCAGATAGAATCCCCTCTGGGCACAGAGTGGAGGGTGATCTTCTTTTCTCCCTCCTCTAAGTACCTTTACACATATTATAGTTCAGTATAAAAGCAGAGGCAAAGACATCAAGTTCAGGAGTTATTCTCATCTTAACGAGCAAGTGGGGAGGATCGAATAAGGCAAGAGAGAAGCTGAAGATGTGCAGGGCCGGGGGGAAGTGGGGGCGCAGGAGCAGAGTGGAACCCAAAGCCTTCAGGCTCCGAGGGAGAAGAGCAGCAAGGCAGGCAGCCAGAGGGTATAGCAAGGGCCAAGGGGCTGCTGCTGGGGCCAGAGGGGGGCTCTTCCCATCAGGGGCCAAACACGGAGGTCTGAGGAGCTGGTGAAGTGAGTACGGGGTGGTCCGCCCTGCCTTGACTTAAACGGCCAGCCCGTTAGCAAGTAATTGTTGAGTACCTACTACATAGGCCACGCGCTGGGGTTCCTCAGTGAGTGAGGCAGACGAGGTCCTGCCCTCAAAGGGCCTTGGAGGACACACTACGGGCATATCCTCAGGGGAGGCCTGCACACTGGTTGCGCACTGGGCACTTCTGACAGACACCAGGAGTACCAGGAGTAGAGGAAAGAGAAGAGGCTTGGAATTAAATGGGCTCTAGCCCGCTGTGAACCTTTATCACGAGCTATGTGTCCACGAGCAAGTCCCTTAGTCTCTCCGAGTCTCCGTAAGAAAAACAACAGCAAACTTTTATTAAACGGTTACTATGTACCAGCATTATTCTAGTATTTTACATGTATACTCATTTATTCAATACAACACCATTAGATATGGACTGTCAGTAGCCCCCTTTTCTTGGAGGAAACCAAGACACTGAGAGGGCTGGTGCCTTGTCCAAGGTCACACAGCTAGTGAGTGGTGCAGCCAGGCAGTATCCACGGATCAACAGCCTGGCTGCAGGGCCTGCACCCTTAATCACTACACCCTGGTTAAGAACAGGTATTCTAAGCCTGGGTGGCTCAGGTGGTTGAGCGCCCAACCTTGGCTCATGATCTCACGGTTTGTGCGTTCAAGCCCCACATGGGGCTCTGCTGTCAGCGCAGAGCCCACTTCGGATCCTCTGTACCCCTCTCTCTCTGCCCCTCTTCCACCAACACTCTGTCTCTCAAAAAAAAAAAAAAATTAATACAATCTAGAGTCATTGCCAGTCCAACCTGTCTTTGCCCACAGAACCTCTATTCTCTCTCTGGAGCCCACCTCAAATGCTCTCTCTGCAATGAAACCTGATGATTCCTCTCAGGATTGAGGAGGATTAAGGTTCAAAAAGATGAAGTGGCTTGTCTAAGGTCACATAGCTGGTTAGGGGCAGAACTTGCCATAGGCCACATGCCTCTAGCAGTGACGGACGTGGGAGTACTGTGTGGACAGAGGCCAATGTAGGAGTCCCCTAATGTTTCCTGAGAAGGACGGAGAGCACCTGAGCCTGAAAGCACGGAAGATTATACGAACTGGGGACAGGATCACTCATTTGGTCAACAAGCCCTGCCTGGGTGGCCTCCATAGGAACAGGGATGAGTGAGGGACCTCTTCCACTTTGTCCCATGGTCCCCCAGGCCTCTCCCAGCCCCATGTTGAAAGCACCTACTCTTCTCTCCACCTGTCCAACTCCTGCCCAGCTAGTTTTAAAGGTCTAGAGCCAGTATTACAACCTCCTCCAAGAAGCCAGCCCTGACTGTCCCAGCAGCCCTTAGCGCACCCTGAACCTGCAGTCAGCCAGGGGCTGGAGCAGACTGGAGGGCAGAATTGTTCCCAGGCCACCTGGTAAAGGGCATCCAGGTGCAGGAGCATGGTGGGCGTGAGGGGAGCCCTGCCTGGAGGATAACAAGGCACCCCACCCCGCAGGAAGCTCAAGCAAGAGCCAGCCGCACCCTCTGACAGCAAAGCTAACATGACGAATGACACCATTCAGGAAGAAACAAATCCCAAGGCTCATGCACCAGGTGAACTCGGCCGGAGGAGGGGGCGTATCCATGTTAGAGATGCCTAAGGGATGTGAGGGCCACAGCAGACGGCAGCACATACATCTGCCTCCCACCCTTCTCCAGCTCCTTATGCTCCGGGCCCACCTACACCCCCAGGTGCAGCCCCTGCCCCAAGCTCTTTTAGAATCAGGGATGGGGTAAAAAGACACCCAGACCAAAACTCCCATTTCAGAGATGGGGAAAATTGAGGCCCAGAGTGAGCAGAGACTTATCCAAGCTCACAAAGAGAGCCAACTTCAAAACTTGGACTAGAACTCAGGCCTCCAATCTCAGACCCTGTGGCCCCTCCATCAAGGCTGCACACTCTCCAGGGGCACCTCCAAACCCTGCCTTCAAGCTCTGCTGAGTCCTCAAAGAAGAGTTCCCAACCACTCCCATCCCCAGGCCCAGGACTGCTCCTCCAGAGCACCAATGCTAGATCACTCTGTCCTTCTGTGCCCCTCCACTACTCCTACAACGCGACCGTATCACAGTGGGCACCCTGGGTGCGGGACACTTCTGGTAGGACTGAGTGGATGAGGAGACACGAGTCAGGGCAGGTGCACAAGCAGGCCCTCGGGGGTCTGTGTTAATGACCAGATAAGACCCATCCCTGGAGACTCTTCCCAAGGACCACACGCCCAGGTTCCCTCCCCTGGGTTAATCACTCCCCCTGTGCATCGGTTAATTATCCTCTGCCCGGTGACCGCTCACTTCCTAGAAGAGCAGAGGTCAGCCTGGCCTGCCTGCATCAGAATGCCCACCAATTCCTAGGCCAGGTTTCCTCAGAGCTGATGAGCAATCAGCTCAGAACAAATCCCTCAATCAAATTAACGAGACGCTGACCTGCCTGTGAACAGAGCAATGGGAGCCATGTGGGAGGGGGTGGGAGAAGGGCCAGAGAACGAAGCTGCACATGACACAGGAGCCAGGCAAGCCCCCACCCCAGCATCTCCCTACAGCCGCCATCACGCCTGAAATGTCACCATTAAAGGGAAACATCGTTCCGTTGGGGTTCAGAGGCATTAACGTCTCCTATTAAAGTGAAAATATCCTGGAGAGAAATTGTACCCTCAGTCATTACCCATCTCCACGAGTCACAGACGAAGTGGGGGCGGGGGAGAGCACCCAGCACCTGCTATGTGCCAGGCACTGGTGGCAGCACTGAGGCTTAGGGGTCAAGTGCCTGGATAGATGCCACTCAGCCTGAGAGTGGCAGAGCCAGGATTTGAACCCAGGCGGGGACAGGCCCAGAGCCAAGTTCTCTGCTTCCACACAATCCGGACAGGGGCTGTGGCTGCCTCCCCGAGCCTCGCTCTTGCAGGATGAGCTGCTGGCCATGACCGTCAGCCCTGCAGGGCCTCAGGGCAGAGATTCACTGGACCCCAGGTGTGTGCAAACCTGAAACCTTCCTCAGACACGCACGCTGAGCTCTCCTAATGAGGCAGCATTTTTCCCATTACCCGCCCCCCTCTGGACATGCCATCCCTCACCCCCACCCCGGGGCCACCAGAGTTTACCACTCAGGAAAAGGAACTGTCTTTGGAATCGGGTGACCCAAATTCTAATCATGTCCCTTAACTTCTGTGGGCCTCAGTTTCCCATTCTGTGAAATGGAGAGAGCAACGGCCACTTTGTAACTTCAGTGCAGAGATTCCACTAGAGAAGATCTGGAAGGAGCCCAGCACACAGCCTGCCTCAAGGTCAGCCCTCAAGGGAGCCCACTCTGCCTCTGGGTGCAACTCACCTTGACTTCCTGCAAGAGCCCAGCCCTCTGGGAGGTCCTGGAACCCTAAGGTGGCGACCACTAGAAGAGGACTCAGGCACAGTGAGCAGAACAAGGAGAACACAGGTAGAAGCAATGGGTGAAGAAAGCCTAGGTCCCTACCCTGTCCTCCCAGGACAAGGTCATGGCCCCGGCTCCAGCCCCAGCCCAATTTTCTCTGAGGGTCTTAGAGGGAGGTCCTGGAGAATCACCTGCCTGGCCCACTCCAGGGCTCCTCTGAGGCCTCTGCCTTGACCTCGACCACAAGAAGCACTGCCAGCACACAAGCACCATCCCCAGTGAGCACAGCTCCCCAACCCCGTCTCTGGGCCAAAGTCTCCCTGAAGCTCTTCCTTGGTCCTCTCCCTCCGGCCTCCCACACTGTACCCCACAGCCCAGAAGAGGAGACAGAGGCTCAGCGGGGCTGCTGGCCTGAGTCGCTGCAGCAGAGCAAGGCCTGGAGCTGGAACCTCTAACTCCTGACCTTGTTTCTCCAAAGCTACCCTTTACAACCACTGCTGCACCTAGGCCAGCCAGGTCTGGGGTCCCTCCTTAGGAGTGTCTCTTCTTCCCTCCCACAGCCACTGTGCAGGCTTCCTCCCTGCCACCCAGTGAGGCTGCTCCAGCGCATATGGGGTCCTGCCAAAAGACCACCCTCAACTCCCCTCATGCCTCCAGACCCTCTATCCAACCCCCTTCACCAAGGGGACATCTGAAAAAGGGGGCAGGACTCCCGCCATTAAGTTAGCCAATCACTTTCTCTCTGCCAGTGAGCGGAGGGCTGTCTGGGAACGTCAAGAGAGGTGGAAACCCAGAGAAGTAGCCAGCTTGGGGGTTGGTGACAGGAATAAGGAGGTACAGGAACAAGCACTTAGTAAGCACCACCAATGGGCAGGCCCACTCTCTCTAATTTAATCCTCCCAACAGCCCTGGGGAGAGTTATACTATGCCCACTTTACAGATGGGGAAAAGTGAGGTTAAAGCACACGGCTTAGCTTGGATGTGAACCTGGGTCTGCCTGACTCTGAGGCTGGGCTCTCTCTATGGCTTCTCCCACCCCAACCCCGGTGCTGAGTAAACACAGGTATATGAAGGAATTGCCCTGGAGACAGAGCTTGGGGCCATTTCCCAGATTCCCCTTGGGACGACCTTGCCAGTGACCCCTTCCCCCGCTGCCCCCAGGGTCAACAGCTGGCCTGGCCGACCCCAGGGTGGGAAGATGCCTGCTGCCTTCCTCTGGGGCTGTTTCCCTCTGCCTCTCTCTTCATTCTCACTAGCAAATGAGTAAGAAAAATAGAATTACAGTTTGGCTACACAAGACACAGAATTAGCAGGATTAAATATAAATAGCTATTAAAAGTGCCTTATAATTAAATTCATTTTCCAGTTATTTGTTTTACACACACACACCCGCCTACACGTGTGCACACACACGCGCGCTCCCATCCTCAGCTCCACACAGAGTGGGTGTCAGGGCCCCAGCTGCTAACCAGCCTCCTCCCTGCTGTCGTCTCTTCGTCAGAGTTCCGGTACCTTCCTTTCCCTGGCTTCTCTTTCCCTCCACCCCGGCCCTGCTTCCGGTCCATCCACCCAGCCCTTTCCAGACGACTGGAAACCACTGTGACTGCTGTTCCCATGTGCTGAGCCTACCACAGGCCAGACACTTCACACCATCACCTCCTTCACTCCACCCGAAGATATTTTTTCATTCAATAAATACTTGTTGAGCGCCAAGTACTTAACATGCACAGTCTGATTTAATCTACACACAGGCACTCATTCCTTCATTAAACCACTACATGCCAGGGCCTGGTAAACGCTAGCAATACTTCAGCCAACAAGATCTGAGCCTCTGCCCTTGTGGAACCCACCCCAAAGAAAGCCCAGAGCCAGAGACCAGGGCCAGGTGATGGGAAAGACAAAGGTGCCACCTGAGTTGGAGGAGGAGGAGGTCAGGGGGGCCAGGGAAAGCCTGGGGGAAGGGGGGTGGGGATTCATCCCACTGTGAGCTCCTTGGGGGCCTAAGAGTGTCCTATCCTCTCTCTGTGTCCAGGGGGAGCAGTGGAGACACAGAGTAGACACATCATCCGCGACTATCAGCCTAATCTGACCTGAGCCAGATGTGAGCCCCATCTCTGCCACTTTTCACGCTATGCCCCCAAGAGGCCCCTTCACCCCCTCAGGCCTTATGTTCCTTTTCTGTAAAATGAGAGTAAACCTAACCCTATCTCCCTAAAGTAAACCAGTGATTACATGGAGAGAGGTCTGAACTGTGCCTGGCACACAGTAAGTTCAATAAGAGTGAGCTGCTTTTATGATTACCATTAGGACTACGACTATGAGTATTACTATTATCTACCTCACCTATTGAGTCAATGAATCCTGGGTAGGAGAGAACTTAGAAAAGCCCTCATAGAAATGGGAAGGATCATAAGATCCGTAAGAGATGGGGGAGGAGATGCCCTAGGAGGAACACAGTGCAAGTCTACGACACAGGGACACAGGGACACAGTGCAAGTCTACGACACAGGGAAGGAATACCACCAGCTGGTCCCCAGAAAGCTTCCTGGAGAAGCTCAGGCCTCTCCACCCCAGCCCCCTCTTCTCTGCTCTCTGCTCTCTGGCCTGCACTTCAGCCCCTTCCCAGGCCATGGGAAGACCCCAGCCCCAGAGCCTAGACTAGAGTGGGGGACATTTCATGAGCTTTAGCCTTTGAATCCAGGCATTCAACTGGCTTCCACTGCCTTCTGAGCCCGCGGACAGGCATGAGAAGAAAACTCCATCCTTCTAACGGGTCAGGTGACTGAGAGGCAGGACACGTGCCCAAGATGAACAAGGTCTGAAACACCACCAAGATAAGCGCATGACCCCAAGAGGTGAACCATAAGGCCACCAACATTTTCTAAGTCTCTGCTGTGCATCAGGCACTCTGCTCCATTACCTTACTCAAGGCAAGCCACCCCCTTTCACACGGTGGGTACTATCATGGCCCCATCCTCAGACGAAGTGAAACCAGAGAGGTCAACTGTGACTTGCCCAAGGTCACAAGACCTGCAAGTGGCAGAGCTGGGACAGAACCAAGATCTGTCTGATTCAAGGCTTCTCCTTACCCCTTGCTGCCCCTAAACCAGGAAGGACCTGCGATGGGACACAGGGCCAAGGAGACAGCATTCCTGGAAAGCTCTACCTATGCACCCTGCTTCCCCAGCCCCTCTTGTTTTCTCGCTGCTGCCCTCAAGGTGGATGCTCACCCCAGTGGCTCCCCACAGAGCCCCACACTCAACCAGCCCTGCGAACACAGCAGTGAAGACTTTCTGTCCTCAAAGTAGGCAGCTGAGCTAATTAGCAGAGACTCCATCCTTTCCTCGGCAAAGACATTATTTCATTATCCAAAGGCAAACACAGCCCCACGGTGTCCGGCAAACACACTTCGGCAGCTTTTGCAAAAGCAGCGCAAATCAATGGGCAGCAAGATGGCTGCTCTGGCCCGGCCTCCCCACAGGGCCTGGGGCTCTGTTCCCATCTTTCTGACAAATGCCGGGGAAGAGAAAGAAGACTGTGTTGGATGGGAAAGATTACGGGCTGAGCAATAAGGCACAAAGGCCCCACGGACAACTCACACCTATTGTCACTTCTAGATGAAATCGGCCATCTCCAGGTAAAGGAGGGAGGGCAGGAGAGGTGGGGGGTGGCCTTCTGGTAGCAGGCCGGGCTGCAACACTGGAGAGCCAAATAGAAATCCTAGCATGTCCATGGTGATGGACAGCCTTCCCTTGTGCCCACAGGACAGGGACCAGCCCCTCAGCAGGAGCACTGCCTACCTTCCCACACTCATCACTGCCAGCTACGCTAAGCCTATTGGACGGGCTTCTCGCCATCCCCCCCCCACCCGCCACAGGTGGCCTCATGCCAGCCTCCTCTTCAGTGACCATGTTGTTTCCCCCTCCTTTCTGCTCTCAAGACTTGGTGCCACCTCTTTCAAGGGGCCTTCCTGACTGTTCCATCCTGTTCTGCCTCATGTCTCTGGAGCACTTCTCACAGGCCCGACAAAATCAAGCACATA
This sequence comes from Acinonyx jubatus, assembly GCF_027475565.1. NCBI lineage: Eukaryota > Metazoa > Chordata > Mammalia > Carnivora > Felidae > Acinonyx > Acinonyx jubatus. The sequence goes on from NC_069386.1 coordinate 29,986,406, forward strand.
GTTCTGTGGTTCCTGCCATGCCCAGCTCTCATTGATGTGGTTGTGGTTGTTGATTTGTAGGTCGTGTTGTGCAGGGAAAAGAGATCTGGCCTCTATCCCTCCCTATCACTGAGGATGATACAGAGACAGGCACACAGTAGGTGCTTGGTAAGTGTTTGCTGACTACTAGGAAATTCTTCTAAAGCCTCCATGTGCTGCAGTGAAGAACACTCTGGGGAGTGCGGAGACCAGGGTTGTAGTCAGCTCTAAGGCTAAGATTCTGTGTGCTCTTGGATAAGTCACTCACATTCTCTCAGCCTTAGTGTCCCCATCTGTCAAAGCAGGGTTTGAGTCACAATGACCTCTGAGGCTCTCTGTTCAACTGGGAGAAGACAGCTGCGCCCCAGTCTGAGCCAGATGCTATTCGTGGTCCTGAATTTGGGAGTGGCTCTCTCTGGGGCTGGTGGGCACAAAAGGCGAACAAAGCCATGGAGACAGAGCACTGGAGGAGAGGGGGAGGGAAGGAATGTACAGCTGAGAGACACAATTTATTTGGATTGCTGGTTCTGGGCACTGCCAGGGGCTGTCCGCATGGGGCCTCATGCTCAGGCTGGTGGAAGAGGTTCAGCCTTAGCCACTGGGGAACCAGTAGTCTAGTCATTCAGACACACTGAGAACACAGTCTGATGGTAGGGGAGGCTGGAAGCACACACATACCACTTGTGCACACACAAGTACACACATAGCAATATTTATGTAAACAATGAGTGACCAAGCGTCACAGGCATCGAGCTTCCCAACGCAGAGTGCCTTCCCAGGCATTGCCACACTTGATTTGCCCCACACCCAAGGAGGAACAGGGAACCCCTTTAAAAGAGGAGGAAAGTGAGACTTGGTTCCTGGATCCTTCTCACTTCCAGAGTGTGAGAAGCTATCGCCCAATCCCCTTCTTCCCCAAACTGTGCCAGGTGCTTGTCTTCATGAGAGATGAGACAAAGAAGGCATTTGCTGTGGAAGAGCAGGCAACACGCCCAGAGCTAGGAGAAAAAATGGGAGTGGGGAGGGATGGGGGAAGGGAAGGAGGAAGGGAAAGAGGCAAGAAAGGGAGGAAACAAGGATGGGAGGAAGGGAAGGGAGGGGGAGGGAAGGGGGAGGGAGGGACGGAGAGGGAAGGAGGGAGTGGGGGAGGTAGGGGAGTGGAAGGGACAGGAGAGGGAAGGAGGGAGGAAGGGGAGAGAGGAAGGCAGGTTCCACTGCTATTGAGGAGCAGATCTTGGCAGGGCCCTGTGCTGGCCCAGCCACCGTCCGCTTCTGAATAATTTCTCCAGCAGAAACTCCATAATTATGGGTAATAACAATCACTCTGATTTGCATGTATTGAGCACCTTTCAGCCCGAGATCTCCAAGTGCTTTGCCAACATTAATTAATTCATTAGGCACACCCGCCTCCCTGGGACAGGGCGACATGACACTCCACCCAGAGCACAGCTGGCTCCAGAGTACTCAGTGGGTGGCAGTCCCAGCATGGCTGCATGTTGGGTGTCCTGGGGTGAGGAGCTCTGAGGAATAAGAGCGCCCCCCCTAGCACTGGACTCTGCCTCTGGCTGCCCCCTCAGAGGTCAGAGCCGCCCCCTCTGTGCCCCAAGGTGAAGCCTCCCTATCCCGGCCTGTTAAGGGGCCAGGTTGCAGGCAGTCATGTGCACACAGACAGCCTACCCTCAGCTTTGCCCTCAGTCAACGGAGACCTGAGGAAACTCACAAGCTTCCAAGAAATAGTATCTTCACCTCTAAAAAGGTGGTGGGGCCCAGCTCCCAAGGTGAGTGTGAAGCTGGAGGCAGGTAGTGCGGGTAGGAAGGATTTAGACCCGAGCAAGGCTGTGCATGAGAAGGGTGTACCTTCCCCCCTGCCAGCCAGGCCTGTGGGAAAGAAGCCCAGAAGACCACAGACAAATGTACAAACCCTTCAGGGCCAGGACCCTCCTCAGTCCCCTTCAGGAGCGTGGAGATGCCCCTCCTTCCAAACAACTCTCAGTCCTGCCCCTAATGCCCACCCGAGGCCAGGGCCCACACTGGCCTCAGTGCCAGATGCCCTAGGAATCTGACCAGGACAGAGGAGGTATCCCTGCAGGCCAAGCTCAGAATCAGGGCCAAGAATCAGGGCCAAGAGGGAACACTGGGGCCTGCAGGCTCTAGCCCCAAAGCAAGGCGCTCCCACAGAGCAGCCAAATCCAAGGTCATCTTCTCCCAGCCCTGACGGTGCAGATGGGCAAACTGAGGCACGGGCGGAAGGGAACTCAGGGTCCGAATCAATCCTAGTACCACCATTTATTTGTGCTGTCACCTTGAGCAAATCATTGCCTCCCTGAGCCTCCATTTCCTGATCTGGAAAATGAAATAGTGCTGCCCCTGGCTAACAGTGCTGCCTACACTGTAGGTGCTCAACGAATAGAGCTGCTATCATTAATTATGCTATAGTTACATTTTCTACTTAACACCTTCCCTAAGGTCACATTGAAAACTCCATAATTAGACCCTCAGTTTCATGGCACAAATATTTACTGAGGTTCTACTATGTGCCAGGCATTCTGCTGCCCACCTCTCTCACTCTTCTCTTTTGTAAGTACCCCGTCCCCAGCTGGCTGGCTTCCTCCCTATCTCCTCCACACTCTGGCCTCCTTCCCGAAGCCAAGCATTTACTCTTGCTGTTTCTTCCATCTAGATGGCCCTCCTGCCTCCCCTCTGTACAGCAAAATCCCTTTTCAATCTGCCATGGCCTACTCCAGCCCTGTCCTCTCCAGGGAGCCCTCTCGGATTGTCCCAGTGTGGTTCAACATTTAACTGCTCCCAAGTTCCTCCTCCTGTGTCTTGGGTGGGACCAAGGACTCCTCCAGGGCCAGAGCAGGCCCCAGGCTACACCCTGCCCAGCCGGGTCCACCTTCTTTCCTGAAGGGTCCCGATCTCTGCATGGAGATCTCGTGTGGTGATAGTAGATGACCCCCTTGTGTGCAGGTGGATAGCACTTTACGGTTATGGAGCACACAGTCTGACGGGGGTCCCTGAGGAACACAGGCCCCAAGGAGCTCAGACACCCTCACTCACAAACGGTCACATACACGGCACTAACACACGACAATAGTCATGCACACATTCTTACACACATATTCACATGAAACACACACTGACACTCAATAACAACCACACACCTGTGAACACATACACACACCATCAAGGGAAGGCCAACCCGGGTTGATAGCACCCCTGGTTGATGAGGCGGTGAACACATGCCCATTTCCATCCATCTGTGCATCTGTCTGGCTTTCACCTACCTCTGTACATTTTTAAGTCTTAAGAATACTTAGGTATTCTTAAGTATTGAAACTTGAAAGGCGACTGCAAAGGTGCTGCTTTAGGGGACTATGCACAAGGCATGACCCTGCACCCCTCATTCCCACTGACATCCTCCCCATAGGGCATGGATACCCCCAAGCATGTGCACGCACGCCCAGCGCTCACTGCCCACACACATTCACATGGACTACCTCTCATACACACTCATCTGTGATCAGGCACGCAGTTCTCAGGGAGACCTAGGGGCCCAGCCCCGGGAAACGGTCCCCACCCCTGCTATGCAGGTCTTGCCATCTATACATACAGCTGCTATAGTCTGGGGGAGTGGGGCAGGAACCCAAGCCTGGGCAAGGTTAGATGCTCAGGGCCCTGCTGCCTCTCTCCTTGGTCAAGCCACCCACCCTTTCCCCCTCCCACCAGTGTACTTGTCTCAGGGTCACCTTCTCCAGGAGGCCTCTCTGGCTCCCAGGAATCATCTTGGTTCGATGTTTGACACTATGTCTTCAAGATGATTTTCTTCGGCAGTCTGTCTCTGGGTCCTGACTCTGGTCTGAGCCCCCAGAACAAGAGTGGCCAGGCTGGGCTCAGCAGGCACTGACCATACTTGGGAGTCGGCTCAGGCATGAAGCATCACAGGAAAGGAGTGTCCACTCAACCAGATAAAACTGAGGTGGGGGAGGAAGTACCCCTTAGGCAGCGGCTGGGCCCCCTCTGGGAGCCCTTTCCATCTTTGTGCCTCAGTTTCCTCAGCATTCAATGAGGATATTGTGCAGACCGAGTCAAGGTGCTTTTTGACCTAAAACCGCCCTATAGGTATTAGGGTCTCGTGATGTTTTCCGGCACGGTGTCCTCAGGGAAATCTTCTATTTCCCCCACAACAAGGGTCCTCAGTGGACCCTGAGCGGCAGAGATGTCACATCAAGTCCCCAGAGGAAAGGACAGAGGGTACGGAGACAGGGTAAAAAGGAGGCGCAAGGGGTGAGGAGCTTCCCTAGAGACAGAGAGAAGGATAGAGAGAAGAATGACAGCCACAGGCCTCCTATAAGCAGGGGCCGGTTAGAACCACCCAGAACCTGGGGCTCAGCCCCCCACCCTGGCACAGACTCCGGGGCACAGGAGCCCCTCCAGCTCGTTAGCCAAGACCTGCCCGTTAATCACCATAGGCTGCCTCTCCCTGCCTTGGCTGTGTCAGGCCATAATAATATATGAATAACATTCATTTATTCACCAACTTCCCACTCAGGAAAAGATATATGGCACTGTAGGAATGGATTTATCCTGACACCCAGCTTTCAGCAAAGTGAGGCTAATTTAAACATTTATGTCAAAGCCTTGCCCCTCCCCTCGCCTTCCAATTTTATTTTAATGGTGGGAAGGTAAAGGATGGGAGGAAAGTTGAAAATGCACAAGCCCGCACAGTTTGAGGGGTAGAGGCAATTGAGAGGAAAAGGGATCTTGGCTGGCTTTCCTTCTGGCTTCGCCCCCACCTTCCATCCTGGCCCTGAATCTACAATGAAAGCAGCACTGGGTGGGGTGGGGGTGGGGGTGCAATAGTCCCTCTTGGCCACTATCTGACCATGCACCCCTGACAAGCCTGCCCCCTCCCGGGCCTCCATTCCCTTGTCCGTAGAGCAGAGGGCTAAGCAAACTAGACAATACCCAGGTCCTCTCTGGATGCTGTAGTTGGGTTCTTCTGTCCTCTCCTGGGCATCTCCTCACCCCTGTGGTCCATCTGTAGCCTCTGGGGAGACGGAGAAGCCCAGCTGGGCTCTGCCACAGATAGTCCCCCGGTACGGCCAAGACAGCCAGTCTTCAAGGGAGAGACTGCTGAACTGGAGGGAGTTCAGAGCAGGCTGGGGCAGTCAGGGAACAGCCAGGCTCTGTGCTCTTCAAGAGCACAGCCTCTAGGGCCTGGACTCACATCCCTGTTTTCCCATCTACTCTGTGGACTTGGCTGATTGCTTACCCTCTCTGTGCCTCAGTTTCCTCATCTGAAAAATGACGATGAGAGTGCCTACCCCACAAGGTCCTTGAGAGGATCAGACGGGGCCACCATTCACGAAAAGCTGCTGGCACCACACTTGGCCCAGAGAAGGAACGTAGGAATGACAGTATCACCATCATCGGGAATGGACGAGGAGGAGTGGAGGGAAACATGTGAAATCAGTCCGACCTGAGTCTCCTCACTGCTTATCCCTACTTCAGTTCAGGCCCAGGCCTGTCCAAGGTGTCCCAGGGTGGGATCTGCTCCACTCAGCCCATAGGAGCCCGCCAAGCCCCTGACGGAGGCAGCAAGATTTCTCTTTGCTACCGGCTGAGACCAAACCACTCCACCTTCCATGAGTAAGATGTAAAATCAGGGCCTTCTCTGGAGTCTTGGAAAGCACATAATAGCAGGGCAGGTGAGAAAGTAGCAGACAAGGGCAGGGGGCAGGGCAGGACACTCAGCCTATGGAAATAAACTACCCTCGTGTGCACACCCACATACACACACTGGCACACACCACATTTCCTATGGCTGGCCTCTGGCCTGAGTTTAAAAGCCCCTGGCTGCCCCCAGGACCCTCAGGCCCCCAAGGGGGCAGGTATGGAGAAGAGGTACAGACTGGAAGGGCCCTGATTAGATCAAAGGCTGGAGGGCAGCAAGGAGGGAGGCCTGTTAACCCCATACAGCCAGAGCCAACTTGGCCCAAGGGGGCCTGGGGCCCCGGGCCATGGCCAAGTCACCCTCAGACCCTCAAGTTCCCCTCCTGAAAAAAATGGAGCCAATTACACCAACTTCACAAGGCCCCAGTGCCTGGCACACAGTAGGTACTCACCAAGCATCCCCTTCCCACAAATGCCCTCCCCTAATTTCACAAGTGCAGGGAAGGCTGAAAGCAGCTTTCATCTCATGCCCCGCTGGAACAGGAGACCCCATCAGACAGTGACGGATGGGAGCCAGCGACTGGGGAAAAGGATGCCAGCTTATGTGGGGGCGTCAGTTCTTGGAAATCTTGCTCTAATTGAGTGTCCTATTAAAACACGTTGATTTTGGTAACACAGGCATTTTTATAAAAGAGTTCCTGTGTTACTTATAAATGTCATAGGGGGTCCTGGGTGGCTCAGTCGGTTAAGCATCTGACTCTTGGTTTTGGCTCAGGTCACGATCTCACAGTTGTGAGATCAAACCCCATGTCGGGCTCTGCGCTGACAGCACAGAGCCTGCTTGGGATTCTCTCTCTCCTGCTCTCTCTGCCCCTCTCCTGCTCGTGCTCCCTCTCTCTTTCTCTCTCTCTCTCTCAAAATAAATAAACATAAAAAAATTATAAAAGTCATAATGGAACAAACATGCTGAACCCTCTTCCCTGGCCACACCCTCGGGGACCCTGGCATCTGAGCCACAGCCTATCACCAGGACACCACTGCTCACCAGGTGCCAGCCAGTGCCAATCCCTGAAGGGGCCCAGGGAGAGGCTACACCCCAGAAAGTGACTGCCAGGTCTTGGAAGTCCCTTCTTTCCTTGAGCCTGGGTGACAATTCTGAGGCAGTTTATTTTTCTCCTCAAAAGGGAGCTTGGCAGTGACTCACGCCTGTGTCCCTGAAGCAGCCTGTTCTGCGCTGTCACTCAGGCACGCATCTTAGGACTCCTTCACCCTGTGGTGGGTGGAGGGCACCCACCGGGGTTGAGGAGGGGGACGTTTAACCGCCCAGGCTGGATATGGAGAGGGTCAATGGGGTGGTGTGAGCCCAGCCACCGAAGATGTCCCAAGCCCGTCCCCCAACCCCCGCCCAGCAACCCCCCTCGCGGAGCCTATGAGTAAGAGCAGAGGCTGGAGCACACACAGGGGCTGCAAACCCGGCAACAAAATGGCTTATTTGGCCTGCTCAGCAGTTTTAAAAAGATGTGAATCAGTTGCCAATTTTTACAAATCACACAAAAATCTGGATTTCTGGTTTCTCTTGGAAAAATCTGATCTGGCCACACAGGGCCTACGTTTCCACGTGTCAAAAACGAGCCAGGAACGGAGACTCTGGTTGCCCACAGTCCCTACCCGGCCTGCTTCTCTCGTTTCCATTACCAGCCTGGCCTCTGGGAGTTTGAGGCCCCCAGGCATCTAGTTCTGGGGTTCCAAATCTCTAAATCTATATCAGGCCTCCTGTGCTCAGCCTGGGGCTGGGGAAAATGAGGCACGGGAGAAAGAGCAAGTGATCACATCCCAGGAGGGGGGTGAGGGGGTGACGGGGCTCACAGCTGGACCCAAAGTAGGAATACAATCCAGGAACATACAAACCACAGAATTTATTGTAAAAGGTTTTATTCTGTGGTCGTTAACAAGTGTCCATGTTTAATCCATGCCATTCTATTAAACCAGACATTTGCTCCCATGTACAGGGTGGGAGAGTGCTGGGACCCACCACTCAAGTGTGAGAGATGAGGCCACAGCAGCCCAGTCCAGACACAGGACTGCATGCAATCAAAGACAGTCCTAGCTGTCTTGCTGACGGGGCAGGAACTAGGGTGGACATTCTCTGCTTTCATATTTGGGGATGTAATAACCAGTTTAAAGGGCTGAAATTGTAATTGTGCAAATATACGTAATGAGCTAAAAGCTTTTTTCTGCTATGATTGTGTTCTCTCCAGGTCAGATATCTACACTCCAGAAATACCATTAATCTGGTCCAGGTCAGGTACAAGACACTGGAGGCAAATAATCTTCCATTGTAATTAAGTGCTAGAAAGAGAGATTCCAACAGGAGTTCTCAGAAGGAAGGGCACCGAGGGTTGGGGAGCCCAGGCAGTTTCCCGGCCTCAGGGCATGGAGCCAAGTCCCCTTACTAGCTGTCTACAGGCCCTTTGCCCAAGAACTCCCCCCAGGACAGTGGTATCAGAGGAAATGAGCAGAAGGAGCTCACTGAGGCCCTGCCATGTGCCCGACCCCTAGAGTTTCCATCCCTGGCACATGGCCTCTTTGAGCCTAGGTTTTCCCATCTGCAAAGTGAACATGATTGACGGAGTGAGGCCTGCCCATGCAGCAGTGATGAGGGAGCAGGCCTCTGCTTCCATTTCCCTCATCCCCCCAAGAAAAAGCCCACAGGCCCCCCTGAGACCCTGTTCTAGGCTATGCTGTGTGACCCCAGGCCAGGACCTGACCCTCTCTGGCTTTGTGCCCTCCAGCTGTAAAATGAGGCTTTACATCCTCTTGGATCTTTTGAGTCCTAGAACTTGCTGCTCCAGCCCTGAAATCACCTGGGCACACTTGGCAGTGGCCACGACAGCCTGAGGCTTCCTGGTACCTGGGGGCAGAAGAGAACAAAGAGAGGGCTGAGGAGGCACTGGGTGGCCTTGCTAGGTGAAGGCAGGCAGAGTGGGCTGAGGGGTAGGTAGAGAGCAGTAACATGAGGATAGGGAGTGCAGGCCAGTGTCTTAGGACCCTTGTGGTGATGGTCAAGCCCAGATGGGACGTGGGACTATGGCATACACCAAGCACAGCTTCTGCTCAAAGACTCAGGTGCAAGGGCAAGACACAGTCTCAAAGCTCTAGAGGAACAGGCAAGCCTCCTCCAGGATGCCTACCCTGACCACCTTCCTCTCTGAGTGGGGACCCCACTCTCCACAAGCCCTCAGGGTAAGTAAGATGGAGACATAAGACGAAGCAAGCAAGGCCAACAGAGGAACATATACCTGCCCAGTACCTTCCCAAGATATGGAGCCTCCAAGCCTCCTGTGCTTCAGGCCAAGACATCTCAACTGGAGGTTCAGAAAACAAAACCGGAGCAGGAAAGCACTTCGGGGAAGGTACACAGTGGTCAAGACACCAACCACGAGGTCTTTGCCCAAGCAGGAACCCCCCCCCAAACCCAGGTCTCTTATCTACCCGGCAAACACCTTTCTACTTCTAGCATGGGGCCCCTCCTCCACAAAGGTTTCCGTGACCCATCACCCCAAGAGACATACCACTTCCTCCACTGGACCACCATCTGGCCCAGCAGCCCTGTAGACTTCTACCTTGGTCCCAGGGGCCTTCACAGCTACCTCTCTTACAAAGCTGCCTCAGGGGGCTGGGAGCACCCTGAGGGAGGCACTGGGCCTGACTGCTCTCCGTCACCCCAGTACCAGCTCCAGGACTGTGCCCGGCACAGAGCAGGTGCTTAGCAGATGTCTAAGGGAGGAATGGAGGACCAAAGGTGAGGAAGCCTGGGAGAACCACCCAGAAAGGGAGGTGCCCCGCCCCACCCCACCCTCACTGGGTTGGCAAAAGCTGCAGAATTAAGCACAAGTTATAATTAAGACGGGATGTTTGAAGAGAAACATAATCTCCGTTTCCGTGGGATCCGCGGGCACAACAGTAATTAACGTCTCATTAACATTCGCCTAATTAAGCAGTTTATGAAAGTGTATGGATTTGCATACCGCCACACCAAGCTTGCTCAGGCAGCAAAATTAACCCCTCAGGCCCTGGAGGGCCGGGAGGCAGGAGGGCCGGGTAGGCAGAGGGGTGGGGTGGTGACACCAGTCAGCAGAGGTGGGGGGACTGGACCCCCCCCTCCCGATAGCACTTTCCAGGCCCCACCTCCCCAGCCCCTGATTGCCTGAATGGATGGTTCACTCCTCCCCTGGAGCCTCTGCCCATTCACTGGGCCAAGATCAGAGTTTCTCAAAAAGGCCCTTTTGAAGGAAGGTGGCTGATCCCACCCACTCCACCAGTCCAGGCTGTGCCTGCCCGCACTGAACAACTGACCAACCCCTGAGCATCTCCTCGTGCAGATCACTCCTCCTCCAGGCTGCTGGCTGCCCACCCCGCTCTGCTGCGAAAAGAGACTAAGAGCGCTTGCACAAGTAGGGGAGGGGCAGAGAGCGGGAGACACAGAATCCAAAGCAGGCTCCAGGCTCTGAGCTGTCAGCACAGAGCCCGGTGCGGGGCTTGAACACACAAACCATGAGATCATGACCTGAGCTGAAGTCAGATGCTTCACCGACTGAACCACCCACGTGCCCCTCAGCTTCTGGTACTTTTACCTGCTTCATCTTGCTCAGCCCTCCCTGCTCCCTGAGGGCTGTGTTAGTGTCATTCCCATTCCATGGCGGGGGGGGGGGGGGGGCTCAGAGAGGCCCAGACCCTGCCCACGCTCATAGAGCTGGTAAGGGCAGAACCCCAGGCTCTGCGACCCCAAAGCCCCTCCCGTGTGCCCAGACAGCAACATTTGGGGGACACAAACACTCTTCTGCAGCAGCAACAATACACATGGCCCCGGCCACGGAAAAAGGCTGGCTGCTCCTTCTCACCTCCCCTGAACGCTAATTAACCACCCTCCCCAGGGCCCCCTCAACTCCCAGACAGCCGCCACTGCTGGAATCAGAGTCACCAGGGCCACTGAGGAGGCCTCAGTTCTCCAAAGGAGAAAAAGAAAGGGGCCTTTTAGGATGGGGTCAAGAATCAAGTAAAGCATTTCCGTCCACAGACTTTGAAGCCTTGAGCGCCTTATGCATTTTAGTTGCTCCTTAATTATCTTCCTCCTTGACCCCACCCCCACTGCAGTCCTGCCCACCACTTGTGCACTTGGGGTGCCCATCAACTCTCTGCTCATTCCAGGGGCAAATTAGGAAAACTTTCCTCAGTGATGATGTAGCAATATATATCAAGAGCCTAAAAAATGCTCATTCCCAACAAGCTATAAAAAGCATAAGCCATAAAGGCGAGAAATTTGGCTGTTACAACTTAAACCATCTGTGTAACAAAAGATATCACAAAGGGAAACGAAAAGCCATAGACAGACCAGAAGAATATACCTGCAGTACATACAGCCGACAAAAAAAAAAAAAAAATTTGTTTCCAGGCTATATAAAGAACTCAGTAAATCAATAAAAAAAAAAAAAGACAAATCACCCACTTTTTGTAAAAGGCAAAGAACAGGAACAGGCACTTGGTAGATGAGGAGACCCGAAGGGCCAACAAACATGATGAGACTTGCCTCAGCTCAGCAGAGGGCCAGGAAACGCTAAGTAAAACTACCAGGTAAAATCTGTACCATTAAATTGGCGGGAATTTAAAAAGGCACAGTGCTGAGTGTTTGCTGGGGCTGTGGAGCCGCGGGACCTCTCATGCATTTCTGGGGGCAGTGGAAGTTGCTACAAGCATTTGGAGAAACAATTTGGCCTTATCTTGTAGAGCTGAAGATGCGCATACCCTACCACCAACCAATTCCAGTCCAAGAGAAACTCCCACACATGCGCAAGGAGGATGTACAATGCTCACCGCAGCCTTGTTTATAAGAGTGAAAAGGGAAGATGCTCTAAATGTTCCCCGGCAGAAGAACAGATCAATCGGAGGGACATACAGATTCACAACGGCAGACTGAACACATGCACTTTCCCTTACTCCTTTCCAAAACTCCATTACAGCAATAAAGGATCTTTTCTGTACATAAATCCACAAGGACAAAGAATGGAAGAGGAAACAGCAACATAATTTTGGAAGTTGGAAAGCAAATGAGTGAATGGTAATTGACTTGGCAGAGCTGAGACAGCAGCATCCCAAGTCCTGGTCCTATTACCTGGCAGAACCCACCAGAGGCTCAGTAACCAGGGGCACCACATAGCACTGTGGACACAGGAATGAAGGACTGGCTGGAAGGCTATGTAAGAAGCAGACAGACCCAAGAGCTCCCATTATCAGCTCCACCCAGAGAAGACTGGGAAACATCAGGAGAGGTGGAAGGTGGGGGACCACACAGGAAACTGAAGGAGAAAGGTGAGAGTCTATGTGCTGGATTTCAGGGCTCAGCCCCAGTCTCCCTTTCCCACAAAGCTCCAACAGGCTCTGCCATCAAGGTCCCCAGCCCAGGCAGGCCAGCCACAGGGAAGCACAGTTGTCCAGCCTGCCCACACACCAAGGATGCCAACCAACCTTAGGTGCCCCCTCCTATATAGGAGCTACCGACTGAGCATTGCCAGACATTTGAATGTCAGTTCCACCAGCTCAGGGACTTTTGACCATTTTGTTCAAGGTTGTAGAAGGGGGCTGGCACAGAGAAGGTACTCCATACATTTCTGCAGAGTGAATTACCTGAGGAAACCTCTAATAGAAAAGACGGTGTCCAAACAAGCAAGCAAACAAGGAGACAGGCAGTGCAGACAGAAGAGAGACAGCTATCATCATCTTCACAGAAATAACCTATAGTATCCATGAAACAAGAACTGGGTACAACGTATTTTAAAGAGAACATTCAGCAAATTAAAAGGAATCGTTGAAATTTAAAGCTTACAAATCAAACACTCCATTAGAAAGGCAGAATGGCAACATAGAGGAAACCTCCTAGAAACAGGGACAGGAAGATACAGAAGTTGAGACAAAGGAGGGGAAAGATGATGAAGTTAGGGGTCCCTCCACAAAGCACAAAATCTGGTTGATTAGGGATCCAGAAGGAGAGAACAGAGAAGATGGAGGTCAGGAAATCATAAAGGAGTAAATCAAAAACGTTTCCAGGGCTGAAGAACATGAACTTCCGATTTGAAAAGGCAGGCCCTCAGCAAGACACAGCATATTCAATTATCTATCACCTCCAGGCTTCCAGAAAGACAAATCCCAGGTGGCACACACAAAATCAATGCCCCAGCAGTGGTGGAGCCCCCCACACCAACTCTGTTAGCAACAGCAAAGCAACGGCTTTCAAGGGAGGGCCCCCTGTAAAGTTCTGGGGAAGAGATCTCTATCTGGAGTTCTATACCCAGCCAAACTACCACTCAAAGTGACAAAGAGTCTTCAGACAGGCAGTCTCACAACCCCTCTCCCACAAACCTTTTCCAGAAGGTGATGGAGGGTGGATTCTGCCAAAGCAAGAATGTAAAATAAGAAGGGGAAGATGTGGGATTCAGGAAGCAAGAGGCCCAAGCCCAGAGAGCTGAGTAATGGACCCCTGAGCAATGGAGGTGAGCCATCCCCTTATGCCCATAGCACAATCAGTGTCCAAATAAACCAAACTGGAGCAGGTCAGAAGGCTCAGGAAGAGATTTCTCCAAGATAAAATTGATAGAGTACTTTATATGTTTACTTATGTTGAAAGGAGATTTACCCAACTGGAGAAGAGCAGGGAATTGCTTTAGGGATAAGCACAAAAAGCAAAAACTAAGCCCTCTTCCCCACCCAAAGAAAAGGACAATTATTAACACCAGGGAAAACAGCTAATCAAGAAAGGAAAAGTAATCAGAGTATTCTACATGGCTCAGCTGGGAAGCTCAGCCAACCAAAAATGTAGTGGGGCGGGGGGGAGGGTGAGTGGTCAAATGGAGCTAAACCTCAGCTTCTTTTTCTTTTTTAATTTTTTTAATGTTTGTTTATTTTTGAGACAGAGAGAGACACAGCATGGGTGGGGAGGGGTAGAGAGAGAGAGGGAGAGATAGAATCCGAAGCAGGCTCCAGGCTCTGAGCTGTCAGCACAGAGCCTGATGTGGGACTCAAACTCAGGAGCCGTGAGATCATGACCTGAGCCGAAGTCGGAGGCTCAACCGACTGAGCCACCCAGGCACCCACCTCAGCTTCTATAGTAAAAGTTACTCAGTAATGCCTGAAACTGGAAAATCAAGGAGCAGCCATACAAGCCAGTTATTTAGAATGAGGGAAGTAAACACACAATCCACAAAAAGAACTGAAAAAGTTTGCTCCAGAGAAGTGGCAGATGGCCCAGGGAAAGGTTTGTCACAAAGCAATGCACTTGGCCTCCTCCCATCTCAGTGGGGTCTTGCCTGGCCCTAAATATCCCCCTCCCCTCAACTGTAAGTGTTCATGGTCCAGAGCACCCCCATCCACCAACACCCCACCCTCCTGGTCAGCCCCTGCCTCCACCCCTGCTGGGTTTCAACACCTGGGCCCCCTCCCTTTCCTTAAAGGGCCAGAAGAAGCAGGACCCCAGGGTCAGAGAGGGAAGCCCTCAACTTCCTCTTCCTCCTCTGCTACATCCTGATTTGGGGGCTGCTTCCTGAGGGCAAGGGCCTGCCCACGCCAGTAGCCTACTGAGTTTTTCTGTCTTTCATTTAACAAATAGTTACTGAGCACCTCCTCCATCCCAGGCACCGGGGAAAAGGCTGTGGACAAGGCAGCTGCGCATTAAGCAAATAAAGCAATAAACACAAATTGAGGGAAGAGCCATGAAGGAAGAGCCATGTGGAAGACCTTCCACACCAGGTCTGTAGAAGAACTCTGATTTCTTCAGAGATAGTGACACTGAGGGGCAAGCTGGGACAGGGACAGGGATACCATGTCCAGGCCTGGAGAAGGAAGGAAGGGAACAGGTAGTAGGGAGGGGGGACAGGAGAACCTGCTCCCCAGCCCCCAACTGTGTCTTTTGCTCCCCACCCATCACCCCAGCCAAGCCCAGAGCCAGGCTCGTCAGAGGAGAGCAGGAGAGAGAAGTCATGGCCCAACCTTTTAGTGGAAATTGATGCCCACCTCACCAAGGTGATCTACACCCTCAGTTCATTCCTCACTCAAGTCACATGAGGCACTGCTGCCATGAGGGGAGAGTGGGGCAGCAGGGTGTGGGCACAGGTTTCCTCTCTCAGGAAGTTCTCTCTGCTTGCAGCAGCCATTACCAAATGTGCCTTCCTGCCCTGTCCTTCTTCCTAAGCTCGGCTTTCACTCAGGCCTCTCCTGCTCAAGATCCTTCCATGGCTCCCACTGCTCTGAGGAACAATTTATGGATCCTGGCATATAGCACTGGTCAGGTTTATGGCCACAGAGCTGAATCAGGGCTAATGACCACTTAGCAGCATCCTGACTGAAACAGAGGAGGCTGTCCATGGCAGGGTGGGGGCCAGGGCAGGAAGCCTCTACCAGCTGCCACAAAGTCAGCAAAAGTCTCCAGAGGGACCATGCTGAAGCCTGGCCTTTGGACAAGTGGAAATCTGCCAAGAGCTCACAGTGAGGAAGGAAACCCCACCTCCAGGCCTTTGCTCTTACTGGGCCACCTGCCTAAAGGGTCCTCCTCCCTTCTCCTGCCCAGTTAACCTACCTCAAGTCCTCCTGAGGTCGCTCTTGCAACCAGCCTTCCATGACCTCTCAAAGTCTTCCCCATGACTATGCATGGGCCTCTTTCTTTCTTCCCCCAGCACACAGTGGGTACTTGGGGAGATCTTTGGCCAACAGAGTGGCCAGGGTCAGCAAAGGGGCAAGGAGGGCACCTCCTTCCAGTACTCCACCCAGCCATACTCCAAGGGTGGGTTGAGCAATATCAATCCCAATTAGAGACAAGGATGGAGGCAGGGGGACTGCCATGGTGACAGGATGAGGGAAGAGAGCCAGCCCCTCAGCACCCCACCTACCCCTGGTGGACAGTACCCATACCTGACGGTGCTGGACAGCTATTATCCGCTCGCCTTATGCCCCACCCCCACCCCACACCATGATCACAGACGGTACTGGGAAGAGGGGCTGGGGAGGGCCTGAAATAGCCACCACCACCAAGCACGTCCTACATGCCTCATAACACCCATGTAAGACCTGCCCTTCCACATGTGCTTGCTGTGTGCTAGATGGGCAACACACAGGTACTAATTTCATTCTGAGACCCTGATCTGCCCCATTTTCCAGGTGGAGAAACTGAGGCCCAGACACATATAGAGAACTGCTCATAGTCACACTGTGGTAAGAGGTGGGGTTGGGATCTGGGCTCAAATATGCCAGCCTGGAAAGCTTGGTCCTCAGGAAGTGGGGGGACATACAACTTGGGGCCCGAGTCCCAGGAAGCATAATAACCCCGGGTCCTCTCAGCTGGAGTGGAGTACTCCATGGCACCTCTTCCCAGGCTCACCTCCAGAGAGGCAGGCCCCGAAACCAATGCCTTCTTCTTGGGAAAGAACCTACTAAGTGCTGGGTGCTGGGTGAATCTTTAGGACTATCCAGAGGATCGGATCATTGCTGCACTTACAGATGGGGAAACTGAGGCTCTGAGGGGCTAAGGGACTCAGGCAGGTAACACACTAGGAAAGGTGAATTCAGACCCAAGCCTGACTCCACACCGAGGGGCCTTCCCCAGGAATGATGCATCCTCCTCGACTCGGCAGGAGTCAGCAAACCCTTCCTGGTCCCTGGACAGGCCAGGGCAAGGCTTAGCTATTCAAGGCCAGGACACAGGAGACCGGTACTCCCAGCCTGGCCTGGCAGGCCACCTCCCAGGACCTAGGGAGCACCTAGACACCCACCATGCACCATCCCTGCCCAGACAGAGGGAGCCCAAAAGGGTGGGCTAGTCCCCATATTCAGGCCCCTGAAACCCTTCCCTGCTCTCAGAACGGAAAATCCTACCCCACCCTGACACAACACAGGTACCTGGGTGGGTAAGACAGGGTCAGAGAAAGGACAGAGGCCAAGCGGAAGTGGAAGGCCAGCATCACAGCCCTGAGGGGAGGAGCAAGCCCCCTCCAGAGTCAGGACTGAGCCAGGGGCTCAGAGGGCTCCTTCCAAACTCCTTGATGTTTAAGGACCCTGGACTTCTAAAGGTCTGGGATGCTAAAAATCTCATGCTTCTGGGAATTTTATATCTGCTACCAACATCACACAGCATCCTATTTCTGCCCTCCACCACCCCAGCAAGAGGCAGGTTTTAACCCACTTTTCTCCCAGAGAACAGAGATCTGCCCAAAGTTCCCAGTGACTGCCCAAAGTCCCCCGTGCAAGCTGGGGTCTGATTCTGGTGCACTAACCACAGCCACTGTGCACTGAGCCCACAGCCCACATGTCCTCATGCTTCACAGGGTCCCAGGTTGGGGAGGGAAGGGAGGGGCAGGGCTCTGCAATAGATTCCTCTGATCTAGAAAACCCAGGGTCTGACAGCCATTATTTCTCTCAGTCCTAGGATTCTCCACAGAAAGTTCTCATGGGATAGGAAAAAAAGCCCCCAACCCTGGTCCTGCTTTCCAAGACCCTCTCCAAGCTCTACAAACAAGAGCTCCCAGTTGCCCATGGGGACCCCTGAGGAGGAGCAAGTGAGAGTTGGCCTCTGGGCCCTAAAAACTGGGCCAAGAGGTTGGGGTGGGGCCCAAGAAGTACAGGGGACTGGAAGGGACCCCAGAAGCCACTGCCAACCCATTGCCTACATGTGAACAGGGTGTGATCGGGCCCATTCCACAGATGTGGTAACTCAGTAAGGAAGTAGGCTTAGCTCCACATCCTGGGTATAAGGTACCTGCTCCTATCCCAGCTCTGGCCCTGAGAAGCTGTGGGGGACTGGGAGGGCCACCTGTCCTCTTTGACCTTGAGTTTCTCTCTGTTCGGTGGACGGGATCGTCCCCCTCCAGCCAGGTTTTGGGGTCTGATGTTACAATCCTCTGTGCGACCCTGCTCCTAGTCAGTGCGACCACGGGTGTTCCAGGGCCAGAGCTGGCCAGCCTTCTCTAACCTGCACTCCCTGTCCCCGCCCCTGGGAGTGACCTGGCTGGACTCCGACACCCCCTGGGTCAGGCAGGAAGACAGAGGAGTGACAGTACAGAACGTGGTGTCAGGTGGAATTCAAAATTCCAAAGCGGTTTGGGGCAAGTCTTTGCAACGTCTCTCAACCTCAGTTTCTTCTTCATAAATTGAGGCCATAAGCACTCCCTGAAAAAGAGGGAACCTGTGTGTGAACACACTAAGCATGAGGCCCGGGCGGGGACCTCTTCCCTGTGTAGTCAGCCCACTCCCAGGCCCTCCAACCCAACACCTCAGCTTCCACTTTCAATGCCCCACATCCACAGACAACTGGGGGAAATCTGTAGTTTAAAGTAAAGTAGAATTTGCCTCTCATTAAAATGAAGTTTGTCACCTCTATCATAAATTGTCCCTCTCAGCTGCAGAAAAAGGTCCATTAACACTTTTTTTCCTGTTCCAAATGAGGCAAGAGTGGGTAGGTTTGAAAATCGCTGTGGGCAGTAAAAAAGCCAGAAAAGCCCTCTCCCCCACCACCTCCAGCTGCCCCTCCCCCCAGAAGCCAAAAAATCATTGTAATTATCTGTCTGGGAGCAGGCTTGGGGAGAGTGCCTTAGCATGGTTCGTTAAGGCGCTAATTAGCAGGAACCAGCTCGGCTATGGGAGCTGGGGGGCCCTGGGAGCGGGCTTCAGTCTCTCCTTCCCCTCCTACCATCCCCCAAACTTCTACAACTCAGCCTCACCTGGTTCTCGAGCATTTGCTCACAGGGCCCAGGTCCCCCGCAGTGGCCCTCTCCCTTGAGGCCTCCGTCTCCACATCTGAGCTATGGAGGCTGGCCTATGTGACTGCTGGGACCTAAGGAGCCCTGGATACTCTGTTCCTAGGAGGCTTTGGCACGGACAGAAAGAGCACAGAGGAAGCAGCCTGGTGGGGGCAGGGAGGCGCCTTGAGCTCCAAGTACATTCAATCCTTATACTATAAAGATGATGACCAACATTTAATGAGCACCTACTGTGCGCAGGGCTTGACTAAATGGTAGAAGAGCCCCACGAGGTTCACCCTCTCAAGGTCCTTAACAGATGAGGTGAATCTCAGCCAAGTGAGTGGTAGGTGATAGGTGAAATCTGCACGGGGGCAGCCAGACTTCCCATCATGGAAGCCCACGCACCCCAGCCTGACTCCAGCCCCAGCTGCACGCATGAGTCTTCAGCTCTCGGCACCTTCCAGCACAAGGGGCCCTACGAGACAGGAACTATCATTACACAGTGTCACACAGGGATAAAGGCACTCGCTGGGGGTCACACAGCCTGGAAGAATGAGAAGCTTTGAATAGGGCTTTTTTTTTCATTTTTTTTTAACATTTATTTATTTTTGAGAGACAGAGCTTGAGTGGGGGAGATGCAGAGGAAGGGGGAGACACAGAATCCGAAACAGGCTCCAGGCTCCAAGCTGTCAGCACAGAGGCCGATGCAGGGCTCAAACTCACAGACTTGCAAGATCAGGACCTGAGCCAAAGTCGGACGCTTACCTGACTGAGCCACCCCAGCACCCCAAGAATAGGGCTCTTGATCCCACTTCACAACCCTGGAAACTCACTGGGGGCCAACCAGCCTTCCTCCAGAGGCCCTGCCCAGACCCCAGCTCTCCAGTGCCCTCACCCTGGGAACCTGCCCGAGGAGCAGCTGCTCTCCCTGTGCTCAGAGGCACCCCCCTGCCATTTACTCAGGGGTCCCCAAGCCCCACCTGCCCCACCCTTAAATCTTGAGAGCACTGCTCAGGCTCCCTCCAGCCCTCATAAGCAATATCCCTCCTCAGGCCCACAAACCCATGGCCCCAAAGGGGTCACTGAGTCATGACTGCTGGGTGGGCTCATAACCCCTCATGAGCTCTGACCGGCACAGCAACAGGTACACACAATCCCAAATGGGGAGCCCACCCCAGCCTGCTGCCCTCCTCAGCTGCTCCCAAGGCGGGAAGCCCACACTCCTCCATGGGGCTGCAGGCCAGCCCATGCCCTCTCTGGGGAGAACAGGCAAGGCGAGCCAGAGGCCACGGTGGGACAGTGGTGGGGAGGTGAAAGGGCGCAGGGAGTGCCCCTAGATTTCCCAGAAAGTTTTCTTGGCTCCTCAGGTGAGCAGGAGAGTGTGGGCCTTCGCTCACATGAAACACCGGGCTCGCGCCGGCTGTACCTGACTGTGCCTGGCAGGCCTTACTTACTGCCCGAGGCCCACTCCATCCCCAGCCAAGCCCCCCAGCCCCTTGCCGACCTCACCCCGGGCAGGGCCCACTGTCCCTCGAGTACCTTCCAGGGTTTTGTGGGGTTTTTTTGAGTTTTTTATTTTAATTAATTACCAGAGGGGAGCTGGGTAGGGGGATGAGGGAACTAGGTGAAGGGGATTACGGGTGCACTTATCATGAGGAGCACTGAGTAACGTATGGAACTGCTGAATCAGTTACGGTACCCCTGAAACTAACACAACACTGCGTGATGAGCACCTTCCAGTTTAGAGTCAATGCACACACCTCTGGTTACGCGGCATCCCGCAGGGGCCTGCTCCCACCCCCAGCACCCAGTGCGCCCGCACACACACCCGCGCACACTGCACCCACCGACACAACCCCGGTGCCCACCCCCGAGCTGAGCGTGAGTACCCACCACACACGGTCCGGCGGCCCACCTGCCCCGGCTGCACAGATCAGTAATGAGAGCAGTAGGCCCACAGGTCGCGGCGCCAATAGCTCCTCAGCAGCAGCAGCAGATGGAAAGCGGCTTGCTGACCCCAGGCTGAGCCCTGAGCCAGGTCACAGAGATCATCCATCTGTGCTCCTGGATGTCTGGCCTCGCCCCTTCCCCAGATCCAACCATCTATGCAGGAAAAGTGGCCAAGAGGGTCTGGAGTCAGCGCCCTGTGGTCAGGCCCTAAGGTCCTTCCACAGCAGCTCCCAGCTCACAGCCCCAGGGCTGCTTGTTTCTGCCCCAGAGAGGCCAAGGGCTCCACTTAAAGTCACACAGCAAGGCAGGGCCACGCCGGCACTAGAACATAGGTCTCCCGCAACGTGGACCTGGGGCTCAGATGCAACGCATGTTGTGAGCAGAGCAGAGCCACAGGCCCAGCTCATGTCGTGGGCTGGCGTATCTCCTAGAACTCAGGATGGCAGTCCCCCAGAGCTGCCCCTCTCTCCATCAGGAATTCCCTCCCCAGTCTCCTCAGCCATGCCTATCAAGCCCCTGCTTTCTTCATACTTCTGCTGACAGCACGCTCACCACCACCCAAAGCAGCCTGGCCCTCTGGAATTCTAATGGGAATGTCCCTCCCTGGACTGGGCTCTGCCCTTGGGCAGCTGGTCCCCATCGCAGGCCAGGGGGAAGGGTTCTGCCCCTCAGAGATTGCTGGATAGCAGGAGCTGCCCCAAGTCTGCCATTTTCAAGCTCACGGGTCCCAGTCCCTCCTTGCCTCCCACTTCCTCCCAGTGTCCTTTGGGCCAAAGTAGGGTCCAGACTAGAGCACTGACTGGCTGGATGACTGAAGGCTAGCTCCCCACTCTCTCTGAAATGAGACAACTTGGGTAAAGCCCTGGTCCCAGGGGCTCTGGCCGTGTGGACCCAACACACTCAGCCATGGACAGGGCTGAGCATTCCAGGCATGTCTGGGCCTTCTAGTCATCAACTCTCTCACACTAGATTCGCTGCTCCTTGTGATACAGCCTCCCATAGCCTGGACCAAGGCTCTCCAGCACTCCACCCTATGTCCATGCCTCTCTAGGCCTAGAACAACACTGTACAGGTGGGTCCCGTGTGTCCATCACTAGAGAGTTGGGGAAGGCCTGTAACTCTGACAATGTCTCCCTAACAGCTTGGCTTATCTCTGAGGTTGGCCTTGGGCCAGAGGCAGGAGGGTCTCCCCCAGACCCTGGCCAGCAGCAGGCACCCCAGGGTCCCCCAGATACCCAGTTCCAAGCTCCCATCCCTCTATCGGCATCCCCACCATGCTCTCATTGTAGCCGGCTGTCCCCGAGCCCCAGGCTTGGTGAGTTACAGCCCATCCATCCCTCCCAATGTCCCCACCACTACCACCATGGGCCCATATTACGGCGTGCACATCTGTCAGCCTGTGGCCGCCACCGCCACTGCCGTTTCCAGGGAGACAGACTCCATTTATGACATTAACAGAAAGTCCAGCCCCTCCTTCCCCCTCCCAACCCCTACCACCGCCTCCCTTTATGAGGACAGAGATTTGGGCTGTAAATATCACCACATGTCTTCCCTGCAGATTCTAACAGGGCCTGAATACATTGCTGCTGCTGCTGCTGAGGCCACTGAATCACAAACACACAGTCACAGCAAGTTAATGGATGCATTAAGGCTTTACTCTGGCTGCCCTGGCCATGCCCCTGCCACACCCAGGGCCACTGCAGAGTCCCTGGCCCCCCCTCGACCGTGCACCCCTTGCTGCCCTAAGAAAGAATCTGCTCACAGTGCAGGTGGGCTGGGGGATGGTTCACCTGCCCAGGACTTAGCTGAGAAGGAGGGATGGGAGCCAACCCTGGCTGAGCCCCCAACTTGGGAGCCCAACATAACAGGCCCATTACATATCAGCCACCAAGTCCTTCCCCCAATGGCCCTGCAGGCAGTCAGCATTAAGAGAAAACAGAGCCTCTAAGGTCGCACAACTGGTCCATGAGGGAGCTGGGATTCAAACCCAAAACCATGGACCGTAAAGCTCCTCTACCACAGTCCTGCCCCCACCCCCTGGTGGGGTCAGCACTACTAATACTCCCAATGTCCAGACGGGACACTGAGGCACAGCCAAGGCCACCCAGCTCGTGGGTAGAGGATCCAGGATTCAAAGCCAAGCAGGCTGGTCTCAGAGCCCAGTTTGTAAGGGCTCTGCTCAGCGCCGCCTTCTAGCCTGGGCGGGTGAGGCTTGCCCACCCCCCGCCCCACCCCACAACTCCCCAGGGAGACTCAGCCCCTTCCTCAGAGCCCACCCTGCAGAGATGTCCCTTACCACTGAGATAACAGTAGAGGCAAGAAGCCCAGGCGCTGGCCCTGACCCACGGCAGGTGTTGGCTGCAGCCTCCCAACCACCCTGCCCGCCCCCCAGGATTCAGTCAGCACCGAGTGCAGCACCGGCACGGGGCGGGCAGGACGCAGAGGCACGGTTACCACCAGCGTTGCCGCCCTCCTGGTGGAGGTGTGATGCCACTGGTGTGGGCATTCTGACCCCACAGCCCGCAGGAGGGCACGCACCCCTCTCTTCCTGGGCCGGGACACTGAGGGCACATCACTCACCCTCTCTCCAGGCTGGTTACACCTGTACCAGTTCCTAGGACGGCCAGAACAAACTGCCATAGGCTGGGTGACTTAAAACACAGGAGCCTATTCTCTCACGGGTCTGGAGGCCACCACTCCGAAATTGGTTCCAGTGGGCCCAAATCAAGCTGTCAGCCAGAGCCTGTACCCTTCAGAAGCCCTAGAGGAGAATCCAGTCCTTGCTTCCTCCAGTTTCTGGTGACTGTCAGGACTCCTTGGCTTGTGGCCACATCACACCAACCTCTGCCCTTGTGGTCACACGGCCTTCTCCTCTCTGTAGTCAGTCTCCTTCTGCCTCCCCTTATAAGGACACGAATGGTTGCGGACAATCCAGAATAATCTTCCCATCGCCAGAGCCTTAACTTAGTCACATCTGCAGAGACTTTTTCCATATAAGGGAATTTGCACCGGTTTCAAGGATTCGGACACTGACTTGTTTGGAGGAATTATTTAGCCTGCCACAGTCACCAACTATCTACTCAACACCCCTCCTAGATGGCTTACAGGTGCATCAAACTTCCCTGATCACAGCTGAGTGCCTCATTTTACCCTAAGCCTGATTCTGATCCGGGGAGTAGAATCCCCCAGCTAGCCAGCCCCAAAACCGTGGGGTCAGCCCTGAGTTCCCTCTTTCCCTCACCCCCACAGGTGACCCACCACCAGCAAGTCTTGTTGGCTTTACCCTCAAAGTCTCTCCGGAATCGGAGCACTTCTCTCCATCCCCATAGCCACAGTCCTGGTCCAAGCCACCATCCCTCCCTCCTGGATTACTGTGATAGCCTCCTCCTTGGACACCCACCTCCCACGGTGCCAACACAGCAGCCAGAAGGACCCTGAAAACCCAAGTCACAGATGTCACTCTGTCAAAAGTGAGACAGTGACCCCTATCTCACTCAGAGCTAAAGCCTAAGTTCTTACAACAGTCTGCAAGTTCTGGCCCCGTTTGCTTTCTGGTAACAATTCCTACCCCCCTCTCCCCTTCCCCTTTCCCCTGCCACTACGGCCTCCCCCCTGCTCTGCACACAAGTCAGGCGTGCTCCCACCTGGGGGTACTTGTTCCCTTGGCCTTGAACACTCTCCCCAGGTATCCACGTGGCTCCCTCACCTCCTTCAGGTCTTTACCTAAAAGTCACCTTCTCAACGGGGGCACCCCCACCCCTCACATTTCCTCTGCCTCCTTCCCTGATTTATCTTTTTCTACTTGACATTATCACTAACTCCACACATATGTTGCTTATGCATCTTGTTGAGTGTAAGCTCCATGATGACAGCCTCCGAGGTCCAGCCTCCCACGACTAGTAGGTGCTCAATAAATATTCATTCATTCACTCCACAGACAATTATGGAGCCAGGCACCGAGGAGGTACTGGGACCCAGCGGTTAACCAGACACAGCCCCAGACAAGGACCATCCAGGGTGTTAAGCACAGTGTGGCAGGTTAGCCCAGAGTGTCTTGGGTGTTCAGAGGAGGGAGAGACCAACTCGGCCTAGGGGATCAGGGCAGGCTGTGCTTGGGAGGGCTTTGCAGGATAAGTAGGAGTTTACTGACCGGATGAGGAGATACTTCACATTTAGCAAGAGGAACAGCAGCTACAAAAACAGGAAACAAATGAATAAGACATGTTTAGGGACAAGGAAGAGGACAGGAAACAGACTAAAAGGGGTGAAGCAGGGGCTAGGGTCAAAGGCCCTTGGAAAGCATGCCAGGGGGGATTAAACTTTCACTGAGAACAATGGTGGGCCACTGAAACAAAGGACATGGCAGGTGAGGCTGTCTGGAGGCTCCCCTACCTCAGACAACCAACACGGGGAGAGGGTGGGGTAGAGTACCACTCACCACTCATCATAGCCTCAGCCAGGAAGCAGCTCAAGCCACAGTGCCATTTTGGACCCCCCAGTATTCCCAGGACTGTACTGGGAGACTGTACTGGGAGGAGACCGTGGAGAAAATTAAAGCCAGCAATTTACAACAAAAGCTAGACTGTGCAGCTCCACGGTAGCCAGGAGACAGGAGTGCAGGGATGGCCTCAGGGACTGAATTTTTCCCCCAAAATTTCATATGCTGAATCCCTAACCCCCCAACGTGACTATATTTGCAGTAAGGAAATAATCAAAGTTATATGAGGTCATAAGAGTGAAGCCCTAATTTCATAGGATTAGCACCCCTATAAAGAGAGATGGCATGGGCGCCTTGGTGGCTCAGTTGGTTAAGTGCCCAACTTCAGCTCAGGTAACGATCTCATGGTTCGTGGGTTGAAGCTCCACATCGAGCTCTGTGCTGACCGCTCAGAGCCTGGAGCCTGCTTCATACTCTGTGTCTCCCACTCTCTCTCTCTCTCTGCCCCTCCCCTGCTTGTGCTCTGTCTCCCTCTCAAAAATAAATAAACATGAAAAAAAGAGAGACAGCAGAAATATATCTCTTTGTCTCTCTCTATTGTCTGAGCACACAACAAGGCGGCCATCCACAAGCCAGGGAGAGCGCTCACCAGAACCTAACCATGCTGGCACCCTGATCTCAGGCCTCCAGCCTCCAGAGCTGTGACAAAATTAATTTCAAGCCAACCAGTCTATGGTACTTTGTTATAGCAACCAAGCAGGCTAAGACAATGGTGAAGTCAAGGGGAGCTTCCTGGAGGAGACACAGTTTGGGGCTGTCC